>NC_056729.1:1385973346-1386342096 GCF_019279795.1 Protopterus annectens
ATTTATGCAGAGGAATGATGTGGGAGACCTTCCAGAGGGAAGGAATAGTAGATTCGGTTATTGTTCTATTAATTAAGATGGAGACTGGGTATGCTAGTTCTGCTGCTGCTGCTAGTTGTAGATATTCGGCTGTTAGTTGGTCGGCTGATGGAGTGCATGGTTTAAGCTTTGAGAGTAATTTACGTATGTAGGTAGTGGAGACTGTCTTAAATTTTAGTGTGGGGGTATTTATTTGAGGAGAGGTCTTTTGAAGGGAAGTGGGGGGAGCCATGGTGTTTGCTAGTGAGGTGACTGTTTCAGAGAAGAAGTTGTTGAATGTATTGGCAATTATGTTGGGAGGGGTCTGAGCTAGGTTAGTTGGAGTAGGTGTTTTGGTATTCCCTGGATGGAGCAGTTTGTTGATTCCTGACCAGAATTTTTTAGGACTAAGATTTTGATTTTGCTGATATTGAAGGTAATCATTTTTTTTATCAAGATAGGTGAGTTTTTTTGTGGTATTTCTAAGGTGTTTGAAGTTTTGATGGTCAGTAGGGTTTTTTGTAGTTCTCCATTTTGACCATAGTTTGTTCCTTAATAACATGGTTTGCTTGGTTTCTTTAGAAAGCCAAGGGGCTGCTTTGGATCCTATTCTAATTAAGCGAGAGGGGGCGTGATGGTCAAGGATATGGAGAAATGTGTTGTTGAATAGGGTAACAGCTTCATCTAGGGGGAGGTATTTTAGAGCTGACCAGTTGTATTCTTTGAGTTCATTACGAAAAGAAGGAAGGTTAAAGTTTTTTTTGCTACGTATAGTACGATAGCTAGCCTGTTTGAGATTGTTATTTTTTTGTTTAGTGATGTAGGTGAGGAGATGGTCACTGATTTTGTCTGGGAGTGTTCCAGTTTTATATAAGAGGTGATTATTGTTGACTAATATCCAGTCCAGGATAGCTTGTTTATTGGTAGTTTTGTTAATTCTAGTTGGGGAGTTTATGGTTTGTTGAAAATTGAAGAGGTTGAGGTGATAGATGGGTTTTGGTGTTATGCAGGAGTTCCAATCAATATTAAAGTCTCCTAGTATTATGGTTTCCTGAGGAAAGTTACAGGAGAGCCAGCTAAGAATGTTTTCAAGTGTTTTCAAGTGTATTTAAGTTGTTGCCAGGGGGGATATAGGAACATATTATATAGATGGCTTTGCTTTTATTTATTTGGAATTTGCTGCAGAGTATTTCAGCATTTGCAGGGAAGGGAGGCAGGGAGTCGATTGAGGACACCTGCAGTTCAGATTTATAGAGTAAGGCAACTCCTCCACCCTTTTTGTTTATACGATCCTGCCTTAAAATGTTATATCCAGGTGGGGTAATTTCATTGTCTTTGGTCCCTGGTTTAAGCCAAGTTTCAGTAAGATAGAGGATATCAAATGCGTAGAGGTCAATTAAAGCATACAGTTGTGTGATTTTGTTGTTAATGCTACGAATGTTTAGGCGTGCTATTGTATGCGAGTTAGGAGAGAAAGGTGTACACTAAAGAGGTTAGTAGTTTGGTTAGTGAGGGAATGGTTGAGGGGATTATCAGGCCCAGTGTTGGGATGAATGTCCCCGTGTAACAGTAGGAGTGTTTGTGGGAGTGGACATGCTTTTGAGTTTTAAAGGGTATAATTAGGTAGAACTTTTTTGTTGTGAGCAAGGGAGCCCGCAGGATGTTTTGCAGGGGGGGTGCAAACCCAAGCCCTGCCCATGCAGCCCCACCCCCTCTGCTGCCCCCACCCACTCAGCCCCACCCCCTGCCTACACAGCCATTCCAGTGTCCCATTACTTGGCTATTTCTCCCCATTTGTCATAGACACTGTTCAAATCTCTCAGTGTGCATACTGTTTTATGCTTTACTTCTACAATGATTATAGATATTTGGATTTCATTTACAACTTTTATTTTAAATTTTATAGCACAAACACTGATAAACATTTACGAAACCTAAACAAAGCAATAGTTTTACAATGAAAAGAGACTTAGCATTAAAACTTCTCTACCTTTGAAACCCACATTCACTGAAACAACATTGAAACCTGCATTCAAAGAAAATGCATCTGGCCAGTGGCAGGGTAAGTTTACCTTTGGGCTGTTTTCAAATCATAGGCTCCTTGCACACATTTTTAGAACCATGGAAAAGTTATTTGATTCACCTTCCTGACTGTATTAATTATACTATATATGTGCGAAAGTTTTGCAGCTATAAGTAAGTGGAAATGGCTAAAATGGGAAATAAAACCTGCGAGAGAGTGGCTTCAAAAATTGTACTGGTTATGTACTAGGCATTTTTTATGTTACAGAAAGTTGACAAAATATGAAGCAGAATGAGCATAAACACATATGAAAAAAGTATAACAAAAGAATGTAAACCCTGGGACAAACACTGTCACATAGAAAATTACCAGTAATAAGTGAAAAGAAGACATGGGCTGTAATGGTCAATAGGAAACAATGGAATGAGATTTTTTTTTTTTTTAAGAGAGTAAAAGGCTTTTGGAAGAATAGAGAAAAAGTTGCAAGTGTCAAGAATGAGCAATATAAATGAGGCAATGAAAATGTATGTGAAATACAATGAAATGAATATCTGTCTCCATTTTTTGTATCCATTATATAATCCATGTACGGCAAATTACATTTCTTTTTTTTCAAAAAATGTTCTTCCTCTTTAGTCTTCTCCTGTGTAGCACCCTAACTTAGACTGCACTTTCATTGCAATGTGACGGTGCTGAGTTATGTATGGTTTATGTGGAAAGGCACACATGAAGCAGTAAGAAGTGGGAAAATAATGAATTATTAAAAGAGATTTTTGACATCTGTGGATGGATGGGAAAGAAAGAACAAATAAATACAATTAATTTCAAAACATTGTCTTGGTCTCATAATTTTATTATGTTTTTCCTTCTTTATCTTTTTTTTCTTTGTGAGAAAAATGCTGATGCTATCTTTGGAAAGTCTGAAGTTTCACTGTTGCTGCTATTTTTTTTTTTTTTTGAGGCTATATGTGTGAATTAAAAATGAATGGAAGAGATATATTGTTTCTGTAAATAATGCAAATAACAGTCCCTGCTCTCCCGTGCTCTTTTCAGTAAATGCCAAGCTGCCTTTCCAAAATTTCTGAGGGTTTGATTTTATTATTGTTTTGAAGTATGGAAAAGTAGTTTTGTCGGTCGAAGATTATGAGCTTCTTTACCTTATTTCAAAGTATTTTATATTCATTGTAATAAAAGGACAGGATTACAGTATTTTCAGAAGCTCATTACATTTTATTGCAGACCAGTGTCTTATAGCAATGTCTGTGTGTTAGTACACTTGTAGTTGGGTGGCTTTAATGGTATATGGTAAATAAGCATTGCTACCTTACTTAAAAGCCAAGCCCTGCAACAACTAGCTCCACACTGAAGTCAAAACACAATAGCTCTGGTGGGTAAATGTACTCTGTAGTAATCAAAAAGGCAAATGTTTAAAATAACTACAGCTTATGTGCAAACACAATAGGTAGTGATGAAACAATGCTCTGCTAAAATGCTTTAATGCTCCACATTGCTGAGCTGCAGATCAGTTATCACTGGCTACCAGGATTTCACCCACTTCAGCTCAAGCACGGTGCCGCTCAGTGCAACCTTCCCAGAACTAATTCAAGTCTGACCAGAATTATTTGGTGTGTGTATAAGAGGGAGGTAGCATACCCCTCAGCTGTCCAGATTTTTGCCCCATATTCCTCCTAAAAAGGACTGAAGTTGCTAAATGAGACATTTCAGTTTTAGATGTCATGTCATTTAGAAAAATGCATACTAACACAAATCATGTTACTCTTGCAATTTTCTAAGTTTCTGAGAGCCATATTTATAATCTGTCCCTATTTATTTTAGGCTTTGTCCAGATTTCTTGCACTAAGGTTGAGGCCTTGAAGGGTGTGGTATGTTTGTGAGAGAGAAAGTGAAATGCCCAAGTTAGAGTTAGCAGGTGGAATTTTCAAGTGCATTTTCAAGGATCTGTGAGTTTTAAGGGAAGCTAAGTTCACTGCTGCTCATGCCAAGTCTATTTACAATGTGCAACTGTTTTGTTTAGCAAATGGTATCTCTATTGTGGTATAAAGTTTTAAAGCTATGTTAGTAGCACCACAAGTAGAATACTTGCATCTTAATGTAAAGGCTTGAGGTTCTATTCCTACAGCATATACATTTGTATGCTGCAGTCCTCAGGATGTCCTCCTTTGGATGAGATGCCTAATAACTATGAACCTGTTTTTCAGCTTGTCATCCATTTTCTATTGCAATATACCAGCTTACCATTTTTTAAATTTAACATAGGCAATTTATTCTTTGACGGCAGCAGGCACTGAATTTGTAGATGAAACACTAAAATATACAGTTGTTTTCTCGCAACAACATCTTCATTAGTTTCAGATATCTTTAATGTGGAATTATTCAGATTACTTTTACTTCAGCAGAGACACTCAAACAAGTGTTGCTGTATAATACAAGGGATATAATTCAATTATATATTATAATTAATACAATCAGGTAAATCAAATAACTTTTGCATGGCCCTAACGGTGTGCAAGGAGCCTATTGCTTGAAAACAGTTCAAAGGCAAATAACCTGCCACTGGCCAGATGCATTTTCTTTGAATGTGGGTTTCAATGCTGTTTCATTGAATGTGAGTTTCAAAAGTAGAGAAGCTTTAATGCCAAGTCTGTTTTCATTGTAAGACTATTGCTTTGTTTAGGTTTAGTAAATGTCTCAGTGTTTGGGCTATAATGTTTGAAATAAAAGTTGTAAATGCCTATTGCTTGAAAACAGTTCAAAGGTAAATAACCTGCCACTGGCCAGATGCATTTTCTTTGAATGTGGGTTTCAATGCTGTTTCATTGAATGTGAGTTTCAAAAGTAGAGAAGCTTTAATGCCAAGTCTGTTTTCATTGTAAGACTATTGCTTTGTTTAGGTTTAGTAAATGTCTCAGTGTTTGGGCTATAATGTTTGAAATAAAAGTTGTAAATTAAATCCAACTGCCTGTAATCATTGTAGAACTAAAGCATAAAACAGTATGCACACAGATTTGAACAGTGTCTACAGTAAATGGGGAGAAATAGCCAAGTAATGGGACACTGGAATGGATGTGTGGGCGGGGCTTGGGGTGGGTGGACTTGGGCGGGGCTGTTGGCAGGGGGCGGGGTGAGCTATGTGGGTGGAGCTCTGGGTTTGCACCCCCCCTGCAAAAAATCCTGCGGGCTCCCTTGGCAGTGTCCTATCCATTTTGAAATTGTCTGCTTTGAGATTAGCTTTCCTTGTGATCTTGCAGCATAGGCTACAAACAGTTGCTCAGTTTTTCTGAAAGCTTTTGTTTTGTCCAGGTAGAATCGTAGCTGTCTGTGTATGTCCAAAGCGTGCAGAAGTCCCTCCCCTTTATTCTGGGGATTTGGATAGAAAGTTGGTAAATGAATGGTTTGGTTAAGAGACACATTGGATACCACCTCTGGCATGAATGTTGGGTTTGTCCTAAGGGAGACCCTCTCCTGGTGAAAAATGATGAAAGGTTCCACTGCCATTAATGCCTGTAACTGTGAGACTCTTCTTGCTGAAGTTATTGCTAGGAGTACAGCAGTTTTCCATGATAAGTATTTTATATCAGCTATGCTGGCTGGTTCAAAAGGAGGCAGTGTGAGCTTTTCTAAAACAAAATTGAGATCCCAAGCAGGTATTGGTGCTCTCCTTGGGGGTCTTATGTTTTTTGCCCCTCTGAGGTACTGCCTTAGTAGTGGATGTGAAAAAATAGGAGCTGAAATGGCAGAGGCATGGATCTTAATAGATGAGAAGGATAGGCCTTTGTCCAGCATCTCAGTTAGGTATAGGATAGGCCTTTGTCCAGCATCTCAGTTAGGTATTGTAAAATCTGAGGTATATTTTGAACAAGTGGTTCGAGCCCTTGTGCCTGGTTCCAAGCACAGAATCTCTTCCATTTTTCTGCATACGATTTCCTAGTGCTGGGTCTCCTGGCTTCTAAAATGACATCCATAACAGCTTTAGACAGAGGTGCGGTCTGAGTGGCTACATTATCTGCCATGCTGCCAGATTTAAGGTTCTGAGTTGACTGTGCAGAATCTGATTGTTTTGTTGAGTCAGAAGATGAGGAATTTGAGGTAAAGGCCTGGCTGGGCCCTGAGACAAGCTCTTTAGGATTGGGTACCAGTGCTGGCGTGGCCAGTCTGGGGAAATCGGGATCATATTTGGCCTCTCTTGTCTGACTTTTAGGACCACCTTGGGAAGAAGAGGCAGTGGAGGGAAGGCATAAACTGTCAGGGCTTTCCAGCTGAATGATAGAGCATCCACTTTCCATGCTTGTGAGTGAAGTTCTTGTGCAGAATTTCTATAGTTGGCAGTTGTGAGGGGAGGCAAAAAGATCTATGTCTGGGCGTCCCCATTTCTTGTTATCATGCTGAACACTTGTGGATTTAGTTTCCATTCGTGAGGATCCATGAGATTTCTGTTTAGTTCATCTGCCAGTGTATTTTTCATTCCTGGCAGGAATTGTGCCTGCAGATGTACTTGATAGGTCAGTGCTGTGTTCCACAAAGTCATGGCTTGCCTGCAGAGGGGATAGGAATGTGTGCCCCCTTGCTTGTTTATGTACCACATAACTGTGGTATTGTCCGTCTTTATTAATAGTTGTCCTGGATGTAGTAGGTCCTTGAAAGCTGTCAGGACATTCTGTACAGCTAGCATCTCTTTTTGATTGATGTGAAGATGCATTTGTTCCTTGGGCCATGTGCACTGAATACATTTTCCTGCCATATGTGGCCCCCAGGCATAATCTGATGCATCCGTTGTTATTGTCTGCCTGGCTGTGGGTAAGGTGAAAGGCTGTCCCTTGTTGTGGTGACAGGCTTGGGACCACCATCGAAACTTCTGTTGTAGGCAGGGAATTAAAGTTATTATTGTTTCCAGGCTGTGGCAATGTTGAGTCCAAACACTTTTTAGATACCATTGTAGTTTCCTCATATGCAGTCTTGCATATGGAATTAGTAGAATGCAGGACACCATGAAGCCCAGGGCCTGCAGAATTTTTCTTGCAGGGAGCTGGGTCTTTGTTGCCATTACCTGAAAGTAATGAGTCAGTTGTCTTTGCTTGTCTGGCGTGAGATAAGCCATCTGGGTAGTTTATTTAAGCTTGCACCCAGGAATATTATCTCTTGAGAGGGCACTAGTTTTGATTTATTTTCGTTTACTGTGTACCCTAGGCAAATTAGTAATCTTATGACAAACGCCAGATGCTTTAGAAGAATGTCCTTGCTCTCTGCTTGAATAAGGCAGTCGTCCAAGTAGGGATATATTTGAATTCCTCTTTGTCTGCAAAATGCAATTACTGGTGCCAGGCATTTTGTGAAGACCCTGGGCGCAGTAGATAAGCCAAAGGGCAGTGCAGAGAATTGGTAATGCATTGAGCCAGCTATGAATCTGAGGTATCTTCTGCAAGATTGTCTGATTGGGACATGCAGGTATGCTTCCTTAAGGTCCAAAGCAACTAGCCAAGCCTTCTTGCCCAGCATGGGTGGAAGTTGCTGCAGTGGTAACATTTTTAATTTTTGGAACATCCAGGAAAGTATTTAGGATTGGCAATCCTGTATTGGTCTCCAGGCTTTGTCCTTCCTGGGTACTAGGAAAAGTCTTGAGTAAAATCCTTGTCCTTGTTCTTGCTGTGGTACTCTTTGAATAGCTCCCATGTCCATGAGAGCAGCAATTTGTTTTTGTGCCTCTGCCCATTGGTTTTGTGGCAGGTCCGGCATACCTTTTGATTTTGGAAGGGTGTGAAAGTGGAACCTGTAACCCTGAGAAACAATATTCAGTACTCATTTGTCCTGGGTGATCAAGTGCCAATTTTGTGAGAAAAGTGCTAGCTTTCCCCCTAGGGGTGCTGCCAAAAGGTAAGTTCTCGGCATTAGTAGAGGGAAGTCATTGGAACTGTTTCCTATTATAATTTGGACTGATTCCTCAGATCTAGCTCTGTTGAAACTGTCTTCCCCACCCGCCCTCCCTGTTCTTGGTTGTAGTTTAAATTTGGTGGCTTTTGCAGTGCCCGCCCCACTGTAGATTTGATCTAGGACACTTCCCCAGTCCCATCTCTTTACCGCATTCTATCTAATAAACCCTTTCTGCACTTGCTTTTAGTCCTTTTTAATTTAATTACATTTTTTTCAAACTGTGTGTGGACTAATATTGCTACATACTCAAGTGTGCCAGCTTGCACTGCATGTGAATTGTTTTTACTACTGTTTTTGCTACTTTTCTGAAAAAAAAAAAAAAAAAAAAAAAAATTATCTGCTTTTACTGTATTTGTGTTTCTTCCTAATTTATGTTGCTTTTGCGTCATCTTAAACGTATTCAGTTGTATTTATTACTTCTTGGTGCAACTCATTCTAAGCCTTTTAGTTTAAGCACTTGGGCTTCAGACCAGTTGTTTTACATTAAGAAGGTTTGTGGTTTGCACTGTAGTGGCAGGACAGGTAGCTTACATCCTTCTAAGTTGGGAACTGCTGATTGAGGGCTAAGTGTCAGTTATTCTAAAAGTGTATTAATTCTGGTTTAAGCACTTGGGCTTCAGGCCAGTTATTTTACATTAAAAGGGTTCGTGGTCTGCACTCTTGTGGGAGGAGAGGCTGGACTCTGCCCTTCTGAGCTGGGAATTTCTGGTTAAAGGCTTATAGTGCCTGCATATTTGAACTGCTTCTTACTGAAATTGGTACACCTTGTTTGCTGTAGCGTAGACTAGATCCAGGCCTGCTGAATCTAGCTTTGTTTGTATAACTTGAGCACTAATCCAGGCATTCTTCAAAGTATTCAATTGTATTTATTACTGCTTGGTAGTAACTTGATTAAAGTGTAGCTATCATTCTAAGTCTTTTGGATTAAGCACTTGGGCTTCAGACCAGATGTTTTACATTAGGAAGGTTTGTGGCCTGCACTGTGATGGCAGGACAGGTGGCTTACCATCCTTCTAAGTTGGGAACTGCTGATTGAGGGCTCAGTGTCTGTTATTCTAAAAGTGTATTAGTTCTGGTTTAAGCACTTGGGCTTCAGGCCAGTTATTTTACATTAAGAAGGTTCGTGGTCTGCACTCTTGTGGGAGGAGAGGCTGGACTCTGCCCTTCTGAGCTGGGAATTTCTGGTTAAAGGCTTATAGTGCCTGCATATTTCAACTGTTTCATACTGAAATTGGTACACCTTGTTTGCTGTAGCAAAGACGAGATCCAGGCCTGCTGAATCTAGCTCTGTTTGTATGCGTGTTGTTTGTTTGCTTGTTATTTCCCTGAAACGCTAATACCACCTATTATACCACACAGCGCTTCTGTGGATCCCTAGTGATATCTGCATAGCTTACTGTACTCATTTCCTTGTTTCACTTAAAAGAAAGTTACTGTTTGTCGTTTTTGCATTTAAGTTACCTGTAACACATTGCATTTAAGTTACCTGGCACTTGCTCACTAAAGGCACTTGCTCACTAAAGCAATTATATAAGTCAGCACTAAAAAATTAAAAGCACTATACTCTCACAAAGTCCTCTCGAGTACCTTGTTCCCCATTGGCCCTTTTTTTTTCAATTATAAAGGAATTCCCAATATTATTCTAGCATGTCCAAAGGTCAGTTGTCAATCTTCTCTCCGGTCCAGCTGGTGAATCTGGGAATCTTGAGGCAATGTTACAACTGCCTCATGTACACAGACAACCCTCTCCTCCTCCCAATAAATTCCAACACATGTGAGAGATGCATCCATATAGCCAAACTGGAGGCTAAGCTCTCTCAACTCAGTACTGGCATAACCAGTCAGGAGGAGAAGGAAACCACACTCAGTACAATTCCAGTCTCACATAGACCTACCACGACAGCAGACCAAACACAATAAACACACAAAAACATACTTGGAGGCTCTAAATAAAAATCTGCCTAAGCAGCAGAGACCTCCAAAGCAGACACCCAAGCAACCGCTACCCCAAAACAAAACACGTGCAACACATAGCTCACAAAGCCAGTGTGCCGAACAGTCACAGCCCTTAAGGCTAAACAACACACCTGATACACTTGTAATAGGTGACTCTATCATCAGGCACACTGACGTCCCGCTCACCAGGCTGAACAAGGAGAAGGTCACGGTGAGCTGCCTGTCGGGCGCTAGGATCCGCCACATAACACAAGCACTCAGGTCACTCCAAGGCAAGTACAAATATGACTCAGTCATTGTCCATGCTGGTGTGAATGACCTGAGACATACCTCCCTGGACTACATGAAAAGAGACATAGAGGAGCTCTCTGAGCATGTGGCCCAGGCCGGTATGACCCTGACCTTGAGTAGCATCTTACCCTCACCAAGAATGATGCCACAATATGAAGACAAGATGATCAATTTCAACAATTGGCTTAATTATCGGTGTCATTCAAAGGGGATCCAATGCCTGTCAGCCTGGGATGACATGCTCGACAAGCCACGATGCTTCACTAGGGACGGCTTGCACCTGTCACCCTGGGCTTTCGGATATTGGCAAAGGCTCTTGCTACCCCCATAGTGCCTTTTTTAGGCAAGGCTCAAAAGACAAACCCACCTCCATAGGTATCACAAGGGATAAGAAACTAAAAGTAATGCTACTCAACGCCAGAAGTCTAAACCTCAAGATGCACGCACTCGAAACTCTCCTTAGCATGGAGAAAATCGATATCTGTGCAGTAACAGAAACCTGGTTCAAGGCTCCCGAGAGCACCCCAGCACTACTAGGTTACACCTCATACCATGCTTTTCGGCCCCAAAACTTGGACCGACCCACAAAAGGAGGGGGAGTATCAATATTCGTCAAAGATACCCACACCTCCAGGTTGGTGGCACAGCACGAAGCATCAGAGACTATCCATGTGCAACTAACAGTGGGTAAAACTGCCTTCCAGTTTATAGCCTGCTACAGACCACCCTCCCTAACCCAGGAACCCCACTCGGCCTTCATGAGAACACTGGAAAATATGAAGGTCTCCCCAAACACCATTATATTGGGCGACTTCAACTACCCAAACATAAACTGGGAGCATTACTCTAGCTCCAACACCCTAGCCCAAAGGTTCCTAGAATTTATAAACTCAAATGCTATGGAACAACTTGTTACCACTCCCACAAGAGGGGAAAACATACTGGACCTGATCATCACCAACATGGGGACTCTATGCTCCAGACCAGAAGTGTATCCCTCACTGGTAAGATCAGACCATAAACTAATCTCACTGGATGTTCACATCCCGACACCACCCCCTGCCCAGAAAAACACAGTGAAAAACTTCTCTAAAGCAAATTTCACACTCCTCAAAACTGAGGTGGAATCCTTCAAAGCCCCCGGGCCTGTGGAAAATACGGCCCAGACCACAGAATCCTTTATAAACACATTCTATGAACACCTTCAGGAATGCATGGATCATGCGATCCCAAATAAAACCAAGACCCAATCCTCCAAAGGCAGACGTCCTGTCTGGTGGACCCCAGCCATAAACAAGCTATACAATAGAAGGAGGAAGCTACTAAATGATAGAGCAAAATTCTAAAAAGGGAAGGCATCTCTGATCAGTATTAGCAAAAAACTACGGGCACTCATAAAATCGTCTAAGGCCAGCTTCGAGAGAAAAATTGCACAGGACACTAAGGATAACCACAAGGCTTTCTTTAGTTATGTTAGGAACCTGGGTGGTAATTCCCAGATATGCTCAAAATTAGTCCAAAATGACAAAAAATACACCGAACCCACAGACATTGCCAACATCCTAGCTGACAGGTTCAGTGCAAACTTCTCCCCCCCCCCCACCAAAAGGGCAAATATCTATTCCAGCAGAGTGCTGCCCCCCTGACATCTTGGATGCTCAGGTAAGAGCCGCCCTCTCCAAAGCAAAAAACACAGCATCAATGGGACCAGATGGTGTCCCGGGCTGCGTCCTACATGAACTCCAAGAAGAGCTAAACCCAAACATAAAACTACTGTTCAATCTCAGCCTTACTACAGGATATGTACCCAAAGAGTGGCGTACAGCAACTGTGGTCCCTCTCCACAAAGGTGGTGCCTCAACGGATCCTGGAAACTATCGCCCATAAGCCTGACTAGCTTGGTCTGCAAAGCTCTGGAAAGGATAATCATGGACCTCATAAATAAAGATATTGGGGACCTACAGACACTGGATCCTACCCAGTTCGGCTTTGTTAAGGGCAGATCCTGCCTCTTAAACCTGGTTGATTTCTTTGAAACAGTCACCAAGGCCATTGACGAGGGGAAGGTGGTCCACACAGCCTACCTGGACCTCGCAAAAGCCTTCGATACAATACCCCACTCGGGCATTATAGATAAGCTCACCAGCTTAAATATAAACCCCTATGTCACTAGATGGGTTGCAAACTGGCTCAAGGACAGAACCCACATGGTTAGAATTGCTGGAGCCATGTCAGACTCCAAACCAGTTACAAGTGGCATCCCACAAGGCTCAGTCCTGGGACCTCTCTTGTTCAGTATATATTTCTGAGGTACAGGCCAACATGGAAGGACTGTGGCTGACCAAGTTCGCAGATGACTGCAAACTGGGCGCCATAATCGACTCTCCAGCCGACACAAGCATCCTCCAAAAGGGCCTCATAGAAACAGACAACTGGTGCCAGATCCATGGCCTCAAGCTAAACGCCAAAAGTGTATAGTCATCCCTTTGGCAAAACAGTGCCACAAATTACCACATAGGTGGTAATCCATTAAGTACAGAAGAAGTAATTAGGGACCTGGGGACCCAAGTTGATAGCAATCTCTCATCTGACAACCACGTGGCCAAAGTGGTTAGAAAAACATTTTATATAGCCCACCTAATCATGAAGGGATTCACATCTAGATCAGGGGGTCATCGTGCTCTTTACTCATCCCTCATCAGGCCCATAATTGAGTACAATGCCCCTTTGGGATGTACCTTACCAGGCACCTGCAGCAACTGGAAAGACCCCAAAAGTACCTCACCAAGAGGATCAAAGGGCTCAAACAGATGCCATATGCTGCCCGGTTAAAGAAACTCCAGCTCTACTCAGTGGCATACCGCCTGTTCAGAGGCGATCTGTGCCTGACGATAAAGCCATGTCCAACCCGAATTAATGGACATGCTGCACCTCAGAAAATCCAAATCCTATCGAGCTACACGCCGAGAGACTAGAACCTCAGCACTGAAATAAATAGGACATGCTGGAGGGACAGATTCATAACCCAGAGGCTCCCTTCACTCTGGAATAAAATCCCAGTCCAGGTTAGGCAGAGTCCCTCATTGACTCTCTTCAAGAGGAATCTTGATGAGTGGATGAGAGATCGTAGGTTTACCCCGGGTATCACTTCTGTGTCACTGTTAGACAGAGGCACAGTATACTAACCTCAAAAAAAGGGCATAGCAAAATTAATTTAAAATGGGTGGCGAAAGCCAAACACATTCTTATAAATGCCCTAGGGCAGATAGCCTAGTATGAACCTATGAACCTATAAGGTTGTGACTTGTCTTCTCCTCCTTTGGGGGCTGAAGCACCCCATTGTTTAGGTTTGTAGGAGCCTTGGGGCTGAGATTTGCCTCTTGGGCGTCTGTGTCTGCCTCTTTGCGGCTTGTCTGACACTGGAAAGGACCAATTTTTTGAGGGTCAGTTTCTGCTAAACCTAGGTGGTTGAACCTGTAAGAAATCCTTTACTGTCTGCATTGATTTAGCTTTATCCTCCATTTTCTTTAACACCTCTTCTGCCTTAACACCAAACAAAGTATTATGCTGTAGTGGAGCATCCAATAATTTTACTTTAACATGTTCAGGTAAACTTTGTTCTTTCAACCAAGCATGCCTTCGAATGACAGAGCCTGTAACTGCGGCTCTACAAGAAGCCTCTAATGAATCAAAACCACATTGCAGAGTATGCTTTCCCACTTGTTCAGCTGCATGCAATAAATCCTGCATTTCCTTATTGTCAGGACTTTCTGAGTTTGTAAGCATTTTCTGTTTTAACAAAGACATGAGGTACTGCTGATATTTAAGCATGTGAAATTGGCAATTTAAAGCCCTTACAGCTAAAGTAGCAGAAGTGTAAACTTTTTTCCCCCATCTATCCAGAGCTCTGGAATCCCTATCAGAGGGGACAGGGTTTTTAGCAGTGGAAGCGCCTTTGGGACGCTGAGAAATTGTTTCTGGGTCCGCAGCAGGGTTTTTATAAAGAAATTTATGAGAGTCAGGGACCCTGTAGTACTTGTCTGGCTTGACTGGTGCAGGGGTAAAGAATCAGGAGACAGACTGGATTCAGAGAAAACAATATCAAGCACAGGGGGAATAGCCAGGAGCCTGTGCTGAGGCAGTAAAAGAAAGTCTCTGAGCCTTTTCTTGGATTCTGAGTAATTCTGGCTCTCCCAATGAAAATGCTCCCTCATGGTGTGCAGGGTTTCCCCAAAAGAATAATCCTCAGGCGGAGAGGCTGAAGGTATAGATACTTCTGCATCAGATTCCTCATAGGGAGGGAGAGAATATCCCTGATCTGAAGAGGAATCAGAGGAAATAGAAACCTGGTCAGAGGAATCATAGTCAGTGTCTTGCCTAGGCCTTTTATCAGGAGGGGGATGGGAACCCCTGATCAAAGTAATTAGGTCTTCGGCCATTTTAAGCATCTGTTTCTTTGGCATGGTTGACTGTTCAGGAGAATGCTGTACTTGTTTCTTTGTCTTTAATGGTGTTTTTGACTTTGCCTTGGCTGCTGCAGTGGACTTTATAGTAAGCTGTGAAGGTTTGAAAACACCCTCAGAAGCCGATGCCTGCTCAGCGGCTCTGGACCCATCTGAGGGAATAGTTTCCACAGGCCCAACACCTTGAGTTTCCACAGGCCTAGGTGTTTCCACGTGGGTATCGGATACGGCCTGTGGCTCTGAGGTAGCGGGTGTCAGGGGCTGCGAAAGCGCCTCACTGAGAACCGGCAAACTGGCGACTGGCCTAGAAGAGGCTTCGTCATCAGTTTTGGACCTTGGATGCCTGTCCTTTTCTTTGTCTTTGCGTTTTTTATGAATTCCGGTCGTCGGTTGTTCCGACAGCATTGTGTAGTTAAACCTTCGGCCAAAGTAATGTAAAGCAAAATCAAACCGACACTTAATAGTGCGTTTGTTGAATCTAGCACAAAACCGACAACTAGTAATGTTGTGGTCAGGGCCTAGGCAAGGAATACAGTAACAGTGAAAGTCCTTATGAGGTATTTGTTTCCACAAGAAATACAATTATTAACTTTTACTGACATCGGTCTGGAGCAAGGAAAAGCTTCTCCAACGGGGTACTTAGCTTTATTGAAGACTTCGGTTCTGAAACTCGATTTTGAAAATCTCAGGAGTCTGCCAACCAGCACTTGCGAACTGCTTTTGCTTCAGGCACCCCATGGCAAGAAAAACTGAAGAAAATGGCATTGATTGCATCTTTTATACCCCTGGCGCACTGACGTCAGGGAAGAGGCGACAGCAACCGACGCCGGACCTAGACTTTGGAACTCTAGCCGACTGCGGGTGGCCTGCCAGCAGGATAACCCAAGTGTAATGACTGCAACAGTGAAACACGATGAACATCATCCACAAGAGCTTTTGAAAGAGGAGTGTTCTGAATGGCTACATTATAATAGTTAGTATACATTCAGATACGAAAGGGTTAAATGGTTTGTGACCAGTCAATTATTTAATTGACACTAATTGGTTATAACTGCTTAAGATTTCAATATTTAAAAGTATGATGGCTACATTATCCGCCATGCTGCCAGATTTAAGATCCTGAGTTGGCTGTGCAGGATCTGATTGCTTTGTTGGGTCAGCAAGTGAGAAGTTTTGCTGGACCTTGAGACGAGCTCTTTAGGATTGGGTACCAGTGCTGGTGTGGCCAAGTCTGGTGCAATCAGTATCATTTTTGACTTCTCTTGTCTGACCTTTAGGAGTACCCTGGGAAGGAGAGGCAGTGGAGGAAAGGCATATACTGTTAGATTTCTCCAGCTGAAGGATAGGGCGTCCACTCTCCATGCTTGTTTGTGATAAATCCTTGTGCAAAATCTCTGTAATTGGCAGTTTTGAGGGGAGGCAAATAGATCTATGTCTGGGCATCCCCATTTCCTTGTTATCATGATGAAGACTTGTGGATCCAGTTTCCACTCGTGGGGGTCCATGAGGTTCCTGCTTAGTTCGTCTGCCAGAGTATTTGTTTTTCCTGGCAGGAATTGTGCTTGCAGGTGAACTTGATAAGTCAATGCTGTGTCCCATAAGGTCATTGCTTGTCTGCAGAGGGGGTAGGAATGTGTACCTCCCTGCTTGTTATGTACCACATGACCGTAGTATTGTCCGTCTTTATCAGTAGCTGTCCGGGATGAAGTAGATACTTGAAAGCTGTCAGGGCATTCTGAACAGCTAGCATATCTTTTTGATTGATGTGAAGATGCATCTGGCTTGCAGGCCATGTGCCCTGAATACATTTTCCTGCCATACTGGCCCCCCCAGGCATAATCTGATGCATCTGTTGTCAGTGTCTGTCTGGCTATGGGTAAACTGAATGGCAGACCCTTGTTGTGGTGACAGGCCTCTGCCCACCATCGAAACTCCTGTTGTAGGCAGGGAATGAGGGTAATTACTGTCTCCAGGCTGTGGCAATGCTGAGTCCAAACACTTTTTAGATACCATTGTAGTTTCCTCATATGCAGTCTGGCATATGGAATTAGTAGAATGCAGGATGCCATGAAACCCAAGGCCTGCAGGATTTTCCTTGCAGATAACTAGGTCTTTGTTGCCAATTTTTTGAAGTAAGAAGTCAGTTGTTTTTGTTTGTCTGGCGTGAGATAAGCCATCTGGGCAGTTGTATTTAAGCTTGCACCCAGGAATATTATCTCTTGAGAGGGCACTAGTTTTGATTTCTTTTCATTTACTGTGTACCCTAGGCAAAGTAGTAATCTTTTTACAAACGCCAGATGCTTTAGAAGAGTGTCTTTGTTCTCTGCTTGAATAAGGCAGTCGTCCAAGTAGGGATATATTTGAATTCCTCTTTGTCTGCAAAATGCAATTACTGGTGCCAGGCATTTTGTGAAGGCCCTGGGCGCAGTACATAAGCCAAAGGGCAGTGCAGAGAATTGGTAGTGCATTGAGCCAGCTATGAATCTGAGGTATCTTCTGCAAGATTGTCTGATTGGGACATGCAGGTATGCCTCTTTTAGGTCCAAAGTTATGAGCCAAGCCTTCTTGCCCAGCATGGGCAGTAGCTGCTGTAGAGTGAACACCTTGAATTTTGGAAACTCCACAAACGTGTTTAGTATAGACAGGTCCAGTATTGGTCTCCAGGTTTTGTCCTTTCTGGGCACTAAGAAAAGTCTGGAGTAAAATCCTTGCCCCTGCTCTTGTTGTGGTACTTGCTGAATGGCCCTTATGTCCATGAGGGCTGTAATTTGCTTTTGTGCCTCTGCCCATTGTGTGGCAGGTCTGGCATACCTTTTGACCTTGGTAGGGTGTGAAAATAGAACCTGTAGCCTTGGGACACTATGTTCAAGACCCATTTGTCTTGGGTAACCATTTGCCAATTTGATGAAAAAAGTGCTAGTTTTCCCCCTAAGGGGGTTGCCAAAAGGAAAGTGCTTGGATCTGGCAGAGGAAAGTCATTGGGACTGTTTCCTGTAAGGTTGCGATTTGTCTTCTCCGCTTTTGGAGGTAGGAGCACCCCATTGTTTAGGCCTGTATGAGCCTTGGGGCTGAGATCTGCCTCTGGGACGCCTGTATCTGCCTCTTTGTGGTCTGTCTGACACTGGAAAGGACCAATTTTTAGAAGGCCAGTTCCTGCTAAATCTGGGTGGCTGTACCTGTAAGAAATCCTTAACTGTCTGCATGGATTTCGCTTTATCCTCCATTTTCTTCAATACCTCTTCTGCTTTAGCACCAAATAAAGTATCATGCTGTAATGGGGCATCTAATAATTTTGCTTTAACATGATCAGGCAGATGCTGTTCCTTTAACCAAGCATGCCTTCTAATAACAGAACATGTAACATCGGCCCTGCAAGAGGCCTCCAGTGAATCATAACCACATTGCAAAGTATGCTTTCCCACTTGTTCAGTTGCATGCAATAAATAATGCATTTCCTTGTTCTCTGAACATTCAGTATTTGTCAACATTTTCTGTTTAAGCAGTGACATTAAGTATTGCTGATATTTAAGCATATGAAACTGACAATTTAAAGCCCTTACAGCCAAGGTAGCAGAAGTGTAAACTTTTTTCCCCCCATCTGTCCAATGCCCTAGAATCTCTATCAGAGGGGACAGGATTTTTTGCAGTGGAAGCTTTGACTCATTTGGGACCCTGAGATATAGTTTCTGGGTCAGCAGCGGGATTTTTATATAGGAATTTATGAGAATCTGGGACCCTGTAGTATCTGTCTGGCTTAGCAGGTGCAGGGGGTAAAGAGTCAGGGGACAGGCCGGACTCTGAAAATACATCATCTACAATGTCTAGAACAGGTGGAATAGCAAGGGGTCTGTGCTGAGGAAGTAGCAGAAAGTCTCTGAGCCTTTTCTTAGATTCAGAGTAATCTTGGCTCTCCCAGTGGAAATGCTCCCTCATGGTATGCAGGGTTTCCCCAAAAGAATAATCCTCAGGAAGAGAGGCTGAAGGAATGGATTATTCAGCATCAGAGTCCTCATAGGGAGGCATAGAATAATCCTGTTCCGAAGAGGAATCAGAGGAAATGGAAACCTGATCAGAAGAATCATATTCTGTCTCTTGCTTAGGCCTCTTATCAGGAGGGGGATGGGAACCCCTGATCAAAGTAATTAGGTCTTCGGCCATTTTAAGCATCTGTTTTTTAGGCATGGAAGTCTGAGTAGGAGAATGCTGTACTTGTTTCTTTGTCTTGAGAGCTGCTTTAGTCTTTGTCTTTGAAGCTGAAGATGGTTTAACATATAATTGTGTAGGTCTGAAGACACCCACATAAGCCGATGCCTGCACAACGGCTCTGGACCCATCTGAGGGAATGATTTCCGAGTGTCCAATACCTTGAGTATCCAGAGGCCCAGTCGGCTCTACGTGGGAGTCGGTAGCGGCCTGTGGCTCTGAGGTAGCGGGCGCCAGGGGCTGCGAAAGTTCCTCACTGAGAACCGGCGACTGGACTAATGGAGGCCTCGTTGTCGGTTTTGGACCTCGGATGCCTATCCTTGTCCTTGTGTTTTTTGTAAACTCCGGTCGTCGGCTGTTCTGACGGCATTATATAATTAAATCTTCGGCCAAAGTAATAAAATGCAAAATCGAACAGACGCTTGATAGTGAGTTGGTTAAATCTAGCACAAACCCGACAACTAGCAACGTTGTGATCAGGGCCTAGGCAAGGAATACAGTAAGAGTGAAAATCCTTATGAGGTATTTGCTTCCCACAAGAAATACAATTGTTAACTTTTTCTGACATCGGTCTGGAGCAAGAAAAAGTTTCCCCAATGGGGTACTTAGCTTTAATGAAGACTTTGGTTCTGAAATTCGGATTTGAAAATCTCAGGAGTCAGCCGACCGGCACTTGCGAACTGCTTTTGCTTCGGGCACTGCGCGGCAAGAAAGACTGAAGAAAATGGCGTTGGCTGCATATTTTTTACCCCTAGTGCACTGACGTCAGGGAAGAGGCAACAGCAACCGATGCCGGACCAGGACTTTGGAATTCAGGCCGACTGCGGGTAGCCTGCCAGCAGGATAACCCAAGAGTAATGACTGCAACAGTGAAACACGATGAACATTGATGCTGATGTGAATAAAAGCTCACTGCATACCTCTCAAGCAAGGATGTAGCTAGGCATACTCAGTGTACTCAAATTAGTATATAATTTCTAAGCATCTCTTGGAAACATGAACACTCAAAAGCGCATAATGTTTGGAACTGTAAAGGAACACTTACAGTATAGAAGTATACAAAGAAAGCTCGTGTAAAAGGAATACATCTCTAAAAATAGATTTTATAGGTATAAAGTACTGCTTTTTCAAAACTTAAAATAATGGATGGGTGTGTAGCTGAAATTGTATGGGCACAATTTGAACACTGCATGACATTACTTGTATAATAGCAAAGGGCGCCAATATCCCTTCCCGATATCCAATTAATAATGCATGCCATTCTGAAGACATTAGCAGTAGAGCAGAATATAGTGGCGTGTATAATCCTTCTAGAGAAGATGCAACCAATAATGTCCATTTACCAATCATGCTGCAACAAGAAAGGTGTTTTTATCTCTCTTTAAATTGCTCTGAGTTACAGTCATATTTGATGTCATCTCTCTTGTGAAATGCCTGCTTAAAATAAACTTTTTGACTGACCGTAGTGAAATACAGTTTTGTTGCTTTTCGTTGATTGTTTTACTATATCATTAGTGTCAAATTTACTATGAATACTCAAAGTAAGTGCGTTGACAATCTTGCTAACAATTATTTAATTTAATTGTAATTGTTATTGATGGCAATATTTCAATGGGCATGACGTTTTGAGTTGCATAGTGTTAATGATTTGCCACCGTCAAAGTGTTAGAGTACCTGAGGTCTCCAGGAACACATATTCTAGTATAGTTTGGTTTTCTGAGACTCGTCTCATTTTCTGTATAATTTATAAGGCTTATAGATATATTTTGGTTCAGTCCTTCTTTTCAATAATAGGTATACAAATATATGAAGTGTGTCAACACAGAGCCTTCAGCAGTCAAGTTACAGCCTCACAGTTTGACAACTGACTTTGAAATGTATGCAAGTGTGCATCTAAATATACTGTAGCTAGTTAAACATTTCAAATCCAGTCATTACTGAAAAGAACATGAACACCCCAGTAATTTCACTGCCGCATGTTCAAGCTCAGAATAAGAAGATTTCAGGTAAGGTAGATAAGCAGATGTTGCAGCAAGTGTACTTCTGCAAATGAGCAACCTAGTAACTCGATCATAATAAATACTCCATTTCTAAAAATTGTTTGCTATATATTACAGCATGATGGGAGTTGTGCATAAATACATTACAAACCAGTTATGATGCCATTCAAATGTGGATCATGCAGTTTGTAGTTAAGGATCTATCCATCTAAGCCACGGAGCTGGGTTACAATATTCAGAATTTACCTGAGGACTCAATGTAGTTGTCATATACAACTGAAGTTCTCTGATGCAGCAGCTCTATCTGTATGTCAAACCTACTGTTGCAGGCAGACAGCTTTCCTGCAATACTTGGTCTGACATACTGATGCTGCACAGGAGCTCCATCTGTAGGGCAGAGTCAGTTAATACAAGCATGATGCCCATCATGAGTCCTGATACCAGCAGTACAGCTCCACCTACACGTGGAGCTGCTGCAGGACATCTGGTTTACCATTAGCTACTACATTCTGGTGGAGCTTCTGCCTTGCTGTAAAGCAAAGCTTAAAGCAAACCTTGGGTTTATTTCTGCAATGCTTAAGCAGATTAGCCACATGTGTACTACTGAATGAGATGGAGTCTAGTCATTTTTATTTAAGGTAAGTAAATATTTAAGGATTTTTCTGAAAGAATTGCCTAGACCCAGTTCTCACTAGGTGTTTGCACAAAGATCTACTTGCAGGCTTGTTCCTGCTTTATGGGAGTGATTATATACTCGCACTTTTTAAGATAAAGTTGAGGACACACATCTCAGGAATATCTCATTTATTCCTACTAGAAGACAATATTGTGAATGTATAACTCTTAAATTAAAATTATTTTACTTTCACATTCATAAATTGATAAATGTATGTCTTTCCAAACATGTCAGAGCTTCTTAAGGTGATCTTAAGGTGATCTTTTCACAACCACCAAAGCTAGTGGGCTGGTTCCAGGAGCAGAATCATTTCCATTTCCCTGCGTATGATTTTCTGGTGCTGGACCTTCTGGCCTCTGTGATGATGTCCTTCCTGTCTGTCTTTGTTAGCTTTTAAAGTATAAGCCATGTTGAAAGATTGAGAGTCTGTAAGTCTGGGTGCAGTATCTTCCCCCTCACCTGGGTCAAGAGGTCTGAGATCAGGGAAAGCTGCTTGGGGGGCTGTAAGGTCATGCTGCGCAGTAAGGGGTACCAATGTTGGACGGTGCAGCGGTAGCATTGTCGTCTCACAGCAAGAGGTTCTCCGGTTCAGTTCTCGGCTGGAGTGCCTTCTGTGTGGAGTCTGCATGCCCTCCCTGCGTTTGTGTGAGTTTTCTCCGGGTACTCCGGTTTCCTCCCATGTTACAAAGACATACGTCTGGAGCATTTCTCCCCAGGCCTCTGCTGAAAATTGGCTTCATTCCAAGTTGAACTTTCCTGGTAAACAAATGTAAAATAAATAAAAATAAATGCTGTCTGGGCTAATCTGGAGAAATGAGGATGGCCTTTGATCTCTCCTCCCTTATTTTGATCAGTACCTTGGGAATAATGGGCAGAGGAGGTAAAGTACAGTTGTGTACACTTACCATAAATGTAGATGTTCGAGTGTATTCACTGTTGCTGTCATTACATTTGGGTAATCTGCTGGCAGGTTGCCCTCAGTCGACCTGATTAACAAAGTCTCAGGTCCTGTGTCCGTTGCTGGCCCTTCTTCCATGACGTCAGGTCGTCAGGGGTATAAAACATGCAGCCGGCGCCATTACATCAGTTTTTCTTGCCCCAGATGTCAGGTGCCCCCCAAATGGAGAGCAAAATATATATATATATATATATATATATATATATATATATATATCTGTGTGTGTGTATATATATATATATATATATATAGAGAGAGAGAGAGAGGGAGAGACATACATGTAGAATAAAAAATACCAAAACATATACCTCCAAACAAAAGCAAATACACCAAAAAGGCTTTTAAAGATAGTAACAGAAATGAGAGGTATAGTTAGAGAAAAAACAGGGGGCTGGAGGGAGGGTAACCAGGACTGCAACAGTGAATACACTTGAACATCTACATTTATTGTAAGTGTACACAACTGTACTATGTTCTTCGTGTTTCACTGTTGCAGTCATTACATTTGGGTAGAATCTCAAAGCTTTGGTTGGGAGGATGGATTTATACAGCATTAGGAGCAGCTATAAGGCCCTGCAGAACAGCAATGGCAAAGCCTGCTCTGGATTTTGAGAAGATAGGGAAATGGTAATGTTTGGTGAATGTATGAACTGAGCTCCAGGCAGCAGCTTCTAGAATGTCAATGGTAGGAACCCCTCTGAGAAAGGCTGCAGAAGTAGATGAAGCCCTGGTGGAATGAGATCTGATCCCCTTGGGGACAGGCTTACCATGGTGCATATAGCAGAAATGAATACAATGGCTTATCCATTTGGAAATAATCTGCTTTGAAATAGCCTTTCCCTCTGCCCCTGCAGCAAATGCCACCTGCAATTGTTAAGATTTTCTTAGAGATTTTGTCCTGTTTAAGTAGAATCTTAGTTGTCTGTGTACATCCTATGAATGCGGAATCCGCTCACCTTTGTTCTGTGGATTTGGGAAGAAAGTTGGCAGATGAATGGTCTGATTAAGGGCCACACTAGATACCACTTTAGGCATAAAGGATGGATTGGTCCTGAGAGCCACCCTGTCCAGGTAAAAAATAATAAAAGGCTCCACTGCCATATGGGCATGTAGTTCTGAAATCCTTCTAGCTGAAGTGACTGCTAAAAGAAAAGCCGTTTTACAAGAGAGAAATTTTAGGTCTGCAGTAGCAGCTGGCTCAAAAGGAGGTAGAGTGAGTTTTTCCAAAACAAAATTGAGGTCCCATGCAGGAGTTGGTGCTCTCCTGGGAGGTCTTACATTTTTGGCCCCTCTGAAGTACTGCTTTAGCAGAGGATGAGAAAAGAGGGGAGGCTTTGTGTTGTAATGAGCTGAAATGGCAGAGGCATGGATTTTTATGGAAGAAAAAGATAGGCCCTTGTGAAGCATCTCAGTTAAGTATTGCAGAATCTGAGGAATATTGGGCACTGCTGTGCTTATTCGTTGTGCTTGGTTCCAGGCACAGAATCTTTTCCATTTGTCAGCATAAGGTTTTCTAGTACTAGGCCTTCTAGCCTCCAAAATTACATCCATCACAGGTTTAGAGATGTAACTGATGAAATTAGTTGATTAGCCATGCTGCAAGATTCAGAGTTTGGAGCTGAGTGTGAAGAATTTGATAGTTCTGCTGAGACAGTAGGTGAGGTTTCTGAGGCAGGTACCATGGAGGAAGGTGCAACAAATTGCACAGGAGCGGGTACCAGTGTTGGCGAGGCCAGTCTGGAGCAATCAGAATCATTTTTGGTTTTTCCTCTCTGACGTTTAGTAAGACCTTGGAAAGCAGAGGCAGAGGGGGAAAGGCATAGACTGATAGGTTTTTCCAGCTGAAGGATAGAGCATCCACTTTCCAAGCTTTTTTGTGATGAATTCTTGTACAGAATTTGTCCAACTGATAGTTTTGGGGTGAGGCAAAAAGATCTATGTCTGGGCTCCCCCATTTGCATGTCAACATGCTGAAGATTTGCGGAGCCAGCTTCCATTCGTGTGGGTCCTTAAGATTTCTGCTTAGTTTGTCTGCCAGAGTATTTTGCTTTCCTGGCAGGAACTGAGCTTGTAGACGTATTTGATAAGTCAAGGCTGTGTTCCACAATGCCATTGCTAGTCTGCAAAGGGGGTAGGAATGGGTACCCCCTGCTTGTTTATGTACCACATGACTGTGGTGTTGTCTGTCTTTATCAGTAGGTGTCCTGGATGAAGGTAGTCCTTGAAGGCTGTCAGAGCATTCTGTACAGCTAGCATCTCTTTCTGATTGATATGTAGGTGCATTTGATTTGGGCTCCATTGGCCCTGAATGCATCTCCCTGCAAGATGCACCCCCCAAGCATAATCTGATGTGTCTGTAGTCATGATTTGGGCGGCAAGGGGTTGAAATGAATGACAGACCCTTGTTTTGGTGGCAGGCCTCTGCCCGCCATAGGAACTCTAGCTGCAGGCAAGGAATGATAGGAATCATCATTTCCAAGCTGTGACAATGTTGACTCCATAAGCTTTTTAGGTACCACTGAAGTTTCTTCATACGCAGTCTTGCATATGGAATTAGAAGAATGCAGGTGGCCATGAACCCCAAGGTCTGCAGAATTTGTCTTGCAGATAGCAGGGTTTTTGTGGCCACCTGTTTGAAATAAGTCATCAATTGAATTTGTTTTTCTGGCATAAGGTAAGTCATCTGGGCAGTTGTATTCAAGCTTGCACCCAGGAATGTAAGTTTTTGAGAGGGTACCAGTTGTGATTTTTTTTCATTTATGGTGTACCCTAGACAAGTTAGAAGTCTTTTTACAAACGCCAGATGTCTTAGAAGAGTGCTCTTGTTTTCTGCCTGAATTAGACAATCATCCAGGTATGGATAAATTTGAATATTTCTTTGCCTGAAAAATGCAATTACTGGTGCCAGGCATTTTGTGAAGACCCTGGGCGCAGTAGATGAGCCAAAGGGCAGTGAAGAGAACTGGTAATGCAAATAGCCTGCTTTGAAGCGGAGGTATCTTCTGCAAGATTCCCCAATTGGTATATGCAGGTAAGCCTCTTTTAAGTCTAGAGTTACCAACCAGACATCCTTGCCGCATAGGTAGTAACTGTTGGAGAGTCAGCATCTCAAATTTTGGAATGTCCAGAAATGAATTTATAATGGATAAGTCCAGAATTGGACGCCATGATTTGTCTTTTCTGCATACCAGGAAAAGTCTTGAATAAAAACCTTGTCCCTTTTCTTGTACTGGTTGAATAGCCCCCATATTTGTGAGGGACATAACCTATTTCTGGGCCTCTGCCTACTGATTTGGAGGCAGATCTGGCCATCCGTTCGGGATTGGCAACGTGTGGAAATGAAATCTGTATCACTGGAATACTATATTTAAAACCCATTTGTCCTGGGTAATCAGTTGCCAGTTTTGTGCATGAAGTGCCAGTTTTCCCCCCAAAGGGGCGGTCAAAAGATAAGTGCTTGGTGATTGCAGCAGAAAGTCATTGACACGGTTTACTGTAGGAAGGTGCCTTGTTACTTCTAGGTTTGGAGGTGGAGGCCCCCCCCCATTGCTTTGTTCTATAAGTTCCTTGCGACTGAAACCTGGAGCCTTTGGAATGTCTGGGTTTGACCTGAGCGGCTCTAGTGGGTACTGAAAAGGACCAGTTCTTAGTAGGTCAGTGCCTACTGAACCTGGGTGGCTGCACTTGTAAGAAATCTTTTACAGTTTGCATAGATTTAGCTTTATCTTCCATCTTTTTCAAAACTTCTTCAGTCTTATTACCAAATAGACTGACTTGTTGTAAAGGAGCATCCAACATTTTTGCTTTAACATGGTCAGGCAGATTTTGCTCCTTGAGCCAAGCATGCCTTCTTATCACAGATCCAGTTACAGCAGCCCTGCAAGAGGCCTCCAAGGACTCAAAACCACATTGCAAAGTATGTTTTACAACTTGTACAGCTGAATGCAATAAATCCTGCAAATCTTTATTTTCCACACAGTCAGAAATCAACATAATTTTCTGTTTAAGTAAACCCATGACATGCTGCTGATACTTAAGCATATGAAATTGACAGTTTAAAGCCCTAATTGCCAAGGTTGCAGACGTGTAAACCTTACCCCATCTATCCAGCACCCTGGAATCTCTATCAGAAGGGGTAGGATTTTTAGCAGTAGAAGCCTTAACGCCCTTGGGACCCTGAGAGATAGTTTCAGGGTCAGCAGTAGGGTTTTTAAAAAGGAATTTGTGGGAGTCAGGAACCCTGTAATATCTGTCTGGCTTACTAGGAGCCGGAGGCAGGGAATCCAGAGTCATACTGGACTCTGAGAAAACATCATTAACAATGTCTAGAACAGGAGGTACAGCCAAAGGCCCATGCTGAGGAAGAAGAAGGAAATCCCCAAGTCTCTTTTTAGATTCTGAGAAATCCTGACTCTCCCAGTGAAAGTGTTCCCTTAAGGTATGCAAAGTTTCTCCAAAAGAAAAATCCACAGGAGGAGAAGCAGAAGGAATGGAATCTTCTGCATCAGAGTCCTCATAAGTGGGAATAGATAATTCCTGAACAGAAGAGGAATCAGAAGAAATAGAAACCTGATCTGAAGATTCAGTCAGTGCCTTGCCTAGGCCTCTTAGCAGGAGGGGGATGGGTACCCCTGATCAAGGTAATTAAATCCTCAGCCATTTTGACCATTTGCTTTTTAGGCATTGGGGCCTGTACACGTGGGCCCAAGCGTCATTTGTTTAGACATAGAAGTAGTTTTTGACCTTAGATATGAAGATGGCATTGGTTTAATATACAAATCTTTAGGCCTGAAAACACCCTCAGAAGCAGGTGCCTGCTCAGCAGCTCCAGACCCATCTAAGGTAGAGACATCCGCGGGTTCAATACTTAAAGTATCTCGCGGCATACCGGACCCTGAATGGGTCTCAGTAGAGGCCTGCGAATCAAAAGTAGTACGTATCAGGGGCTGCGAAAGCACCTCACTGAGTACCGGTGAACCGGCGACTGGCTTAGGAGAAGTTTCGTCGTCGGTTTTGGACCTCGACGGTCTGTCTCTGTCTTTTTCTTTGTGTTTTTTAGGTATTCCGGTAGTCGGTGACATTTCTGGACAGTTAAATCTCGAGCCAAAATATTTAGAAGTAAAAATATACTGACGTTTAATAGTGCGTTGATTAAATTTAGCACAAAACCAACAGCAAGGCACGTTGTGGTCAGGGCCTAGGCAAGGAATACAGTACAAATGAAAATCCTTATGAGGTATTTGCTTCCAACAAGTAATACAATTATTAACTTTTACTGACATCGGTAAGGAGCAAGAAAAATTTTCCCCAACGGGGTACTTAGCTTTTAGTTGAAGACTTCGGTTCTGAAACTCGAAAAAGAACATTTCAGGAGTCGGCCGCCCGGCACTTGCGAACTGCTTCTGCTTCAGGCACCGCACGGCAAGAAAGACTGATGTAATGGCGTCGGCTGCATGTTTTATACCCCTGATGACCTGACGTCATGGAAGAAGGGACAGCAACCGACGCAGGACCCAAGACTTTGTTAATCAGGCCGACTGAGGGCAACCTGCCAGCAGATTACCCAAATGTTATGACTGCAACAGTGAAACACGAAGAACATCGTGTACACAAAGAGGAAGTTCCAGGGGATGGTCAAGGCATTCACCTTCCACGCAAGGAGGTGATACTCCCTGGTGCAGAACTTTTGCAGCTGGTGGTTGAGGTGCGAGGCAAAGAGATCCACTTCCAGAGTTCCCCACACCTGAGTGATTTGCAGAAAGATTTCCCTGTGGAGCTGCCATTCGTGGGGGTCCAGTAAGTTTCTGTTTATGTTGTCTGCCAGAGTGTTGTTGACTCCTGGTAGGTATTGGGCAATTAGGTGTAGATCCATGGAGGTGGCTGTAAGCCAGAGGCTCATGGCTAACCTGCACGGAGGTAAGATTGGGTCCCCCCCTGTTTGTTGATATACCACACATTACTGTGGTGTTGTGTGTTTTTATAAGGAGAACTCCTGGCCTGAGATGGGGTTTGAAAAATGCCAGAGCCTTTTGTACTGCCATCATTTCTTTTTGATTGATGTGCAAGTGTAGTGCTGGGCATCCCAAATACCTTGGATGCACCTGCCTGCTAGGTGAGTGCCCAAAGCAATGTCTGAGATGGCAGTGGTGATGGTCTGGCCAGAAAGGCGGAGGATGAAGAGAAAACCCTTGTTCCTGGCACAGGCCTCTGCCCAACAGAGAAACTCGGCCCTTATACATGGGATCAGAGGGAGAGAGGTCTCTAGGGACTGACAGTGCTGGCACCAAATGTTCTTTAAATACCACTGAAGTTTTCTCATGTGAAGCCTGGCCAGAGAAATGAGAAGGATGCAAGATGCCATGGATCCCAGGGCTTGCAGGAACTTCCTTGCAGTGACGTGACTTCTGGAAGCCAGCTGGGTAAAGTAGAGAGGCAGGAAGATCTGCTTTTCTGGGGATAGGAAGGCAAATTTGGGATGCTGTTTCTAGCACAGCTCCCAGGAAAATGATCTTCCTGGTGGGGTTTTGCTTTGATTTCTTCTCATTGATGGTGAACCCTATGGAAGTTAGGAGTGATTTGACAAAGATAAGGTCCTGGAGCAGCTTTTCTTTGCACTCCGCCTGAATGAGGCAGTCATTCAGGTAAGGGCAAATTTGTATATTTCTCTGTCTGCAGAATGCTATGGCTGTGGCCAAGCATTTGGTGAATACTCTGGGAGTAGTAGAAAAGCCAAAGGGCAGCACAGAGAACTGAAAGTGCTGTGAGCTTGCTCTGAAATGCAGGAATTTCCTGCATGATTCTCTGATGGGGATGTGGAGGTAGGCATCTTTTAGGTCTAGGTTCACTAGCCAGGCATTATTTTGTTAGCATAGGCAGCAGCTGCTGCAAAGTTAGCATTCTGAATCTGGGGACCACCAGGGAGGTGTTCAGAATGGATAGATCCAGGATGGGGCACCAATTGCCCTCTATCCTGGGAACAAGGAATAGTCTGGAATAAAAGCCTTTGCTTGTTTGATCTGAGGGGACAGGTTCTATCTGTCCCCTGGGATATTTATTTTATTTTATTTTATTTTATTTTATTTTACATTTGCTAACCGGGGGTGTCTGACTGAGCCGAAAAGGCCCTTTTGCAGCAGAGGCCTGGGGAGAAAAGCCCCACAAAGAAAAATTACAGACACATTTAGTTATTTAGACATAATCAGTATACACACAAATTACAAGAGACATGTTTTTACACTGGTATGCGGCACAAACAGTTACAGTGGAGAGAACAATCAAAAAAATATTAATTTTAAAAATAAAGGTAAGTAATAGATTTGTGGTGTACAGCTGAACTTTGGAATGTAGGTAGAATACATACATAGTACACAGGTACAGTACATACATTGTAGATTAGCCAGTGTTTGTGAGTAAGATTGAAAAACTATTATCAATTGCTCTAGATTTAGTATGTATATGTTATCCACTTTCACTAGCCTGGGGAGCAATCATGGCACTGCCAACTTTGCTTGAGATGTTGGCTGATGAGGTCTTTAAAGGAGGCTTTGGATGCTGTGTTTTGAATGCTAGTAGGGACAGAGTTCCACTTTTTAGCCACCAAACTACTATATAGTGCATCTCCAAAGCTATTGTAGCTGTTGGTGACTTCTAGTAGTAGTTTGCTTGATGATCTAAGAGGCCTTTTGGCTGAGTGATGTTGTACTAGGTTTTTGAGGGCAGGACACTTATTGGGGAGGTAATAGATAGAATGACAGAGGCAGAGCTGATTGTAGGTTAGGAGGTTGGGCAGTTCAAGCCAGTGGAGCTGTCTCAAAGCAGTACAGTGATGAATTCTATATGAGCAATTTGCAGCAAAGCGGGCAATTCGGTTATAGCAAGCTTCCATTTTGCTTAGTTCAGTTTTGTTGAGATTAGTCAAAATGGGAGATGCATAGAGTAGAGTGGATAGAAGTCAGGAGCGAGCAATGGCTGATCTTGTGTTGTTGGTAAGAAATGGTTTGATACGGTAGAGTGACCCCAGTTTGGCATGTACTTTTTTAATAGTTAAGTTCAGATGACTATCACATTTTAGGTGGGAGTCTATGGTTATTCCCAATAGCTTAGCCTGTGCCACTGGAGCAATTGGAGTAGCATTTGTGGAGTAGATAGTGAATTGACTGTTAGTGTTTTTGTTAGAACTGGTTATAATCATAAGCTGAGTTTTCTTTGGATTGAGGATAAAATTGGGCTTTGGTAAGGTAGTTTTCAACATCAGAGAATGCTAGTTGAGTTGTTTGCAGGAGGGTGGGAATGTTTTGGGCAGCACAGATTAAGGTAGTGTCATCTGCATACTGAATTATAGATGCATGCTGTGTGGAGGTCATTTGTGAAGACTGTGAATAGTAGTGGTCCTAAGATAGAACCCTGTGGGACTCCTATAGTTATGGGCAGTTGAGGAGAGAGAGAATTTTCCCATTTCACAGCTTGGTACCTGTCAGTTAAGTAGCTTTGGAACCAGGTAAGAGTGGAATTAGATAGATGATATTGGTTTAGTTTGTTTAGCAGGATTTGGTATGAGACTGTGTCAAATGCTTTGGACATATCCAAAAAAAGAGTTGACACTTGCAGGCCTTCATTTTTGAGATGGTTTACTGTGTCTGTGAAGCAGAGGAGAGCTGTAGTGGTACTATGGGCAGGTCTGAAACCATGCTGAGTAGGTGACACGATGTTGCAGTCTAGGAGATAGTTTAGCATCTGGGTATGGATGCATTTTTCTAGGATTTTGGCCAGGGGGGAGAGTAAAGCAATGGGTCTGTAGTTATTAAGTTCAGTGGAGGTCCCGCCTTTATGTATGGGTGTAACATAGGATATTTTCTAGAGTTTGGGCACATAGTTTTCAACAATTGATCTGTTTATGAGAGTGGAGACTGGGATAGCAATAGCATCTGCTGTAAGTTTCAAGAAATAGCTGGGGAGTAGGTCGGCTGCTGTTGATGAGATTTTTAGTTTGGAGAGCATGCTTTTGATGGAAGTGGTAGAAACTGTTTTGAGGGTAAAGCTTGTATTAGTGTTATTTGTGTTGGGGGGAATAGTGAGGAAGGAACTCTCCTGTGATACTAAGGATAGAATTGAGTTCACAAAGTGGGAGTTGAATTGTGTTTCGATGGGAACTTTAGTGTCAGGGGTGGTTGGTTTGGGGGTAGCCTTTTGGGTGGATTTTAGTAGCTGGTTTACATTTTTCCAAAATTTTTGTGGGTTGTGTTGGTATTTAGTTTGTAATGTTGTGTAGTAGGATTTTTTGTCCAGCCTAATGCATTTTTTTGCACGGTTGCGCAGTTCTTGGTACTTAGTTAGGCTTTGTGTTTCTTTGTTTTTTTGATAGTAACGCCAGGCAGTGTCTCTGGACTTGAGGATTTGTTTGGTTTCTTTACTGAGCCAGGGGTTTATAGAGGTTCTAACCTTGATTTTGCGCAATGGAGCGACAGTGTCTAGGTGTTGTAGAAATGTTTTGTTGAAATATGCTACAGCCTGGTCAAGTGGGAGGGTTTTTAGGGGGGTCCAGTCACAGTTACACAGTAAAGTGTTGAGGACCTCAGGAGATAATTTTTTTGTGTTTCTAGTGGATATACAGTTAGTGGTTTTGCATATGCTTGTTCTACTACGTATAAAGTATATTATGTTGTGGTCACTTAAGGTGTCTGGGAGACTGCCTGTGTGAGGGTACAATGTGGGGTTGCTAGTTAGGACCCAGTCAAGGATGGATTCCCTTTTAGATTTTTTATCACACCTAGTTGGAATTTGGACTAGCTGCTGGTAGCCATGGAGATTTATTAGATTACTTGGTGGTTCTGATATACAGGTGAACCAATCTAGGTTGAAGTCCCCCAGAATAAGGGTTTCTTGTGAGTATGTGGAAGAACACCAGGATAAGAAGTCTTCAAGGCTAGCAGGTGTATTACCAGGTGGAATATAGATCACAAGAGAGAGATATGAGAGTTTGGACCTGTTTCAGTGCCTCTGCCCACTGATTTGGAGGTAAATCTGGGTGCCCTCTTGGGGTTGGGAGTTCGCCGAAAGATAATTTGTATTCCTGAAAAATTATCTTTAAGACCCATTGGTCCTTTGTTAGAGAAAGCCAATCGTCTTTGAAGAGGGAGAGCCTTCCTCCTAGTTTTTGATGAGTGAAGGGAGGGCAGAGGGAGGAGGGGGAGTTACTGTGAGTGTTTGCCATAGAAGGTTGGCTTAGAACTCCCTGCCTTAGAGATGGAAGTGGTCCATTGTTTGCTTCTCTACTGGCCCTGGGACAGGGGCCTGGATTATCTGTCCCTGAGGGGCTTACCTTGGCCCTATCTGCTAAGTGCAAGGAAGGCCCAGTGCTTAGAGGGAAAGATCCTGCTGAATCTGGGAGGTTGAACCTGAAAGAAATCTTTTACTGTTTGCATAGATTTTGCTTTGTCTTCCATCTTTTTAAGCACCTCTTCTGCTTTTTCCCAAACAAGCGCTCCTTATCTAGGGGTGCATCAATAAGTTTAGACTTGACATGATCAGGGAGAGGTTGTTCCTTCAGCCATGCATGTCTCCTAATAAAAGACCCTGTCACTGCTGCCCTGCTAGGGGCTTCAAGGGTGTCATATCCACATTGTAATGAGTGTTTGGGCACTTGACAAGCAGAGTGCAGTAAATCTGCTAACTCTTTTGAATTGGCACAGTCAGGAAAGGTAGCAATCTTCTGTTTTAATAGTTCCAAAGTGTGTTGTTGATATTTTAACATATGGAACTGACAATTGAGTGCTCTGATGGCTAAGGTTGCAGAGGTATATACTTTTTTTACCCCATCTGTCCAGAGCTCTGGAGTCTTTGTCAGAAGGAAGAGGATTCTTGGTAAAACTAGTCTTATCTCCTTTAGGTCCCTGTGTAATGAACCTCTGGGTCTGCAGCAGGATTTCTGTAGAGGTACTTGTGAGAATCAGGTACTCTGTAGTACCTGTCAGGTTTACTGGGAGCAGGAGGGAGGGCATCAGAGGCTAAGCTGGATTCATGGAAAACATCATCCAACACTTCTAAAATGGGGGGATGGCCAGGGGTCTGTTCTGGGGCAGGTCCAAAAACTCCCTAAGTCTTTTCTTAGACTGTGGGAAGTCCTGAGATTCCCAATGGAAATGTTTCCCAAAGTAAAGGTCCTCTGGAGGGGAGGCAGAAGGGATGGATTCCTGTGTATCTGAATCCTCATAAGCAGATAAGGAATGCTGTTCCTCTTCAAAAACTGAAAAGTCTGATTCCTCAGAATCCTGTTCTGTCAATTTCTAGAGAAGGGTGCCTTTTCCTTTTAGAAGTTGTGGCCTGGATAAGGGAGATGAAATCCTCTGCCATTTTAAACAATTGTGCTTGGGGTGGTGGAGCAGTAGCAAGATGGTGGCTACAAGCAGATTTCCTAGGAGTGGCCTGACAGAATCCGTCAATCTGAGAGAAACGGTAGTCGGATGTGAAGACATTGTTTTTTGTTCTAGATTCGGTAGTGCGAAAGGTCTCCTCAGAAGACGGTGCCTGCGTCGCGGCTCCAGACCCAACCAAGGCAGAAACAGCCAAAGGCTCGGAAGACAAAGAAGATTTCTATGGCATACCGGACTCCGAAATGGTCTCGGTAGAGGCCTGAGTAGATATTGAATTGGGCCTCAGGGGCTGCAAAAGCACGTCACTGAATTCCGGTGAACTGGCGACCTGCTTAGTGGTAGCATCATTGGAAGGCTTAGCCTTGTGCAGTCTGTCTTTATCTTTATCTCTACGTTTTTTTGGAATGTCCACAGATTGTTGGCTGATGGATGCCATATTGGAAAGCAAAGATAGAACACGAAAATAACTGTCTACAAAAAGAGCTCTACGGCAAATGGTTCTCATATTAAAGAGGGCACAGAACCGGCAACGGGAGACGTTGTGGTCTGGGCCTAAACAAATGACGCAGCAAGAATGGAAGTCTTACTGTGGGATCTGCCTTCCAAAGGCGAGACAATTGTTAACTTTTTCGGACATCGGTTAGTGCAAGAAAAAAGGATCCCCAATTGGGTACTTAGCTTTAGATGTTTTCAGCTGAAATTCAACTTCTGGTAGCGACCGACCGGCACTCATGCGAACTACTTCTGCTATGGGCTCCACTGCAAGAAGGACTGATGTAATGATGTCGGCTGCATTGCTTTATAGCACTGACGACCTGACGTCAGACTATAGGTGACTGCAGCAGACGCAAAAAAAAAACATTGACTCTGTTATTCGGGCCGGCCAAGTGCTACCACAGCAGGGATAAAGTACAGTTTTGTACCTACCATAAATGTAGATGTCCGAACAGGATAGCATCTGCAGTCATATCAAATGGGTTGTCCTGTGTCAGGCAGCCCTTCGGTCGGCCGGATTCCAAAGTCTGGGTCTGGCCTCGGCTGGTGTCGCACTTCACCCGACGTCATCTCTCCTGGTCTTCGGGTATAAAGGCATCAGCCGACGCCATTTTCCTCAGTGTTTCTTGCCCCAGATGCCAGTTGCCCTCTTGGAAAACTAAATTTTGGATAAATGCCAATGTTTCCAAAAAAAAATAGTAGGCAAACACAAAAAATAAGCATGTATGTACATATATACAAACAAATACACCATAAGAGATCCCCCCCTAGCTAGCTATTAGGAGGGTAAATACCCTAGGAGTACCACAGAGGGGAAGGAGGGTGGGTAATCCTGACTGCAGATGCTATCCTGTTCGGACATCTACATTTATGGTAGGTACAAAACTGTACTATGTCCTTCAAGGATGCATCTGCAGTCATAACAAATGGGTAGAATACCATAGCCAAACTAGGGGAGGAGGAAGAAGAATTATGGTGTAGTTAGGATCCCTTGCAAGACAGCAGTGGCAAACCCTGCTCGGGATCTAGAGTATAGAGGTAAGTTGTAATGCTTGGCAAATGTATGCACGGAGGTCCAAGTAGCCTCAATAATGTCCTTGGTAGCCACTCCTCGTAAGAAAGCTGTGGTAGTGGCTGTAGCCCTTGTAGAGTGAGGTCTTATGTTCTGTGGAATTTGCTTTCCATGGTAGGAGTAACAGAATATTATGCAATTTCCTATCCATTTAGAGATTGTCTGTTTGGAAATTGCTTTACCTTCCCTTCCTGTTGCATAGGCTACTAAAAGCTGGTCAGTTTTTCTGTTACCTTTGGTTCTGTCCAGGTAGTAGCGTAACTGTCTATGTACATCCAAGGTATGCAGCAGTCTTTCCCCCTTGTTCTGTGGATTGGGAAAGAAGGTAGGTAGGTGGATTGCCTGGTTTAGAGATACTCTGGATACCACCTTAGGCATAAATGTAGGATTAGTTCTCATGGACACTCTATCTTGATGGAAGATTAGGAAGGGTTGTACTGCCATTAAGGCTTGTAGTTCCGAAACCCTTCTTGCTGAAGTAATTGCCAGTAGGAAAGCAGTTTTCCATGATATGTGTTGAAGATCTGCTGTTGCTGCTGGTTCAAATGGAGGGAGTGTCAATTTTTCTAGCACAAAGTTCAAGTCCCATGCTGGTAATGGTGGTTTCCTAGGAGGTTTTACATTCTTGATTCCTCTGAGGAACTGCCTGAGTAGAGGATGTGAGAAGACAGGGGATCAAGCTGTATTCTGCAGAAATAGCTGATGCATGTATCTTGATGGAGGAATAGGACAGGCCTGTATGTAGAAGCTCTGCCAAGTACTCCAGGATGTTAGCAATGTCTATCTTTGACACATCTTTTCCTCTTTCAGTACTCCAAATGACAAACCTTTTCCATTTTCCTGCATAGTTCCTTCTTGTTGAAGGTCTGCGGGCTTCAAGGATAATGTCTTTCACCCTTTGGGATAAATCTGGGTTAGTTGCTGTCATGTGATGTTCCAGGCAGTGAGTTGCAGAGTTTTTAGGTTTGGATGCATGATGTTGTAGTTGTTCTGAGTTAACATCAAAGGCATCAGAGGTAGTGTCCACGTTCTCCCCCGAGACATGCTCCTCAGCAATGGATACCAGTGTTGTCTTGGCCAATTTGGAGCTATCAGAATTATCCTTGGACGTTCCTCTTTGATTTTCAGTAGTACCTTGTGCATCAAAGGAAGAGGTGGAAATGCATATGCTGTCAGGCCTTTCCAACTGAAGGATAGAGAGTCCACCTTCCATGCTAGTGGGTGGTATGTCCTTGTGCAGAATTTCTTGAGCTGGTGATTGAGTGGGGATACGAATAGGTCTGTTTGTGGCATTCCCCATTTCTTTGTGATGGCCTTGAAGATGTTCGGGTGTAGCATCCATTCGTGAGCATCCGAGGTGGTTCTGCTTAACATGTCTTCTAGGATGTTTTCTTTTCCCAGTACAAATATTGCCTGTAACTGGATGTTGTAGCTTAGAGCCATATTCCAAAGGTCCAGAGTCATTCTGCATAGGGGGTATGAATGAGTGCCTCCCTGTTTGTTGATGTACCACATGACTGTGGTGTTGTCCGTCCTTATCATTAAATGGCCTTCTTTGAGGAATGGTCTGAAATTCTGGATTGCTAGTTTTACTGCCAGCATTTCTTTTTGATTTATGTGCAGGTGCAGCTGTTCTGGAGTCCATAATCCTTGTATGCATTTGTCCAGCATGTGTGCCCCAGCCTAGGTCTGAGGCGTCCGTTGTGATGGTTTGGCTTGCTTGAAAGTTGTGGAAGGGCAAACCTGGGTTTGACTGGCATGCTTGAGCCCACCATAGGAACTCTTGTTTCAGGCATGGTATTAGTGGGATTTCGGTTTCTAAGCTGTGCCTGTGTTGAGACCATAAATTCTTTAGGTACCACTGTAGCTTTCTCATATGCAGTCTGGCATGGGGGACCAGGATTATGCATGAAGCCATGAAGCCCAAGGCCTGCAGTACTTTTCTTGCTGTTAGTTTGTTCTGCTTTGTTAATGCCAAGAAGTAAAGAGGGAGTTGTTCTTGTTTTTCTGCAGTTAGGAATGCCATCTGTTTTACTGTGTCCAATTCCGCACCCAAGAATGTTCTTGTTTGGGATGGTATCAGTCTTGACTTTTTTAAATTGACTGTGTATCCCAGGGCTTGTAGTAAGCAAATGACTTTTTGTAAGTCTTTTGTCAGCTTGCTTTTGTTGTCCGCTTGTATCAGGCAGTCGTCCAGGTATGGATAAATTTGGATTCCCTGTAGCCTGCAATGAGCGATTACTGATGCCAGGCATTTTGTGAATACTGTGGGCGCAGTAGATAAGCCAAAGGGCAATGCTGAGAATTGATAATGCTCTGATCCTGCAAGAAATCTGAGGTATCTTCTGCAATTTGGTCGTATGGGGACGTGCAGGTATGCCTCCTTGAGATCTAGAGTAACCAGCCAACACTCCTTGCCCAGCATGGGAAGAAGTTGCTGTAGAGTCAGCATTTTGAATTTTGGGACAATGATGAATGTGTTTAAGATGGACAGGTCGAGAATAGGTCTCCAACTTTTCTCTTTTCTTGGTACTAGGAAGAGTCTGGAGTAGAATCCTTTGCCCTGTTCTGTTAGTGGTACTCTTTCCACAGCTCTCATCTTTGTTAATTGAGCTATCGGCTTTAGAGCTTCTGTTTTTTGATTTGGGGTAGGTTTGGCATTCCTCTTTTACTGGTAAGGTGTGGAAGTGAAACCTGTAGCCTTGGTCTATGGTCTGCAAAATCCACTTGTCTTTTGTGATATAGTGCCAATTTTTTGAAAATAAAGCTAACTTTCCGCCTAAAGGTGCTGCTATTTGTTCCCTGGTAGGCGGTGTCAGAGCCAAGTCACTGTGATTGTCCTGTTGCAGTGGCAGTGGTTGTGTCTGTGCCTCGCTGGTTATTGCCTTGCCACTGGCGTCCTCTATAGGCACCTCCTCTGGATTGATTTCTGCCTCTGGCACGTCTGTTCCTGCCTCTCTGAGATTTTGAGGAGTCTGGAAAGGACCAATTTTTGGAAGGCCAGTTCCTGCTAAACCTTGGGGGCTGAACCTGTAAAAAATCCTTAACTGTTTGTACAGATTTTGCCTTCTCTTCCATTTTCTTCATTACTTGCTGAGCAGGAATACCAAATAGACTGGCCTTATCCATAGGAGCATCTAACAGCTTTGCTTTAACATGATCCGGCAAGACCTGTTCTTTGAACCATGCATGCCTTCTTATAACTGTGCCAGTCATGGCTGATCTAAATGAAGCCTCCAGTGCATCATAGCCACATTTTAAAGAATAGTTACTAACCTGCTGAATGTTATTCACCATTTCTAAAACATATTTCTTATCTAAGGAGTCATCAGAGGACAGTTTCTTAGTTAACTGATCAAGCATAAACTCTTGGTATTGGATCATATGAAACTGACAGTTCAAAGCTCTAGCTGAGAGAGTAGCAGAGGTGTAAACTTTTTTTCCCCCCCTCCCTAAGGACCCGGGTTCCCCTTCAGAAGGGAGAGGGTTTTTTGCTGAGGTCGAAGCTACTGCCTTAGGCCCCTGGGAGATAGTCTCAGGATCTGCATGTGGGGCCTTGTATAGGTGGTGATGAGTGTCTGGTACCCTGTAAAACCTATCTGGTTTGGCAGGGGCTAGAGGTAAAGTATCAGGAGCAGTGCAAACATCATTAAATGCATCATCCACAACAGGCAGAACTGGAGGTATAGCTAAGGGTCTATGTTGTGGTAAGTGTAGAAAGGTCCTAAGCCTTTTTCTTGAATCTGAGAAATCTTGTCCCTGCCATTGGAATTGTTCTCTCATGGCATGTAAGGTTTCCCCAAAGGAAAATTCCTCTGGTGGAGAGGCCGAGGGAATAGATTCTTCAGCATCGGAATCTTCATAAGTAGAAAAAGGAGCTTCTGGATGGTCTGTAATGTCTGAATCATCCAAGAATCATCTGAGGACACTGGCTCTGGGGCACTGCTCTAGGTCTCTTTTCTGGAGGCTGAGAGGCCCTGTCTGGGTGAGATTGGGATCCCTAATTAAAGAGATGAGATCCTCTGCCAAAGTAAGCATTTGTGAACTGGAACTGGGCCTGTGTGAGGGGGTCTTAACAGGCACTGATTTTGCAGTTTTGGCTGCTTTAGCCCTGGCAAAGGCCTTAATAGACATGGCTGCAGGAGGCCTAGCAGCACCACGTGCTGGGGTAGAGACATCCAAAGGGATGGTGTTTGATAAATCAATAGGAACCACATTAGTAGGCAAAACTTCAGAGGCCGATTCAAGTAGGGTAGCAGGAGCCTCGGTAGTAGTCATGGATTCGGCTGAAGATTGACCCGTTTGCTCGGTTTCGGCCGAAACCGAGACACTCGCGGTTTGCTTAACCGTGGTTTCGGCCGAAACCGCGGACCGCGAGTGTCGGTCTTTTTCTTTGCGTTTTTTAACAGTTTGAGTAGTCGGAGGATCCGACGGCATAATGTACGCAAAATCTGAGCCGAAAAACTGTTCAGCGAACTCCGACCGACGCCTAAGCGTTCGTCAGTTGAAGGAAGCACAGGCTAAACAGGCTGCTACATCGTGGTCTGGGCCTAAACAAGGTAAGCAGAAAGAGTGGAAATCCTTATGAGGTATTTGTTTCCCACAAGTTAAACAATTATTGACTTTTTCTGACATCGGCTGAGGCAAGAAAGAGTCCCCAACTGTTAGCTTTTTAGAAGTCTTCCAAGTAGTATTCGGTAGTAGTAATCTCTGGATCTGACCGACCGGCACTTGCGAACAGCTTCTGCTTCGGGCGCCACGCGGCAAGAAAGACTGAGGAAAATGGCGTCGGCTGATGCCTTTATACCCGAAGACCAGGAGAGATGACGTCGGGTGAAGTGCGACACCAGCCGAGGCCAGACCCAGACTTTGGAATCCGGCCGACCGAAGGGCTGCCTGACGACAGGACAACCCATTTGTTATGACTGCAGATGCATCCTTGAAGGACATCAAACAGGTGATGACTGCAACAGTGAACCATGAAGAACATCCATGACCTAAAACTCAGTGCAAAAAACTGCAAAATAATACCCTTTATGAAGATGACCACCCCTGAAAATTACAACACTCCCCTAAGAGTAGATCCAGTGGTAAGGGACTTGGAAACTCCGGTTGACAATAACCAGAATTTTGATTACCATGTGTCCATGGCAGTGAGGAAATCCTTCTATGTGGCACAACTTACAAGTGAGGGCATGGCATCCAAATCTAAGGTGATCATAGTCCCACTTTACTCAGCCCTCATTAGACCAGTAATCAGGTACAATGCATCCTTTGGCATGTACCTGACCCAGTATTCGCAACAGCTGAAGTGGACAGAGATGGTTCCTCACTAAAACAATACAGGGTGTAAATAATATATCCTATACGACCACCTCAAAGTCCTGTCTCAGTACTCTGCCTTCTACAGACTACTGAGGGGTGATCTATACTTAACCTACAAGGCATTCTCTGATCCAGCCCTAATGGATCTGCTTCATATTTGCAAAACAAACAGCACTAGACTTACCAAATCTAAGGCTCTAAACCTCTTCTGTGACATACACAAAACATGTTAGAGGGACAGGTATGTGTCTCTAAGATTACCCCTTCTCTGAAACATATCCCCCATTCATATGAAACCGAGCTCTTCCCTAAGTCTATTTAAATGCATTTTGGATCAATGGAAGGGAAATTACACATTTACCCCTGGTTTTGTCACCTGTGACTATTATGGACAGGGCAGCTTGTAAATGACCTAAGACACAGGCATATACCAAAGCCATTCTAGCCTGTGGGCATTGATAATTGGAAAAATCAGGGCGTGAATGGCTGGGCTTAAAAAGTTCTAGGGCTGTTAGCCTAGTAACCGCCTATGATCCTAAGTCACTGGAAATGACACATACCTCCCTGGACTATATGAAGAGAAACATTATGAAGCCTTTAGACTGTATGTACCAGGCTGGTATGGCTTAGAATTGAGCAGCATTCTGCCTTCAACAAGGATGATGCCATAGCACGAACAGAAGATGATTGACTTTAATGATTGGCTTAGCTTTTTGTGTAATTGAAGGAGGTGCAGTATTTACCAGCATGAGAGGATATAGTCGACAGACCACACTGCTTTGCCAAGGATGGCCTGCACCCATCTCCTCTGGGGTTTCAAATATTGACTATAACATTGACCTCACCATAGTATCTTTCTTTTAGGCAATACCAGACTGACAAATGGTCTGACATAGCAAAACCAACCCAAGGGAATCTAAAAGTGTTACTGCTCAATGCCAGGAGACTAAACAAGAATCTCCACTCCCTCCAAACTCTTCTCACCCTTGAGAATGCAAACATCTGTGCAGTTACTAAGACATGGTTTAAGGCCATGGAGAGCAATCCTGGCAGTGCAAGGTTACAATGCCTTCCACACATTTAGGCCAGCTACTGCAAAGGCAAGGACTAAAGGGTGGAGGTGTCTCAATTTACACCAATAACAAGGTCATCTCAAGGCTGGTCAAACAGTATGATGAGCTTGAGTACCTCCATGTCCAAATTACCACAGGCAAAACCCCATGCCATATCCTTGCTAGCTGTAGGCCCCCCTCCATGTCCCAGGAAACCCATAATTAATTCATACTTAAATGCATTGGAGATACTCACCATTGAGCCCAATACCATATTTACTGGCAACTTTAACTGTTCTGCTATAAACTGGGAATCCTGCACAACCATGAAACCTGGAAGCTCAGGAGATTCCCAGACAATGTAAACATAAACACCCGGACAAGACAGTCCCTGTGCCTACTAGGGGTGCAAATATACTGGACCTGGTCCTTACAAACATGGGAGAATGCAGCCCCCCAATGTAATGCCCTCTCTGGTAAGGTCAGACCACAAAGTTGTCTCTCTGAAATAATAATAAAGCCTGTGACCCCAGTTAACCCCCATACAATTTAGGAACTATATAAGGCAGACTTCCTGTTACTAAATGGCAACCTGACAAAATTTCAAGCCCCCCCCCCAAAGAAAACACTGAGAACGCAGTTGCCTATACAGAAATCTTCACAGATATTGTACACAATCATTGTTAATAAACACATACAGACGGCTGTGCCTATCAGAAATCAGCTCAGACCAAATCCAAAAAAACAAACCACCATGGTGAAATCCAAACATCAACAGGCTGTACAATATAAGGAAGAAAGTCAAAGCAAAAGTCAGGAAATACAGTGCTCAGCAGGATAAAAACTCTCTTATCAATCTAAACAAATGACTCAGAAGGCAAATCAGGTTTGCCAAAGCCAACTTAGAGGTAAAAAATACGCTCCCAAGCAAAGGACAATCACAAGACTTTCTTTAACTATGTCCATAAATGCAAAAGCTGTGCAAGGCTAGTTGTGGATTAAGCCACCTACATGGAGCTGGAATATTTAGCAAATCTACTGACAAATTCATCTACAATTTTACCCAATCTGCCCATAGTCACACCTCAAGAAATACCATTGAATATAACACCCAGGCAATCACTAGGGAACGGGTCTTAAACACACTTTCCAAGTCCAAGAACACTGCATCAATGGTCCATGACAACATCCCAGGATGCTTCCTAAAAAGCATGAAACATCCTATCAGAACTACTGGAGTTACTAGAGCCTCCAGTCAGGCTTCATGCCGGTGAATGGAGAAAGAATAATTGTGTAAAATCTTAGCATAACCATTTCCTTCTCTTCCATGTTGCAGAATTCTAGGTGTGGGATTTCCTGCACTCAGGTGACCCGTACGTTGGCTTCTATACAAAAGCTTTAGCTTGGCTGCTGTAGTCTGCATGGGCCGTCACACGTAGGGCCATAAACCAAGGGGCCTTAAATGTGATGTCTACATGCACAATCTTCAGAACCTGAAGGCCAGCAGGCAAAGAATAAGGCCCAGCAGGAGGTGTGACAGTTGTTTACAGGTGTGTGACTTGCAGACCTACTGAAATGTAGGCAGTACAGGAAGGTATAAGACCTGGGGGGGACTGGTAGGCGGGAAGGAATACTGCAACATGGAAGAGAAGGACGTATATGGTTATGGTAAGAGTTGTCACAACTATTCTATGTCCTTCTATTCCTATGTTGCAGTATTCTAGATGTGGGAGTGTACCACAGCTTAAGAGGATGAGAGGGTGGTGGTAGATGCAGAGGGTTCTACAAGACCCTGTAGGATTGTCCTGGCGAATCCTGTCCTAGCTCTGGAAACTTGTTCTAATTTGTAATCTTTGGTGAAGGTGTGGATAGTGGCCCAGGTGGCTGCTTCCAAAATGGATGCTGTGTCTAGGCCTTTCATGAAGGTCCCTGAGGTGGCCACAGCTCTAGTGGAATGGGCTTTGATTCCCTTTGAAAGTTCCTTTCCGTGGTGAGAGTAGCAGAAGCAAATAGCTTTCCTGATCCAGCATGCAATGGCTTGCTTGGAGACTGCCTTGCCCAGGGCTCTGGGGTGGAAGGAGAAAACGAGCTGGTTAGTCTTTCTGATGGCCTTAGTCTTGTCCAGATAGAATCTAAGTTGTCTGTGCATATCCAGGGAGTGCAGTATCCTCTCCCCTTCGTTAGTGGGTGAGGGACAAAAGGTGGACAGATGAATGGATTGGTTAAGAGAGAGATCATTGACCACTTTAGGCATAAAGGAGGGGGTTGGTTCGCCAGGACAACCTGTCTACGTGGAAGATGGTGTAGGGGGGACAGGCCATTAGACCCTGCAGTTCTGACACTCTTCTGGCTGAAGTGATAGCCACCACAAGGACCGTCTTCCACGTACACATCTGCAAGGAGGAAGGCCCAGCAGGTTCAAAGGTAGGTACTTGGCTATTGGCCCTAGGGCCTATACAAGCCTAGCCATAATGATTCCCTGGCTATTGCTTCCCACAAATATTTACTTTACTGGACCCCTGTCTAGCAGGGCTACTGATGTGATCCCTGGAGTGAATTTCCTATCTCCCATCCAATCATATAGGTTCATAGGTAGGTACTAGGGTGTTGGGTTAATTTCTCTAAGATGTAGTTAAGATCCCAAGGAGGAGGGATAGGTTTCCTAGGTGGTCTCTTGTGCAAGATCCTTTTAAGGAAGAGCTTTACATTGAGCCTGGCAAGCAAGGCGGGTTCCAGGGGCAGGCAGGCTGACATGGCCGAGAGGTGTACTTTTACAGAAGAATAATAAAGGTCACTTTTTATCAACTGACACAAGTAGTTTAGAACCAGGGGGACCTCGGCGGAGCTGGGGTCCCTTCCCTTTTGCAGACACCATTTTGCAAATCTTTCCCATTTAGTCAGATAACATTTTCTGGTGGTAGGTTTCAATGCCTCCCTTAGGCCTAAAAGCACATCCTCTGAGTAGTGGTGTCTGAAAGGAATCAAAAGTTTATCACCCACAGAGTCAGACAGAACATCTGTACCTGTGGGTGTAGGAGAGCTCCTTTGTCTTGTGACAGTAGGTACACCTTGTAGGGTAACTTGAAGTGATTGCCCTTGGCTAGTTTGTGAAATAAGGGGAACCAGTGCTGTCTTGGCCAGTAGGAAGTCACTAACAAGATTTTTGGTTTATCCTTCTGAATTTTCAGGAGGACTTTCTGAATCAGTGGGAATAGGGGGAAGGCATAAAGGAACTTCCCCTCACAAGAGATGCTGAAAGCGGTTCACTCTCCATGCTAGAGGGGAGTGGGTTTTTGAGCAGAAGTTCTTCAGTTGCCTGTTCTGGGGGGAGGCAAACAAGTCTATTTGTAGGGCACCCTACCGGTGGACTATGTCTACGAAGACCTCCCTGTTCAGCATCCATTCGTGTTGAGGCGAGGAGGTCATGCTCAAGAGATCTGCTTAGTGTTTGTCCTGTGAGGGGATGTAAACCGCCTCTACAGGACTAAGTTGAGCCATGAGGCTAAGTCCCATATCAGCAGGCATAGACTGCACAGCTGATGGGCCTTTGTTCCTCCCTGCTTGTTGAGGTACCACATCACCGTGGTGTTGTCGGTGACAATCTGGTGCACCCCTGGAACCAGAAGAAGGGTGAAGGTCTGTAGAGCTAAGAAAGCGGTTGTCATTTCCCTGATATTGATGTGTTTGGCCAGAAGACAGGGATGCCATTTTTTCCTGAATCTTATAGGAGGCCAGAGTTGCTCCCCAACCTGAATCTGAGGCATCTGTATGCATAACTTGGACTGGGGTGGGGATGGGGGGGGGGCTGTAGTAGGAGCCCTGGGTTCAATTTGACTTGCTGGATCTACCAGTTGATTTCTGTTTTCAGACAGGGAAGGAGGGGGATAGCCTGCTCTAGGGGATGTAGGTGCTGGGACCAGGTGTTCTTCAGGAACCACTGCAGCTTGCACATGTGCATTCTTGCCAGAGGTAGCATGGGGATGGTTGCTGCCATCAAACCCAGGAGACAAAGAAAATGCCTCACCGTCACCTTTCGGGATAGTACAGCTTCCTGGAAGTGGGAAGTTAACGACAGAACCTTGTCCTGAGGTAGACAGGCCTTCATTGTGTCTGTTCTGATTCTGCAGCCGAGGAAAATCTTGTCCTGGCTTGGGATCAGAGAGGATTTGGGGAGGTTGATGGTGAATCCTAGGTTCTGCAGAAGGGACATGGTGAAATGTAGATGTTTAATAGAGCATCCCTAGACTCTGCCAGAATCAGGATGTCATCCAGATAAGGGTAAATTTGTATCCCTTGAGTTCTGCAGAAGGCAATGGCTGGGGCTAGGCATTTTGTAAAGACCCTGGGGGCCATGGATAAACCAAAGGGCAAGGCAGTAAATTGGAAAAAAGAGGAAGGGCCAGAAAAATGCAGGAACTGTCTGTGAAAACTCCTGACAGGTATGTGCAGGTAGGCTTCCTTTAGGTCTAGGGTGATCATGAAGGCCACGGCTGGAATGAGAGGCAGCGAGGTGGGGAGAGTGAGCATTTTGAAGGAGGGTACCTGAAGATGTAGGTTTAGAAAGGACAGATCTAAGATGGGTCTCCAGGGGCCATCTTTTTTGGGGACCAGGAAAAGATGGGACTAAAACCCTTTTCCTTCTTTGTCCTGGAGGTACAGGTTCTGTGGTGCCAAGCTGTAGAAGGTCTGCCAGAACTTGTGGCATGAGATGGGCCTGGTTTTTGGGGAAGGAAGGGATGCCTCTTCTGGGTGGCTTCTCTTTCGAGGATAGGAAGTACCCTTTTTGGATAATGTTTAAGACCCACTGGTCTGAAGTGATGGATTGCCAAAGGGGGAGACAGTGGGAAAGGCAGGGCTGAGAGGGGAGGTGGGCAAGGCAGTCACGCATTACTGGGGCCTCCTCTGTCCTGAAAGGGCTGTCTGGGTTGCTGTGGTGGAGCAGAGGATCTGGAGTGAGTAGGTCTTCTGGCCCCTCTCCTGGACCTGGAATAGGAGGGCTGTGGAGTATGCCTTACAAAGCTGGGTAGTTCCTATAAAACTTGGGTATGGGCGACACCAGCAGGTGCTTAATGTCATGAAATTCTTTGCTTTTTTCTTGTAGATTTTTAAAAAGGTCAGTGGACTGTTTTCTGAACAGCACACTGTGGTCCAGAGGGGCATCCAGGATTTTAGCCTTGAAGTCCTCGCGGAGGTTCTGGAGTCTTAGCCATGAGTACCTCCTGAGGGCTGAAGCAGATGCTGCAGACCTGACGGATGCTTCTGCAGCATCATAGCTGCACCTTATAGAGTGCCTGGCTACCTGTTGGGCCAAGGAAAGTTTGGATGAGATGTCCGTCTTGCTGGGACTGTCAGGCAAGGAAGCCAGCATGGAGGAGGCTTGAGAGACCAAGTCTAATGCATACTTGGTCATGTGGGTCTGATAATTTATGGCTCTGAAAGCCAAAGTAGAAGAAGTGTACACCTTCCCCATCCTATCCATGTACTTACTGTCTTTGTCAGTGAGTAGAAGAGAGGCAGAGGGCAGCAGTCTAGATTGCTTATCTGCCATGGTGGCAATAACAGCTGGGTCCACCAAGGATGGCTTAACTAAGAATTTGTGGTCCTCTGTTACTTTATAGAAGTGGTCAAGATGCTTAGGGGCCAGAGGCTGGGAGTCAGGGGCCTTAGAGGCCACATTGAAGGCATCCAAGTAAGCAGGCAGAACAGGGGGAACTGCTGAAGGGGAGGGTGATTCCGCTTGCAGCAGTTCAAAGTACCTTTTTTGGGTGTCAGTCATTTGGGAAAGTGTCTCATTTAAAGTAATCCTTCATCTTGATGATGGTCTCACCAAAAGTAATGTCCTTAGGCGGAGAGTCCCCCTCCACAGATTCCTCATCCAGAGAGTAATATTCCTGGGGATAGGCAATCTGGGAAGCATAAGAAATGGACTCCTCTGATGAAGAGAAAGGAGAGTCATGTTCTGCTTCCCTGACCTGAGGGGTTATGGATGGGAGGGAAGAAGCAGAGACAGGCCTAGGGCTCAGAAGAGGCACGGTGGAAGTGGCTGAGGCTGAAAGCCTAAGGGCCATGAAGGCCTGCATGAGAGAGAAAGTGAAGGCCTGCCAATCTGGTGACTTCTGAAGAAGAGGAGGTATGTTGAGTTTTCTGCTTCTTTTTGGCCGGAGAGTGGCCTGGCGTCGGGTCTGGAGATTAGCACATCCGAAGACTGGATCTCTGCCAGAGGTACCACCAAAACTGGTTCCCCCTCGACCTCAACAGGTGTCGATGTCTGAGTGAGATCCGAGGATGTGCAGGTCGTCGGCTGTGAAACACCTTCTTTGAGGGACGTTGCTACAGTCGATGGATCCTTCAAGTGCACCTCAACCCCCAGATTGGCAGTTGGCAGTGCGTCGGAAAGCACAGCGGCGGGCGAAGAAGGTCTAGGAACCTTGGCCTTCTTGCGCGAAGGTTCAGGTGCAGCATCTGATGCAGGATCCATCCTAAGAGCTAACAGTTTGAGGCGATGGTTCTTGAGGTAGAGATTTAACATGCCTAGATGGCTGCTCAAGGTCTTAGGCACAAACAATTGACAAACAGCGCAGGAGGAGTGATCGTGCTCCCAGCCTAAGCAAAAACCACACCTGTCATGGGCGTCCTTATGGGGTATCTGGCACCCACATTGGCACTTTCCCTTTTTTCCTGACATCAGCTAAAGGCTACAACAACCAAGTGTTAGCTAAAACAATCATCAAAAATAAGAAAATTTGAAACCCAACGGGCTACTTATCTTTAAGATGCGATGTCTGTGAAAAAGCGATCATACGATGCGAATGTCATCTGCGGCTGAAAAGGTCAGAGGATTGTGCGCGCAGATGTCACATTTAAGGCCTCCTGGTTTATAGGTAGGTACTAGGCTATCGGCCCAAGGGCCTAAGCCTAGCCAACAAGGTTTCCTGGCTTACACCACCCAAGAAAGTCATTTTCCTGTACCTCTGTTGAGCAGAGCTATAGAAGTGATCCCCGGGGTGTATTTCCTATTTCCCATCCACTCATCAAGATTTTTCTTGAGTGCTAATGAGGAACTTTGCTTGACATAGATGGGTAGCTTGTTCTAGAGTATAGGAAGTCTCTGGGACAGGAATCTATCCCTTCAACATGTCCTGTTTATTGTGGTGACAAGGTTTAGGTCCCTAGAGCATGTAGCTCGGAGGGATTGGGATTTCTTTAGGTGTAGCATGTCCAACAGCTCTGGGTTTGACATAGCTTTATATGTTAGGCAGAGATCACCTCAGAGTAGGCGATATGCTACAGAGTAAAGCTGGAGTTTCTTGAGACGGTCAGTGTAGGACATCTGTTTGAGGCCAGTAATCCTCTTTGTGAGGTACTTCTGTGGCCTTTCCAGCTGCTGCAGATGTCTTGTGAGGTACATTCCAAAAGGGGCGCTGTACTCTATAATGGGTCTAATGAGTGTCGAGTAGAGGGGAACAATGACCTTTTTTTTCCTGGATGAGAACCCTTTTGTGATGAGGTGTGCCACATAGAAGGATTTCCTGACTACTGTGGTGATGTGATTATCAAAGAACAGACTACTGTCCACCTGGGTCCCAAGGTGTCTTATCACATACTCGGCGTTAATTAGACTGCCGCCTATGTGGTAGTTCATGGGTACAGAGTTTTTACCAAAGAGAATGACAATGCACATTTTGGCACTGAGCTTGAGGCCATGCCTCTGACACCAGGCATCTGTCTCAGTGAGGCCCTTCTCTAGGATGTCCACATCATTTGGAGACTCTACTATGGCTCATAGTTTGCAATCATCTGCACACTTCATTAGCCAAAGGCCTTCTGTGTTAGCCTGAACTTCAGAGAAGTAGATACCAAACAGGAGAGGTCCCAGAACTGAACCCTGTGGTACTCCACTTGTCACTGGTTTGAATTCAGATTTGGAGTCTGCAACTTTTACAGTGTGGGTTCTGTCAGTGAGCCAGTTGGCAACCCATCTTGTGATGTATGGATTTATACCGAGTTTAGTGAGTTTAGCTATAATTCCAGAATGGGGGATGGTGTCAAAAGCCTTGGCGAGGTCAGGATAGGCTGTGTGAACCACCTTACCCTCATCTATGGCTTTGGTGACTGCCTCAAAGAAGTCACTCAGGTTCAGGAGGCATGATCTGCCTTTCACAAACCTGAACTGGGTGGGGTCCAGAGTTTGGAGGTTACCAATGCCTTTGTTTATGAGTTCCATGATGATACGTTCCATGGTCTTAAAGACCAAGCTCATCAGGCTAATAGGGCAAGAGTTCCCAGAATCAGTGGTGGCTCCCCATTTGTGGAGTGGGATAACTGTTGCTGTGCGCCATTCAGTGGACACAAAGCCTGATGTGAGACTATGATTGAGCATGGTGCTTAGGTGGAGAGACAGTTCATTCTGAAGTTCATGTAAAACACAGCCTGGGATGTTGTCCAGTCTCATGGATGCTGTATTTTTGGCTTTAGAGAGTGCAGCTTTTACCTGCATAGTTGTGATTACAGGGACTCTATATTCTTTCTGTACAGATATGGGCCCTTTAGGGGGTGAGAGGGGAGTAAAGTTAGCACTGAACCTACCTGTCAGGATGTTGGCAATATCAGTTGGTTCTATAATTTTCGTGCCATTGTGCTGTAACTCAGAGCACATCCGGGTGTTGTCATTGAGATTCTTGACATAGCTATAGAATGCTTTGTTGGTGTCCCTAGAATCAGCGGCGATTTTGTTTTCGTAGCTAGCTTTGGAGGATCTTATAAGGGATCTCAGCTTCTTACTGAGGCTGACCAGGGAACTCCTCCATTCATGGGATTTTACTCTCTTTTGCAACAGTTTCTTCCTTCCGTTGTAGAGTTTATGGCAGAGGACCACCAGATTGGTTTCCTTTTTTTGGAGGATAGCGTCTTGGTTCTGTTTGGGATAGCACAATCTATGCACTCGTGTAAGTGCTTATAGTGTGCATCTGTGTAGGATTCAATAGTCAAAACTGTATTGTCCATCTGTATGGGTGTCATGAAGTTCGCCACTTCTGTCTTAAGAAGCATGAAATTGGCTTTGGAGAAATTTTTTACCATGGATTCCTTAATGGGGGGGGGAGGGGAGGCTGGATGTGGATATCTAGGGTGATTAGCTTATGGTTGGATCTGACCAACGAGGAGGTGACTTCAGATGTGGAACACTGGTCACTTCTATTGGTAATAACTAGGTCCAGGATACAGTTGCCCCTGGTGGGAGTGTGGATAAGTTGATCCAGGGCATTGGAATTTATGAATTCCAGAAAGCGTTGAGCGAAGGAGTTGGTACATGAGTAGTTTTTCCAGTTTATGGTGGGGTAGTTGAAATCGCCCATTATTAGGGTGTTTGGTTTAACCCTGTTTTCCAGTAAACCAAGAAAAGAGGAGTGGGAATCCTAGGGCATGGTGGGGGATCTGTAGCAAGCTACAATTTGGATTGTAGTTTTGCCCAGAGTTAGATGCACTTGGATAACGTCGGATGCATTATGCTGAGCAACTAGTTTGCCTTAATGAATATGGACACACCTCTGCCTTTGATGTTCCGGTCCAGGTTAGGTGGCCGAAAAGTGTGGTATGAGTTACAGCCTAGTAATGCAGGAGTGCTCTCTGGAGCCTTGAACCAGGTCTCAGACACTGCACAGATATCAATGTTCTCCATTTTAAGGAGTGCCTCGAGGGAGTGCATTTTTGAGATTTAGACTTCTAGAATTGAGTAGCCTTACCCTCAGTTTTTGCTTGCCTGTTCCTGTTATGGTGGTGAATTTGTCATTTGAACCTTGCCTAAAAAAAGGCACTATAACGGCGGCAAGAGCCTTAGCCAGTATCCAGAATTCCAGGGATGACAGGTGCAGTTCATCTCTGGCAAAGCATCGTGGTCTGTCACCATGTCGACCTATGCAGACAGATACTGGAACCCCATAGAATGACACCAGAAGCTTAGCCAATTGAAGTCAATGATTTTGTGCTCGTACTGCGGTATCATTCTGGGTGATGGCAGGATGCTACTCAGGGCTAGGGTCATACCTACCTGGGCTACATGATCGGAGAGCTCTTCCATGTCTCTCATGTAGTCCAGGAAGGCACGTCTCAGATCATTCACACCAACATGGACAATGACAGAGTCATATTTGTACTTGTTGTGGAGTGCCTGAGTGTGTGAGTTATGTGGCGGAGCCTGGCACCTGACAGGCAGCTGACAGTAACCTTCTTCTTGTTTAGCCTGGTGAGTGGGACATCAGTGTGCCTGACTATAGAGTCACCTATGACTAGTATGTTGGGTACGTTGTTTTGCCTTATGGGTTGTGGTTGAGTGGCACAGTGAGTCTGTGTTTGCCTTATGGGTTGTGGTTGAGTGGCACAGTGAGTCTGTGGGCTATGTGTCATTTGGGTTGTGTTGGGGGGGGTGGAGGTTGCTTGTGTTTCTGCTTTGGAGGTCTCTGTTGCTTGAGCAGATTATTACTGAGAGCCTCAGAGAATGTTTTTGTGTTTCTATGTGTGGATTTAGATGGTGTAGGTTTAGTGGGACTATGTGATGAGTGTGGTGTGGTGCAAGTGTTTACCTTCTCCTCTTGACTGTCAAGTTTAGTCTTGGTTGGAGGGAGCTTTACCTCCAGTTTGGCTAGATAAGTGCATCTCTCACAGGTTGTAGTGTTGGGTGGTAGGAGAAGAGGGTTGTCTGTGTACACGAGGCAATTGCTACATTGCCCCAAGATGCCCAGATTCATCGGATAGAAATGAGAGAACACTGGGAGCTGACCATTGGACATGCCTGAATAAAAAACTATTTTCCTCTAAACAAGTGAGGAAAGGGAGTACAAGAGCTGTTTTTCTCTAAGCAAGTGAGGAAAGTAAGTACAAAAACTGTTTTCCTCTAGGTAATGAGGAAAGTACAATTTTGTACCTACCATAAATGTAGATGTTCGAGTGCTAATACAGCTGCAGTCATAACAGATGGGTTCTCCTGCCGTCAGGCGGGTCCTCGGTCGGCCGAATTCCAAAGTCTAGGTCCGGCGTCGGTTGTCGTCGCCTCTTCCCTGACGTCAGTGCGACAGGGGTATAAAAGAACCAGCCGACGCCATTTTCTTCAGTTTTTCTTGCCCCAGATGTCAGGTGCCCCCAGAAGGAAGGCAATACATAAAATTATGTAATAATGCAATGCAATATAATCAAAAACCAGTAGTTGCAAGCAAATACACCATAAAAGAATACCCCTAGAGGGGAAGGAGGGAGGGAAACCTGGACTGCAGTTGTATTAGCACTCGAACATCTACATTTATGGTAGGTACAAAACTGTACTATGTTCATCGTGCATACAGCTGCAGTCATAACAGATGGGTAGAATCCCAAAGCTAATAAAGGGGTGGTAGGCACTAGGTGGAACTAGGAGGAGCCAAAATGCCCTGCAAGACTGCAGTGGCAAAGCCTGCTCTAGATTTGGAGTATAATGGTAGGTTGTAGTGCTTGGAGAAGGTATGCACAGAACTCCAAGTGGCTGCTTCCAAAATATCCTTGGTAGGAACTCCTCTGAGGAAGGCTGCAGAGGTGGCTGTGGCCCTGGTGGAATGAGTTCTAATGCCTGTAGGTACAGTTTTGCCATGAAAGGAATAGCAAAAGCATATGCAGTGGGCTATCCATTTTGAGATTGTCTGTTTGGAAATTGGCTTTCCTTGAGCTCCTACCACATAGGCCACAAAAAGCTGTTCTGATTTTCTGAAAGGTTTTGTTCTGTCCAAATAATAATGCAGTTGTCTGTGGATGTCCAAGGAATGTAGTAATCTCTCCCCTTTGTTTTGAGGATTAGGATAAAAAGTAGGTAAATGTATGGCCTGATTTAAAGCTACCCTGGATACCACTTTAGGCATAAAGGACGGGTTGGTTCGTAATGAAACTCTGTCCTGATGGAAGATGATAAAAGGCTGGACAGCCATAAGAGCCTGTAGTTCTGAAACTCTACGAGCTGAAGTGATAGCCAGAAGGAAAGCTGTTTTCCAGGACAAATATTGTAAATCTGATGAGGCAGCTGGCTCAAAACGAGGCAAAGTCTGTTTTTCCAGAATGAAATTAAGATCCCAAGCAGGTATTGGTTGTTTCCTTGGAGGTCTTATATTCTTAGCCCCTCTGAGGAACTGTCTTAATAGAGGGTGAGAGAATAAAGGTGGATCAGTGTTGTATTCTGCAGAAATGGCTGAGGCATGGATTTTGATGGAGGAGAACGAAAGTCCACTGCTTAGCAGTTCAGCCAAATATTGAAGTATTTGGGGTAAATTCAGTTTTCCAGGGCTCTGGCCCTTTTTCTCATTCCAGACACAAAAACGTTTCCATTTTGCGGAGTAAGCTTTTCTAGTTGATGGCCTTCTGGCCTCCAAAATGACATCCTGCACCTCCTTGGAGAGCAGGGCCTGCTGCGATGCTAAGGAATCTTCCATGCAGCTAGATTGAGTGTTTTCAGCTGACTGTGAAGAGTTTTGAAGCTGTGCTGAGTCAGAAGAAGAGGCATTAGAGGCAGGGTCCATGGTGGAGAATGCGTCAGGCTCCTCAGGAGTAGGTACCAGTGTTGCCTTGGCCAGTCCGGAGCAATGAGGATCATCTTTGGTCTGTCTGCTCTGGTCTTCAATAGGACTTTGGGCAGCAGAGGAAGAGGCGGGAAGGCATAAACTGTCATTGATGTCCAACTGAAAGAGAGAGCGTCCACTCTCCAGGCCTTTGGATGGAAGATCCTTGAGCAGAATTTTGTCAATTGATGATTTTTGTGGGAGGCAAAGAGATCTATGTCTGGCCTTCCCCATTCTTGGATTATTTCTGTAAAAACTTTTGGATGCAACTTCCATTTGTGTGGATCTGTCATATTCCTGCTTAGGTTGTCTGCCAGCATGTTTTCCTTGCCTGGCAAGTACTGTGCTTGTAGTTCCATTTGTAAGTCCATGGCCATGTTCCAAAGTGACATGGCCAGTCTGCATAGGGGATAAGAATGTGTTCCTCCCTGCTTGTTTATGTACCACATAACTGTGGTGTTGTCTGTTCTTATCAATAGTTGACCTGGTTGTAGAAGGTCCTTGAAAGCTATAATAGCATTTATTACTGCTAGCATTTCTTTTTGGTTGATGTGAAGGTGCTTTTCTTTTTGGGACCATTTGCCCTGAATGCACCGGTCTGTCATGTGCGCCCCCCCAGGCGTAGTCCGAGGCGTCTGTTGTGATGACTTGATTTGCTTGAGGCTTGCTGAATGGAAGACCTGTGTTTGTTTGACATGCTTGAGCCCACCACAGAAATTCCTTTTGCAGACATGGAATTAGTGGTATTATTGTTTCCAAACTGTGGCTGTGTTGAGACCATATGTTTTTTAGGTACCATTGTAGTTTTCTCATATGCAGCTTTGCACATGGGATTAGTAAGATGCAAGATGCCATGAATCCCAGAGCCTGCAGGATTTTCCTTGCAGTCAGCCTGGTGCAATTTGCCAGTGTTCTGAAATATTGAATTAGTTGCCCCTGCTTCTCTGGCGTGAGGTAGGCCATCTGGGTGTTTGTGTCCAAATTGGCACCCAGGAAAATTATCTTCCGAGAGGGTATTAGCCTTGATTTATCTTTGTTGACTGTGTATCCCAGAGAGTTTAATAACATTATTACATAAGCCAGATGTTTCAGAAGAATGTGCTTGCTGTCCGCTTGGATCAGGCAGTCGTCCAAATAAGGGTATATTTGTATCCCTTGAAGTCTGCAGTAGGCAATTACTGATGCCAGACATTTCGTGAATACTCTGGGCGCAGTAGATAAGCCAAAGGGCAATGCAGAGAATTAATAATGGGTTGAACCTGCAAGAAATCTGAGGTATCTTCTGCAATTTTGTCTGATTGGGACATGCAGGTATGCCTCCTTGAGGTCCAATGTTACCAGCCAAGACTCCTTGCCCAGCATGGGAAGAAGTTGCTGTAGAGTGAGCATCTTGAATTTTGGTACAAGTAGGAATGTGTTTAGGATGGAAAGATCCAAAATAGGCCTCCAATCTTTTCCCTTCCTTGGCACCAGAAATAGCCTGGAATAAAAACCTTGACCTTGTTCGTGTGTAGGTACCTCTTGAATAGCTTTCATGTTTATAAGATCTGAAATTTGCTTTTGTGCCTCTGCCCTTTGATTGTGTGGCAGGTTTGGCATGCCTCTCATTTTTGGAAGGGTATGAAAATGGAATTTGTAGCCTCTGTTTATAATGTCCAGGATCCATTTGTCCTTTGTGACAACATGCCAATTTTTTGAGAATAGTGCCAGCTTTCCTCCTAAGGGGGCTGCCATTTGAGACCTGGTTGACATGCAAAGGGGAAAGTCATTGGGTTTGCTTTCTGAAAGATTGCGAGTTGTCCTCACCACTTCTTTGTGTAGGAGCTTGCCATTGTCTACCTCTGTATGATCCTTGTGATTGTCCTCTGCCCCTCGGGCGCCTGTATCTGCCTCTTTGGGGTCTGTCTGTGGCAGGAAAGGACCAGTTTTTGGAAGGCCAATTTCTACTAAAACGTGGGGGTTGAACCTGCAGAAATTCTTTCACAGTTTGCATTGATTTAGCCTTTTCCTCCATTTTCCGTAATACTTCCTCAGCATTTGCCCCAAATAGTACATCCTTTTGAAGAGGGGCGTCTAGTAATTTAGCTTTGACATGATCAGGCAAGGCTTGTTCCTTGAGCCAGGCATGCCTACGTATGACTGAGCCTGTAACAGCAGCTCTACATGAGGCCTCTAGAGCATCAAAACCACATTGTAAGGTATGTTTACCCACTTGTTCTGCACTATGCATCAAATCCTGCAACTCCTTCACATCTGGTTGTTCAGGTTGTGACATTTTACTTTTCAATTGAGATAACAGAAACTGTTGGTATTTTAGCATATGAAACTGACAGTTTAAGGCCCTCATGGATAAGTAGCCGAGGTATATACCTTTTTTCCCCACCTTTCTAAGGATCTGGAATCTCTCTCGGAAGGCAATGGATTTTTGGCAATGGAGGCCTTAAATCCCTTGGGCCCCTGTGAAATGGTTTCTAGGTCAGCAGCATGGCTTTTGTATAGAAATTGGTGTGAGTCAGGAACCCTATAGTACCTGTCAGGCTTAACTGGAGCTGGAGGAAGAGAGTCCGAGTTAAGGCAGGCCTCCGAGTAAACATCATCTAGGATGTCCAAGACAGGAGGTATAGCCAGAGACCTGTGCTGGGGTAACAAAAGAAATTCCCTGAGCCTTTTCTTGGAATCTGAATAATCCTGGCCTTCCCAGTGGAAGTGTTCCCTTAAGGTATGCAGAGTTTCCCCAAATGAGTAATCCTCAGGGATACAGAAGGAATAGACTCCTCTGCATCAGAGTCTTCAAAAGGGGAGTAAGACTGTTCCTGATAATCAGAGTGTTCTGAAAGAATGGAGCCCTGATCAGAGGAGGGGGAATCTTCCTCCACTCTGGGTCTTTTGTCCGGAGGTGGCTGAGAACCTCTGATTAGAGTAATTAAATCCTCAGCCATTTTAAGCATCTGTTTCTTAGGCATGGGGCCTGGAGATGGGCCCTGTGTAGCTGGTCTCTTAGGGTGCATGGTTGCTTTAGACTTGGTGAAAGCCTTGATGGAGAAAGAAGAGGAAGGTCTGAAGACACCTTGAGTGGAGGTGGACCTGTCCACATTCTGTGTTTCAACGCCAAGAGTGGCTTCGGTATCTGTAGTCAGGGTGTGGGCCGAGGAGCCTGCGACCTCGGGTACAGGAGACACCGCCAAAGATGTGTCGTCGGTAATCAGGGGCTGCGTAGGTGCCTCGCTGAGAACCGGACCACGTGTAGTCGGCTTTGGCGTGGTGTCGGTAGAGGCCGCGGACCTCGAGTGTCGGTCCTTGTCTTTGCGTTTTTTAGACAAAACCGGAGTCGGAGTATCCGACGACATAGTATATTTAAATGCTTTCCCAAAAAAATGCTGGGCGAACTCCGCCCGACGCTTAATAGTGCGTTTCTTGAATGTAGCACAAAAACGACAGACCGAGACGTCGTGGTCTGGGCCTAAACAAGGTATACAGAGAGAATGGAAATCCTTATGCGGTATTTGCTTCCCACAAGAAATACAATTATTAACTTTGTCTGACATCGGTCTGAGGCAAGAAAAGTTTCCCCAACGGGGTACTTAGCTTTTAAGAAGACTTCGGTTCCAAATTTTTCGTAATCTTAGGAGCTGGCCGACCGGCACTTGCGAACTGCTTCTGCTTCGGGCACCGCACGGCAAGAAAGACAGAAGAAAATGGCGTCGGCTGGTTCTTTTATACCCCTGTCGCACTGACGTCAGGGAAGAGGCGACGACAACCGACGCCGGACCTAGACTTTGGAATTCGGCCGACCGAGGACCCGCCTGACGGCAGGAGAACCCATCTGTTATGACTGCAGCTGTATGCACGATGAACATGGTTGAGTGCTGTAGTTATTTGTAGCTCACTTAGTGCTTACAACAAGTTCTGAAAAAGTGCTGAGCATGAATAAGCAAATTCAAGTACTAAAACTAAGAATCTCTATCTGAACTAGACTACTTACAGGAAAGAAACAAGTGGAAATGCAGGTTTTAAATCACAAAGTTGAAAGAGATGAAAACAATTTCCGGGCCAGAAACCACTCCTTATGTGGTAGATAGGTTACCTTGTGCTTACCATTCCCACTGATAAGCTAGCAGGCTTCCCTCCAACACAGAAAGGCTTGGGGGGCTCAGGAGCTTACAAACAGTCCTGGATACAGCAAATCTGTATCTGGACTAGACTAGTTACAGGAAAGGCAGGAAACAAGTGAACATTTTTTTGTTGCAGTTAAGCAGAACACAGGGAGATTCTAGCAAAGTTTTTTTTGTAAATGAAAGGGAGAGAGGAGAAGCAGAAGATAAGTCAAGGTTAGTAAACTAAGTGGGTTGGCCTTCTTAAATGTTCTCTCTGTATTAGGTAGAATGAGCTAATGACACTAGACTGGGAGGAGTGTCCCAGATGAAATTTACAGTAGGGGTGGGCAACTGCAAAGCCACCAAGTATAACAGCAACACACCAACAAGGAGGGAGGGTGGGGAACAATACTAAAGCTACTAGCCTACACTCTTTTAGACAGTAAACACTACAGAAATGTTTATCACAGCAGAAGAACAGCAGTGTGCCACAAAATGAAAGTTTTAAACAGACAAAGGAGTCAGGAGACTCTACAGAATGCTTTTAACTGCAAACAAATCAGTTATAAAATACACTCCTTGGCAGGAAATCAGAACAAACAAATAGGTGCTTAACAAGTACAGAAAATGTCCCGTTAATACCTTTCACACAGTGAAACTAGCTAAAAAGCTTTACAAACAGTGTGACAGTAAAAAATGTATTTATCAGGCCCTGTAAAGCAGACAATTTTAGTTTAACTGTGCAGATTAGTTAATACCAATAAAATACAGTAAAAAGTATGCAGCAGGCAATAAAGAGTGTATATATAAATTGCTAGAAGCAATAACCAGTAAAAATAAGCAAAATAAAACAGGATACTTATTGTTTTATATATATATATATATATATATATATATATATATATATATATATCGCAGATCAGAGTTGTAGAAAATGCCCTTCCTCCACTCATCTCTGTGTATAGACAGAAATCCTCTCAAAGTTAGGGCTTAAATACCAGAAGATACAGCCTTAAATAACTTTAAAAAAAAAGCTAAAAAGAACCAATGAGTGCTTACTCCAAGCCCTAGACCATCCAACCCCCACCAGCCAGCAGCCAATCAACACAATCCTGCCACAAAGGTAAAGAAAGGCTTCTGCTAATTCAAGATGGCCTGGTCATGTGCTGAGAACAACTACTGCAAAAACAAACTGGCTTAGAGACAGCAAATCTGAACTGGGACAATACTATACATACTAGCCTGCACTCCTTTAGACAGAAAACACTACAGAAATGTTTATCACAGCAGAAGAACAGCAGTGAGCCACAAAATAAAAGTTTTAAACAGAGAAAGGAGCCAGGACACTCTACATAATACTTTTAACTGCAAACAAATCAGTTATATGATACACTCCTTGGCAGGAAAACAGAACAAACAAATTGGTGCTTAACAAGTACATAAAATTTCCTGTTAATACCTTTCACGCAGTGAAACTAGATAAAAAGCTTTACAAACAGTGTGACAGTAAAAAATGTATTTATCAGGCCCTGTAAGGTGGACAATTTTAGTTTAACTGTGCAGATTAGTTAATAGCAGTACAATACAGTAAAAAGTATGCAGCAGGCAATAAGGCAATAAAGAGTGCTATATATAAATTGCTAGAAGCAATAACCAGTAAGAATAAGCAAAAAAAGGATACTTGTTATATATTTCAGATCAGAGTTGTAGCCCGTCATCCACTCAGCTCAGTGTGTATAGACAGAAATCCTCTCAAAGTTAGGGATTAAATACCAGAAGATACAACCTTAAACAACTTTTTAAAAAAAGCTCAAAAGAACCAATGAGTGCTTACTCCAAGCCCTAGACCATCCAACCCCCACCAGCCAGCAGCCAATCAACACAATCCTGCCATGAAGTTAAAGAAAGGCTTCTGCTAATTCAAGATGGCCCGGTCATGTGCTCAGAACAACCACTGCAAAAACAAACAGGCCCAGAGACAGCAAATCTGAACTGGGACAATACTAAAGCTACTAGCCTACACTCTTTTAGACAGTAAACACTACAGAAATGTTGTGCAATGTCACTCAAAGAATCAATATGCAGCTTATTAACAAAGACATAGGCAATCTCCAAACTCTGGACTCAATCCAGTTTGGATTCATTAAAGGTAGATCATGCCTGTCAAATATGGATGATTTCTTTGAGAAAGTCTCCAAGGCCCTGGACAAGGGAAAGACAGTGCATACCATCTATGCTGACTTAGCCAATATTATAGATAAACTCTCCCAACTGGGAATTAAACCCTACATTACCTGATGGATAGCCTAATGGCTCACTGACAGGACACATACTGTCTAAGTGGGTGACTTCACTCTAGCAAAAGACTAGTCACCTGTGACGTACCACAGGGTTCTGTGCTGGGCTCTCTACTGTTTGGAATTTATTTCTCCCAAGTCCAGGCAAACTTGCACAGCCTGTGGCTGGCCATGTTCGCTGACGAGTGCAAATTGGGAGCAATCACTGAATCCCCAACAATGTTAACATACTGCAGACAGGTTTAACACAGACAAATGATTGGTGCAAGCCAAGGATTAAAGCTAAATGCAAAAAAATGCATTATTATTCCCTTTGGGAAAGCTGACATCCCTGCTAATTACATTATAGACAGCAACCCCCTAAGTGTAGACCCAGTGGTACATGATCTGGGTACTCAGGTTAATAGCTCTCTAAACTTTGACCACCACATTTCCACAGTAGTAAGGAAATCCTTCTATGTGCCACATCCTATAAGTAAAAGCATTGCATCTAGATCTAAGGATGCTATAATTCCATTATAATTGGCACTCATCAGACCACTGTGTACAATGCTCCTTTTTTGCATGTACCTCACCAGATATCCACAACAATTAGAGAGACTACAGAGGTTTCTCACCAAGGAATTACAGGGTACACAAAACAAGTCTTACATGGAAAGACTGAAAGCCCTGTCATTGTATTCTGTCTCCTACAGGTTGCTAAGGGGTGACCTGTGCCTGGCTTACAGGACAGTCTTTGACCCAGCCCTGATGGAAATGCTACATATCTGTAAATCAAACTGCATGAAAGTTACTAGCTCCTGGGATCTTAACCTAGCCTCTGACATGAGCAGATCATGCTGGAGAAATAGATACAGCTCCCAGAGACCACATTTCTGGAGCAAGCTTCCAATTCACATGAAACAGAACCCCTCCTGGACCCTCTTCAAATGCAAACCCAGATCAATGGATGTATGACTGCAAATTCACTCCTGGGGCCCAAGGAGCCCATGACCCTCCTGGACAGAGAAAGTCAGTATTAACTACCATGAGGATAATCAGGATAATCATAAGGCATACTTTAATTACATCCAAAGTCTAAAAGGGAATGCCCAGCTATGTACCAAACTGGTTGTAGATGGGATCACTCATACCACACTAGAAGATATCACCAACCTGCTAGATGAGTCAGCGCAACCTTCATCACCCTATCCCCAACCACAATATCACAAAGCATACCTGACACCAGCCCTCTGCTTAGTATCTCTAGTCATCTCTGCACAAGGGCAAGGTCAAAAACACAGCCTCAATGGGACCATATAATATACTAGGTTGCTTATTAAACAATCTAAAATAAGACCTAGTGGACTCACTTGGAGTCCTCTTTAATCATAGCCCGAGAACTGGCAATGTTCTTGCAAAATGGAGAACAGCAACAGTAATCCCCTTGCACAAAGGGGGAGGGGGCATCAACTAACCCTGGGAACTACAGACCCACAATTCTAACCAGCCTCATCTGCAAGGCCATGGAAAGAATTATCATGGACCTTAGCAATAATAACATAGGCAACCTCCACACGCTGGACCCAACCGAGTTTGGCTTCGTTAAGGATAGATCATGCTTACTAAACCTGGTAGACTTCTTTGAGAATGTCACCAAAGCCATGGACGAAGGTAAGACAGTGCACAGAGTCTACTTCGACCTTGCCAAGCCTTTTGACACAATTCCACACTCTGGCATCATTGAGAAATTCTCCCAGATAGGGATGGCCCTACGTGTGACGTCCCATGCACACTACAGCAGCCAAGTTGAAGCTTTTGTATAGAAGCCAAAGTACGAGTTGCCTAAGGGCAGAAATCTCACACCTAGAATACTGCAACATAGGAAAAGAAGGACATCTGCAACAGTCATGCCACCATCGATGATGCCACAGTACGAGCAAAAAATGATTGACTTCAACAGTTGGCTTACTTTCTGGTGTCACAACAAGGGGATCCAATATCTGTCAGCCTGGAGAGACACAAACAATAAACCACAATGCTTTTCCAAAGATGGTTTGCACTTGTCACCTCTTGGATTCTGGATACTGGCAAAAACCTTACCTATCCCCACAGTGTCTTTTTTAAGCTGTTCCAAGTTGTTAAACCCTCCAACACAATATAAATCACTCACAACTACCTAAAATGTACTGCTGCTCAATGCTAGGAGTTTAAATAAAAAAAAAAAAAAAAAACTGCACTCCCTGGAAGCACTTCTCACCCTGGAGAATGCAGACATATGTGCAGTCACAGAAACATGGTTCAGAGCCATAGAAAGCACCACAGCTATCAAAGGCTACAGTGCTATTCATACATTTGGATCTCCCCTCACCTCAGGATAAAAACAAAGGGAGGAGGTGTTTCAGCATTCACAAATGACAATTAGACTGCTAGACTTGTCCAACAACATGACTCACTTGAGCTGCTCCATATGCCCAACTAACCATAGGCGAGACCCATTATCATATTTTTGCTAGCTACAGATCCCCTAACATGAGTCTGCAAAACCACACCTCCTACCTAAACCTACTAGAATCTCTTCACAGTCAGCCTAATACCATACGTATAGGTGACTTCAACTACCCCTCCATAAATTGGGAGAAGTGCACGACCCATAATTCACTTGCTCAGAGGATTTTGGACTTCATCAATGCAAACACCATGAAGCAACTAGTTTGCTCCCCTACTAGAGGTACAAATATCCTAGAACATGGGGGGATGCTTCTCCCTCCCATGGATTAACTCATCCCTGGTAAGATCTGACCACAAAATGATATTCTTTAGTATTAAAACTAACATAGAACCCCAATCAAACTCCAAACCTATTAAGAACTTTGCTAAGGCAAATTACCTCAACATAAGTGACAGCTTATTGAACCCAGATGACACTGAGGCCTACTCTGAGCTGTGCACAAAAGCACTGTACAACCACATTCACAGCTGCATAGAGGAGGCAGTACCTGTCCAAATCAAACCTATGATCTGGCAAAAAAAAAACACCCTGATCCTGATGGACTAGCATAAACAGCTTATTCAGCAAAAGGAAGAAGTCCTCTCCAAAGCCAAGAAGCAAAAGACAATTCAGTGCAAAAAGACAGTCACCAGTCTAATCAAATAAATTAGACAGGTGGTCAAATCTGCCAAAGAAGATTTTGAGGCAAAGGGTCTATATGATGCTATCGAATGGACTAAATAGCAAAGCCCCCCACTTAAATTTGTGTTTAAGTTTTTTTTTTTGATACAGCAAATTTTTTCCCTGGGAAAAAATTTGCTGTTCTGCTTGTTCGATATTTTGTTGTTTCGATATTATCGGTATGATGAAATAGCGTTCGCTATTTACATCGTACAATAATATGATATAGATGCGAGGAAAGATAGCTGGCCAGGTGAAACATAACCATAAGACTTTTTTTAACATTCATAACTTCAGGGGAAACACTCAATGTTAAAATATGTTTTTTGATGAATTAATACAATTATCATATAGTATTTACCTTGAGTATTTGTGAAAAAAATCATAGCAATGAATATTCCCAAGACCCCTTCAGTGTGGAACATGGAATTGTTAAGACTCAAAATGATGAACATTCCTCATAATGAGATACAGGTGAGAGGTATGAACAGAATATATGGGTAAGCAAGCTCAGCAATTTGTGTGCATTTTTTTTGTAGAATGCTAAGTTGCATCTACAGCTGTTCGGAAATCAGGATTGTCACATACAGTGGATATAAAAAGTGTACACACCCCTGTTAAAATGCCAGGTTTTTGTGATATAAAAACTGAGACCACAATAAATCATTTCAAAACTTTATAACCTGTACAATTCAATTGAAAAACAAACAAATCTGTTAGGAGAAAAATATAAAAAATAAAAATGTACAATAAGCTGGTTGCATAAGTGTGCACACCCTTAAACTAATACTTTGTTGAAGTACCTTTTGATTTAATTACAGCATACAGTCTTCTTGGGTATGCACCTGCCATCAATTAAAGAGACTCTGATTAACCCCAAATAAAGTTCAGCTGTCCTAGTAGGGTTTTCCTGAAATTTACTCAGTTGCCTGCTACATCAAAAGCCATGGTTCGCAGAGAGCTTACAAAGCATCAAAGGGATCTCATTGTTGGAAGGTATCAGTCAGGAGAAGGGTACAAAAAAATTTCCACAGCATTGGATATACCATGGAACACAGTGAAGACAGTCATCAAAAAGTGGAGAAACTATGGGACAACAGTGACACTGCAAAGAACTAGACGTCCCTCCAAAATTGATGAAAAGACAAGATGAAAACTGTTAAGAAGGCTGCCAAGAGACCTACAGCAACAATGAAGGAGCTACAGGAATTTCTGACAAGTACGGGTTGTGTACTACGTGACAACAATTTCCCGTATTCTCCATACATCTGGTCTATGGGGTAGGGTTGCAAGACGGACGCCTTTTCTTACACAGAAAAACATCCAGGCCCAGCTAAAATTTGCAAAACAATACATCAGGTCTCCCAAAAGTATGTTGGAAAATGTTTTATGGTCTGATGAGACCAAGGTTGAACTTTTTGGCCACAGCTCCAAAAGGTACGTTCGGTGCAAAAGCAACACTTCGCATCACCAAAAGAACACCATCCTCACAGTGAAGCATGGTGGTGGCAGTATCATGCGTTGGGTTTGCTTTTCTTCATCTGGAACTGGGGCTTTAGTCAAGGTGGAAGGAATTAGGAAACAGTTCCAAATACCAGTCACTTTTGGCCCAAAACCTTCAGGCGTCTGCTAGAAGGCTGAAGATGAAGAGGAATTTCACCTTTCAACATGACAATGACCCCAAGCACACATCCAAATCAACAAAAGAATGGCTTCACCAGAAGAAAATTAAAGTTTTGGAATGGCCCAGCCACAGCCCAAATTTAAATCCAATAGAAAATCTAAGGGATGACCTGAAGAGGGCTGGGCAAAAGAGATGCCCTCACAATCTGACAGATTTGGAGTGCTTTTGCAAGGAAGAGTGGGCAAATATTGCTAAGTCAAGATGTGCCATGCTGATAGACTCCTAGCCAAGAAGATTGAATGTTGTAATTAAATCAAAAAGTGCTTCCACAAAGTATTAGTTTAAGGGTGTGCACACTTATGCAACCAGCTTACTGTACGCTTTTTTATTTTTTATATTTTTTCCCCTAACAGATTCGTTTGTTTTTCAACTGAATTGTACAGGTTATAGGTTTATAGGTTGGTACTAGGCTATTAGTCCTAGGGCCTATACAAGCCTAGCCATAACAATTGCCTGGCTATTTCTTCCCCACAATATTTACTTCCCTGGACCCCTGTCTAGCAGGGCGACTGACGTGATCCCTGGGGTGAATTTCCTATCTCCCATCCAATCGTCAAAGTTCCTTTTGAAGAGGGCCAAAGAGCCGCTCTGCTTGACATGTATGGGCAGTGTATTCCAGAGTCTGGGGAGTCTCTGGGTCAGGAACCTATCCCTCCAGCATGTTTTGTTCATTGTGATGACGAGGTTTAGATCCCTGGAGCATGTGGCTTGAGGGATTGGGATTTCTTTAAGTGTAGCATGTCCAACAGCTCTGGGTTTGACATGGCCTTGTATGTTAAGCAGAGATCGCCTCTGAGTACACAATATGCGACAGACTATAGCTGGAGTTTTTTTTGGACGGTCAGCACAGGGCATCTGCTTTAGGTCTGTGATTCTTTTTAGTGAGGTATTTCTGTAGCCTTTCCAGCTGTTGCAGATGTTTTGAGAGGTACATACCAAATGGGGTGCTCTATTCTATAATGGATCTAATGAGGGATAGTACAGTGGGACAATGACCTCCTTTTTTCTGGATGAAATGCCCTTAGTGATGAGGTGTGTCACATAGAAGGATTTCTTGACTGTTGTGGTGATGTGGTTATCGAAGGTGAGACCACTGTCCACCTGTGTCCCTAAGTCTCTTATCACACTTTCGGTGAGTGTATTGCCACCTATGTGGTAATTCATGGGTACATGTTTTTTCCCAAAGGGGATAAAGTACAGTTGTGTACCTACTATAAATGTAGATGTTCGAGTGTATTCACTGTTGCAGTCATTACAATTGGGTTATCCTGCTGGCAGGCTACCTGCAGTCAGCCCGAGTTCCAAAGTCTAGGTCCGGCGTCGGTTGCTGTTGCCTCTTCCCTGACATCAGTGCGCCAGGGGTATAAAAGATGCAGCCGACGCCATTTTCTTCAGTTTTTCTTGCCCCAGATGTCAGGTGCCCCTAGAAAGGTAGGCAAAATTATGCCAATAAGCATGCATACACAAAAAACAACTTTTCCTTCATCTACAAGCAAATACACCACATAGGTTGTGTAGAATAGAGAAGTACAGACAAGTCCCAGCAAGGAAAATGGGGATGGTGGGAGGGTAACCTGGACTGCAACAGCAAATACACTCGAACATCTACATTTATGGTAGGTACACAACTGTAATATGTTCGTGTTTCACTGTTGCAGTCATTACAATTGGGTTGAATCCCAAAGCTAAGGTTGGAAGGCTGGAGCTAAATAGGATTAGGAGAGGCTATCAGGTCCTGCAGAACAGCAGTGGCAAAGCCTGCCTTGGATTTAGAGTAGAGAGGTAAGTGATAGTGCTTTGTAAAAGTATGCACTGAACTCCAAGTTGTAGCCTCTAAGATGTCTTTGGTTGGTACTCCTCTGAGGAAGGCTGCTGCTCTGGTTGAATATGGCCTAATGCCCTTAGGCACTGGTTTGCCATGGTGTGAATAGCAGAAATGAATACAGTGGCCTATTCATTTTGAAATAGTCTGTTTGGAGATAGGCTTTCCTTGTGATCCTGTAGCATATGCCACTAGAAGTTGTTCAGTCTTTCTGAAAGCTTTGGTTCTGTCCAAGTAGAAGCGTAGCTGCCTGTGAATGTCCAAAGAATGCAGGAGTCTCTCACCCTTATTCTGTGGGTATGGGTAAAAGGTAGGCAAATGAATTGTTTGGTTAAGGACCACACTGGACACTACCTTAGGCATAAATGTAGGGTTTGTCCTTAGAGAAACCCTGTCAGGATGGAAAATGATAAAAGGTTCCACAGCCATAAGTGCCTGTAACTCTTGAGACTCATCTAGTGGAGGTTATTGCTAGGAGCAGAGTTGTTTTCCATGACAAGAATTTTATATTAGTTGCAGAGGCTGGCTCAAACGGAGGCAGTGTGAGTTTTTCCAAGACATAGTTGAGGTCCCATGCAGGTATTGGTGATCTCCTTGGAAGTCTTATGTTTTTGGCCCCTCTGAGGTACTGCCTTAGTAATGGATGAGAAAAATAGGTGGTTCTGTATTGTAATGAGCTGAAATGGCAGAGGCATGAATTTTAATTGATGAAAAGGAAAGGCCTTTATCCAGCATCTCAGTTAAGTATTGCAAAATCTGAGGAATATTTGGAACAGTCGTGTCAATACCTTGTGCCTGGTTCCAAGCACAAAATCTCTTCCATTTTTCTGCATAAGATTTTCTGGTGTTGGGCCTCCTGGCCTCCAAAATAACATCCATCACTGCTTTGGAGAGAGGTGCGTCTTGAATGGCTACATTATCCGCCATGCTGCCAGGTTTAAGGTCCTGAGTTGGCTGTGCAGTATCTGACTGTCTTGTTGGGTCAGTAAGTGAGGAATTTGAGGTAATGTCCAAGCTGGGCATTGAGACAAGCTCATTAGGACTGGGTACCAGTGCTGGCGGGGCCAGTCTGGGGAAATCAGTATCATTTTTGGCTTTTCTTGTCTGACCTTGAGGAGCACCTTGGGGAGGAGAGGCAGAGGCGGAAAGGCATATATTGTTAGGTTTTTCCAGCTGAAAGATAGAGCCTCCACTTTCCATGCTTGCTTGTGATAAGTCCTTGTGCAGAATCTCTGTAGTTGACAGATGTGAGGAGATGCAAATAGGTCTAAGTCCAGGCATCCCCAGTTCCTTGTTATCATACTGAAGATTTGTGGATCCAATTTCCACTCGCAGGGATCCAAAAGGTTTCTGCTTAGTTCGTCTGCCAGAGTATTTATCCTTCCTGGCAGGAATTGAGCTTGCAGATGTACTTGGTAAGTCAGTGCTGTGTCCCACAAGTTCATGGCTAGTCTGCAGAGGGGGTAGGAATGTGTGCCCCCCTGCTTGTTTATGTACCACATGACTGTAGTATTGTCCGTTTTTATCAGACGTTGTCCTGGATGAAGTAGATCCTTGAAGGCTGTCAGGGCCTTCTGAAAAGATAGCATCTCTTTCTGATTGATATGTAGATGCATTTGACTTGCGGACCATACGCCCTGAATACATCTTCCTGCCATATGGGCCCCCCGGCATAATCTGATGCATCTGTTGTCAATGTCTGCCTGGCTGTGGGTAAGGTGAATGGCTGTCCCATGTTGAGGTGACAGGCTTTTGCCCACCATCGAAACTCCTGTTGCAGGCAGGGAATGAGGGAGATTACTGTTTCCAGGCTGTGGCAATGTTGAGTCCAAACACTTTTTAGATACCACTGAAGTTTCCTCATATGCAGTCTTGCATATGGAATTAGCAGTATGCAGGATGCCATGAAGCCCAATGCCTGCAGAATTTTTCTTGCAGATAACTGGGTCTTTGTTGCCAACATTCTGAAATAAGTAGTCAGTTGTCTGTGTTTGTCTGGCGTGAGATAAGCCATCTGGGCAGTTGTATTTAAGATTGCACCCAGGAATATTATCTCTTGAGAAGGTATGAGTTTTGATTTCTTTTTGTTTACTGTGTACCCTAGACCTGTTAGTAATCTTTGTATAAACGCCAGATGCTGTAGTAGAATGTCCTTGTTCTCTGCTTGAATAAGGCAGTCGTTCAAGTAAGGATATATTTGTATTCCTCTTTGTCGGCAAAATTCAATTACTAGCGCCAGGCATTTTGTGAAGACCCTGGGCGCAGTAGATAAGCCAAAGGGCAGTGCAGAGAATTGGTAGTGCATTGAGCCAGCTATAAATCCGAGGTATCTTCTGCATGATTGTCTGATTGGGATATGCAGGTATGCCTCTTTTAGGTCTAAAGTCACAAGCCAAGCCTTCTTGCCCAGCATGGGCAGAATCTGTTGCAGAGTTAAAATTTTGAATTTTGGAATATCCAGGAATGTGTTTAGAATAGACAGGTGTCCTTTCTGGGTACCAAGAATAGCCTTGAGTAAAATCCTTGTCCCTGCTCTTGCTGTGGTACTTGCTGAATGGCTCTCATGTCCATGAGGGATGAAACTTGTTTTTGTGCCTCTGCCCTTTGATTGTGTGGCAGGTCTGGCATACCGTTTGGCCTTGGCAGGGTGTGAAAGTGGAACCTGTACCCTTGAGATACGATATTTAAGACCCATTTGTCTTGGGTGATCATATGACAATTTTGTGAAAAAAGTGCTAGTTTCCCCCCCCAAAGGAGCTGCCAGAAGATAAGTGCTTGGTGCTGGCAGGGGAAAGTCATTGAGACTGTTTTCTGTATGGCTGTGATTTTTCCTCTCCGCTTTTGGAGGTAGAAGCACCCCATTGTTTAGACCTGTATGAGCCTTGGGGTTGTGATCTGCCTCTGGGGCATCTGTATCTGCCTCTTTGAGGCCTGTCTGACACTGGAAAGGACCAATTCTTTGTAGGCCAGTTCCTGCTAAATCTGGGAGTCTGTACCTGTAAAAAATCCTTCAGTTTGCATAGATTTAGCCTTGGTCCTCCATTTTCTTTAACACTTCTTCTGCTTTAACACCAAACAAGGTATCATGTTGTAATGGAGCATCTAAGAGTTTTGCTTTAACATGATTCTGTTATTTTAACCAAGCATGCCTCCTAATGACAGAACCTGTAACTGCGGCCCTGCAGGAGGCCTCTAGAGAATCAAAACCACATTGCAAAGTATGCTTTCCCACTTGTTCATCTGCACGCAATAAATCATGCGTTTCTTTGTTTTCTGCACATTCTGAATTTGTCAACATTTTTTGTTTAAGCTGTGACATTAGATATTGCTGATATTTAAGCATATGAAACTGACAATTTAAAGTCCTTACAGCCAAGGTGGCAGAAGTATAAATCTTTTTCCCCCATCTGTCCAGGGCCCTTGAATCCCTATCAGAGGGGATAGGGTTTTTTACAGTGGAAGCTTTGACCCCCTTGGGACCCTGAGAAATAGTTTCTGGGTCAGCAGCAGGGTTTTGTAAAGAAATTTATGTGAATCAGGAACCCTGTAGTATCTGTCTGGCTTAACAGGAGCTGGTGGTAGAGAGTCAGGAGACAGACCGGATTCTGAAAATACATCACCTACAATGTCTAAAACAGGAGGAATAGCAAGGGGCCTGTGCTGAGGTAATAAAAGGAAGCCTCTGAGCCTTTTCTTGGATTCAGAGTAATCTTGGCTCTCCCAGTGGAAATGCTCCCTCATGGTATGCAGGGTCTCCCCAAAGGAATAATTCTCAGGAGGAGAGGCTGAAGGGATAGATTCTTCAGCATCAGAATCCTCATAGGGAGGAAGGGAATATTCCTGTTCAGAAGAAGAATCAGAGGAAATGGAAACCTGATCTGAAGATTCATATTCTATCTCTTGCCTAGGCCTCTTATCAGGAGGGGGATGGGAATCCCTGATCAAAGTAATTAGGTCTTCGGCCATTTTAAACATCTGTTTTTTAGGCATGGAGGCCTGTCCAGGAGAATGCTGTATTTGTTTCTTAGTCTTTAAAACTGCTTTAGTCTTTGCCTTTGAAGCTGAAGATGGTTTTACATATAACTGTGTAGGCCTGAAAACACCCTCAGAAGCCGATGCCTGCTCAGCGGCTTTGGACCCATCTGAGGGAATATTTTCCGACTGTCCAATACCTTGAGTTTCCAGTGGCCTAGTCGGCTCCACATGGGAGTCGGAAGCGGCCTGTGGCTCTGAGGTAGCAGGCGTCAGGGGCTGCGAAAGCGCCTCACTGAGAACCGGCGACAGGCCTAACAGAAGCCTCGTCGTCGGTTTTGGACCTCAGATGCTTTTCTTTTTCTTTGCACTTTTTATAAACTCCGGTCGTCGGCTGTTCTGACAACATTATATAATTGTATCTTCTGCCAAAGTAATGAAATGCAAAATCGTACCGACGCTTAATAGTGCGTTGGTTAAATCTAGCACAAAACCGGCAACTAGCACCGTTGTGGTCAGGGCCTAGGCAAGGAATACAGTAAGAATGAAAATCCTTATGAGGTATTTGCTTCCCACAAGAAATACAATTATTAACTTTTTCTGACATCGGTCTGGAGCAAGAGTTTCCCCAACGGGGTACTTAGCTTTAATGAAGACTTCGGATCTGAAATTCGAATTTGAAAATCTCAGGAGTCGGCCGACCGGCACTTGCAAACTGCTTTTACTTCGGGCACTGCGCGGCAAGAAAGACTGAAAAAAAATGGCATCGGCTGCATCTTTTATACCACTGGCGCACTGATGTCAGGGAAGAGGCGACCAACGCCGGACCTACACTTTTGAACTCGGGCCGACTGCAGGTAGCCTGCCAACAGGATAACCCAATTGTAATGACTGCAACAGTGAAACACGATGAACATCTATACATTTCTTGATATTAAGCTTAAGCCCATGGCTCTGGCACCAAGCATCTGTTTCTGTAAGGCCCTTTTGTAGAATATCCACATCATTTGGGGATTCAATCTGCGAACTTTGTTAGCCAGAGTCCCTTAATGTTGGTCTGTACTTCAGAGAAGTAGATGCCAAACAAGAGCGGTCCCAGGACTGAACCCTGAGGTACTCCACTTGTCTGGAGCTGGATTTGGAGTCGGCTACTTTTACAGTGTGGGTTTTGTCAGTAAGCTAGTTGGCAACCCATCGAGTGATGTAGGGATTAATGCCCAGCTTAGTAAGTTTATCTATGATTCCAGAGTGGGGGATGGTGTTGAAGGCCTTGGCGAGGTCCAGATAGGCTGTGTGGACCGCCTTACCCTTGTCCACAGCTCTGGAGACTGATTCGAAGAAGTCAATCAGGTTCAGGAGAAAAGACCGGCTCTTCACGAACCCAAACTGTGAAGGTTGCCAATGTCTTTGGTAAAGGCGGGAAAAGGTTTGAAATTATTTACTGTGGTCTCATCTTTTATATCACAAAAACCTGGCATTTTAACAGGGGTATGTACACGTTTTATATCCACTGTATATGAAATTCAATTACCTGAAATAGTCTGTAAAGAGCCATGCCTGCAATATTGGAAATTCTGGCAAGACTTTCAGAATTAAAGCTGTGAAAATGCTCTATTTCAATAAAACAATTTAAAAATAACCAGAAAATAAGTCAAAGTGTGGAATACTGCCTGGTTTGTTTCAGTACATGTCATGCTATAATAGAATCAACTTTTTCACTGTCTTAGCTCCTTTGGGTTTGCATGCAAGCATTACAACAAAAAATATCAATCAGAATCAGGAATACTCTTCAGACCATGTACAGCTGAGAACTGTGTTCTGCATACTTGAGCAAAAAATACAGCCTCCATGGGACCCGACAACATCCCTGGCTGTGTCCTACATGAACTCAAGCACCACTAGGCACCCTATTCAACCAAAGACTGTGCACTGGCTTCATCCCAGCAGAATGGAGGACAGCCACTGTCATCCCTCTACACAAAGGTGGAGCATCTGCCGACCCAGGCAATTATAGGCCCATCAGCCTAACTAGCTTGATCTGCTAGGCCATGGAATGCATTATCATGGACCTAACAAACAGGGACATTGGCAACCTCCAAATGATTGATCCCACACAGCTTGGTTTTGTCAAAGGGAGATCATGCCTGTTAAACTTGGTCGCCTTCTTCGAAACAGTCACCAAAGCCATGGATGATGGGAAGACAGTGCTCACCTTCCTTGACCTAGCCAAACCTTTCGACACTATTCCCCACTCGGGCATAATAGATAAACTCTCCCAGCTAGGCATCAACCCATATGTTATCAGAAGGGTAGCTAACTGGCTCACTGATAAAATTCACTCAGTCAAAATAGGTGAAGCCACTTCTAGTAGTAGACCTGTAACAAGCAGCGTACCCCAAGGATCAATCTTGGGGCCTCTACTGTTTTGGATATACTCTTCTGAGGTGCAGGCCAAAAAGTACAGTTGTGTACCTACCATAAATGTAGATGTTCAAGTGTATTCACTGTTGCAGTCATTACAATTGGGTTATCTTGCTGGCAGGCTACCCGCAGTCGGCCTGAATTCCAAAGTCTAGGTCCGGCGTCGGTTGCTGTCGCCTCCTCCCTGACGTCAGTTCGCCAGGGGTATAAAAGATGCAGCCAACGCCATTTTCTTCAGTTTTTCTTGCCCCAGATGTCAGGTGCCCCCAAAAGGGTAAGCTAAAAATATGTCTGTAAAGCATGCATGCCACAAATAACAAGTTTCCTTCATCTACAAGCAAATACACCACATAGGTTGTATAGAATAGAGAAGTACAGATATGGTCCAGCAAAGAAAAGGGGGATGGTGGGTGGGTAACCTGGACTGCAACAGTGAATACACTCGAACATTTACATTTATGGTAGGTACACAACTGTACTATGTTCATCGTGTTTCACTGTTGCAGTCATTACAATTGGGTTGAATCCCAAAGCTAAGGTTGGGAGGCTGGAACTAAATAGAATTACGAGTGGCTATGAGGCCCTGCAGGACTGCAGTGGCAAAGCCTGCCCTGGATTTGGAGTAGAGTGGTAAGTGGTAGTGCTTTGTAAAAGTGTGCACTGAACTCCAGGTTGCAGCCTCTAAAATATCTTTGGTTGGCACTCCTCTGAGAAAGGCTGCTGAAGTGGCTGCTGCTCTAGTTGAATGTGGCCTAATGCCCTTAGGCACTGATTTGCCATGTTGAGAACAGCATAAACGAATGCAGTGACCTATCCACTTGGAAATAGTCTGCTTTGAGATAGCCTTTCCTTGTGATCCTGCAGCATATGCTACCAGTAATTGCTCAGTTTTTCTGAAAGCTTTGGTTCTGTCCAAGTAGAAGCACAGTTGTCTGTGTATGTCCAAAGAATGCAGAGGTTTCTCACCCTTATTCTGCGGGTTTGGATGAAAGGTAGGCAAATGAATAGTTTGGTTGAGGGCCACACTGGACACTACCTTAGGCATAAATGTGGGGTTTGTCCTTAGAGAAACCCTATCTGGATGAAAAATGATGAAAGGTTCCACAGCCATGAGTGCCTGTAGCTCTGAGACTCATCTTGCAGAGGTTATTGCTAGGAGCAGAGCTGTTTTGCATGATAAAAATTTTATGTCAGCTGTAGTGGCTGGCTCAGAAGGAGGCAGAGTGAATTTTTCCAAGACATAATTGTGGTCCCATGTAGGTATTGGTGATCTCCTTGGAAGCCGTAAGTTTTTGGCTCCTCTGAGGTACTGCCTTAATAAAGGATGAGAAAAAATAGGTGGCTCTGTATTGTAATGAGCTGAAATGGCAGAGGCATGAATCTTAATTGATGAAAAGGATAGGCCATTGTCCAGCATCTCAGTTAAGTATTGTAAAATCTGAGGGATATTTGGAAAAGTCATGTTAATTCCTTGTGCCTGGTTCCAAGCACAGAATCTCTTCCATTTTTCTGCATAAGATTTTCTGGTACTGGGCCTCCTGGCCTCCAAGATAATATCAATCACCGCTTTAGAGAGAGGTGTGTTTTGAAAAGTCTACATTATCCGCCATGCTGCCAGATTTAAGGTCCTTGGTTGGCTGTGCAGGATCTGATTGTTTTGTTGGGTCAGTAAGTGAGGAATTTGACGTAATGCCCATGCTGGGCATTGAGTCTAGTTCCTGAGGATTGGGTACCAGTGCTGGTGGGGCCAGTCTGGGGCAATCAGTATAATTTTTGGCTTCTCTTGTCTGACCTTTAGGAGTACCTTGGGGAGGAGAGGCAGTGGGGGAAAGGCATATACTGTTAAGTTTTTCCAGCTGAAAGATAGAGCATCCACTTTCCATACTTGCTTGTGACAAGACCTTGTGCAGAATATCTGTAGCTGGCAGTTGTGAGGGGAGGCAAATAAATCTATGACCGGGCATCCCCAATTCCTTGTTATCATGTTGAAGACTTGTGGAGCCAATTTCCACTCATGGGGATCCATGAGGTTTCTGCTTAGTTCGTCTGCCAGAGTATTTATCCTTCATGGCAGGAATTGTGCTTGCAGATGTACCTGGTAAGTCAATGCTGTGTCCCACAAAGTCATGGCTAGTCTGCAAAGGGGGTAGGAATGTGTGCCTCTCTGCTTGTTTATGTACCACATGACTGTAGTATTGGCCGTCCTTATCAGTAGTTGTCCTAGATGAAGTAGATCCTTGAAAGCTGTCAGGGCATTTTGAACAGCTAGCATCTCTTTTTGGTTGATATGTAGATGCATTTGGATTGCGGACCATGAGCCCTGAATACATCTTCCTGCCATGTGGGCCCCCAGGCATAATCCGATGCATCTGTTGTCAATGTCTGCCTGGCTGGGGGTATGGTGAATGGCTGCCCCTTGTTGTGGTGACAGGCCTTTGCCCACCATCGAAACTCCTGTTGCAGACAGGGAATGAGTGTAATTATTGTTTCCAGGCTGTGGCAATGTTGAGTCCAAACACTTTTTAGATACCATTGTAGTTTCCTCATATGCAGTCTTGCATATGGAATTAGCAGAATGCAGGATGCCATGAAGCCCAAAGCCTGCAAAATTTTTCTTGCAGTTAACTGGGAGTTTGTTGCCAATTTTTTTAAATAAGTAGTCAGTTGCCTTTGTTTGTCTGGCATGAGATAAGCCATCTGGGCAGTTGAATTTAAGCTGGCACCCAGGAATGTTATCTCTTGAGAGGGTACAAGTTTTCATTTCTTTTCGTTTACTGTGTACCCTAGGCATGTTAATAATTTTACAAACGCCAGATGCTGTAGTAGTATGTCCTTGTTCTCTGCTCGAATAAGGCAGTTGTCCAAGTAAGGATATATTTGTATTCCTCTTTGTCTGCAAAAAGCAATTACTGGTGCCAGGCATTTTGTGAAGACCCTGGGCAAAGTAGATAAGCCAAAGGGCAGTGCAGAGAATTGGTAGTGCATTGCGCCTGCATTGCACCAGCTATGAATCTGAGGTATCTTCTGCATGATTGTCTGATTGGAACATGCAGGTATGCCTCTTTTGGGTCTAAAGTTACAAGCCAAGCCTTCTTGCCCAGCATGGGCAGAAGCTGCTGCAGAGTCAACATTTTGAATTTTGGAATATCCAGGTATATGTTTAGAATATAGGTCCAGTATTGGCCTCCAGGCTTTGTCCTTTCTGGGCACCAAGAAAAGTCTCGAGTAAAATCCTTGTCCCTGCTCTTGTTGGGGTACTTCTTGAATGGCCCTCATGTCCATGAGGGATGAAACTTGTTTTTGTGCCTCTGCCCATTGATTTTTTGGCAGGTCCGGCATACCATTTGCCCTTGGCATGGTGTGAAAGTGGAAAGTACAGTTGTGTATCTACCATAAATGTAGATGTTCGAGTGTATTCACTGTTGCAGTCATTACACTTGGGTTATCCTATTGGCAGGCAACCCGTAGTCGGCCCGAGTTCCAAAGTCTTGGTCCGGCATCGGTTGCTGTCGCCTCTTCCCTGACGTCAGTGCACGAGGGGTATAAAAGCTGCAACCGATGCCATTTTCTTCAGTTTTTCTTGCCCCAGATGTCAGGTGCCCCCAGATATGAAGGCTGTAAAGATAAAAATATGCCAAACAACCATGCATATATCAATAAAAACATTTCCTTCTTCTAAAAGCAAATACACCACATAGGTTGTATAGAGTTGAGAAGTACAGAATAGTCCCAGCAAAGAGGGGGATGGTGGGTGGGTAACCAGGACGGCAACAGTGAGTACACTCGAACATCTACATTTATGGTAGGTACACAACTGTACTATGTTCATCGTGTTTCACTGTTGCAGTCATTATACTTGGGTAGAATCCCAAAGCTTAGGCAGGGTGGCTGGGTCTAGATTGGATTTGGTGAGGCTAACAGCCCCTGCAGAACTGCAGTGGCAAAGCCTGCTCTGGATTTGGAGTAGAGAGGTAGGTGGTAGTGCTTGGTAAAAGTGTGCACTGAACTCCAGGTTGCAGCTTCTAAAATATCTTTGGTTGGTACTCCTCTGAGGAAAGCTGCTGAAGTGGCTGCAGCTCTGGTAGAATGAGGCCTAATGCCCTTAGGCACAGATTTGCCATGTTGTGCATAACAGAAGCGGATGCAGTGTCCTATCCATTTGGAGATTGTCTGCTTTGTAATAGTTTTTTCTTGTGATCCTGCAGCATATGCTACAAACAGTTGCTCAGTTTTTCTGAAAGCTTTTGTTTTGTCCAATTAAAAACGTAGCTGCCTGTGAATATCCAAAGAGTGCAGAAGATTTTCCCCTTTACTCTGTGGATTTGGGTAGAAAGTAGGTAAATGAATAGTTTGGTTTAAGGCCACATTGGAGGCCACTTTTGGCATGAATGTTGGGTTCGTCCTTAGAGAAACCCTGTCCTGGTGAAAAATGAAGAAAGGTTCCACAAGCCATCAATGCCTGTAACTCTGAAACTCTTCTTGCTGAAGTTATTGCTAGGAGCAGAGCAGTTTTCCATGACAAGAATTATAGATCAGCTGTGCTGGCTGGTTCAAAAGGAGGCAGTGTTAGTTTTTCTAAAACAAAATTGAGGTCCCAAGTAGGTACTGGTGCTCTCCTAGGGGGTCTTATATTCTTTGCTCCTCTGAGGTACTGTCGTAGTACAGGATGTGAAAAAATAGGAGGATCCATATTGTAATGAGCTGAAATGACAGAGGCATGGATTTTAATAGAAGAAAAAGATAAGCCTTTGTCCAACATCTCAGTCAGGTATTGTAAAATCTGAGGCATATTAGGGGTCAGTGGGTTGAGCCCTTGTGCCTGGTACCAAGCACAGAATCTCTTCCATGTTTCCGCATAAGATTTCCTAGTGCTGGGTCTCCTGGCTTCCAAAATTACATCCATAACAGCTTTAGAAAGAGGTGCAGTCTGAGTGGCTACATTATCTGCCATGCTGCCAGGTTTACGGTTCTGAGTTGACTGCGCAGAATCTGATTGTTTTGCTGTGTCAGAAGATGAGGGATTTGAGGAAGAGACCAAGGCGGGCCTTGGGACAAAATCTTCAGGATTGGGTACCAGTGCTGGCGTGACCAGTCTGGTGCAATCAAGATCATTTTTGGCCTCTCTTGTCTGACTTTTAGAAGCACCTTGGTGAGAAAAGGCATCGGAGGGAAGGCATAGACTGTCAGATTTTTCCAGTTGAAAGATAGAGCATCCACTTTCCATGCTTGAGAGTGATAAGTTCTTGTGCAAAATTTCTGTAATTGGCAATTGTGAGGGGAGGCAAATAGATCTATGTCTGGATGTCCCCATTCCCTTGTTATCATGCTGAACACTTGTGGATTTAGCTTCCATTCGTGAGGATCCATAAGATTTCTGCTTAGTTCGTCTGCCAGTGTATTTTTTGTTCTTGGCAGGAATTGAGCCTGCAGATGTACCTGGTAAGTCAGTGCTGTGTTCCACAAAGTCATGGCTTGTCTGCATAGGGGGTAGGAATGTGTGCCCCCTTGCTTGTTTATGTACCACATAACTGTGGTATTGTCCGCCTTTATTAATAATTGTCCTGGATGTATAAGGTCCTTGAAGGCTGTCAGGGCATTTTGTACAGCTAGCATCTCTTTTTGATTGCTGTGAAGATGCAGTTGTTCCTTGGGCCACGTGCCCTGAACACATTTGCCTGCCATATGTGCTCCCCAGGCGTAATCCGATGTATCTGTTGTTATTGTCTGCCTAGCTGTAGGTAAGGTGAAAGGCTGTCCCTTGTTGTGGTGACAGGCCTGTGACCACCATCGAAACTCCTTTTGTAGGCAGGGAATTAAGGTTATGATTGTCTCTAGGCTGTGACAATGCTGAGTCCAAACACTTTTCAGATACCATTGTAGTTTCCTCATATGCAGTTTGGCATATGGAATTAGTAGACTGCAAGATGCCATGAATCCCAGTGCCTGCAGAATTTTTCTTGCAGGGAGCTGGGTCTTTGTTGCCATCATTTGAAAGTACTGAGTCAGTTGCCTTTTTTTGTCTGGTGTGAGATAAGCCATCTGGGTAGTTGTATTCAAGCTTGCACCCAGGAATATTATCTCTTGAGAGGGCACTAGTTTTGATTTCTTTTCGTTTACTGTGTACCCTAGGCAAATTAGTAATCTTTTTACAAACTCCAGGTGCTTTAGAAGTATGTCCTTGCTCTCTGCTTGAATAATGCAGTCGTCCAAGTAGGGGATATATTTGAATTCCTTTTTGCCTGCAAAATGCAATTACTGGTGCCAGGCATTTTGTGAAGACCCTGGGCGCAGTAGATAAGCCAAAGGGCAGTGCAGAGAATTGGTAATGCATTGAGCCTGCTATAAATCTGAGGTATCTTCTGCACGACTGTCTGACTGGGACATGCAGGTATGCCTCCTTGAGATCCAAAGTAACTAGACAAGCCTCTTTGCCCAGCATGGGCAAGATTAACATTTTGAATTTTGGAACATCCAGGAAAGTATTTAGGATTGACAGGTCCAGTATTGGTCTCCATGCTTTGTCCTTTCTGGGTACTAGGAAAAGTCGTGAGTAAAATCCTTGGCCCTGTTCTTCTTGTGGAACATTCTGAATAGCTCCCATATCCATAAGAGCTGCAATCTGTCTTTGTGCCTCTGCCCATTGGTTTTGAGGCAGGTTTGGCATACCTTTTGGTTTTGGAAGTGTGTGGAAGTGGAACCTGTACCCTTGAGAATGAGAAGTTATGTACTTACCATAACGTTCCATGTTAGTTGTCTTCTTCTTGCCTTCTTTCTTGCTGGATGGGTTCAGAGCCGAACCTTGGCTCCGACTCGGCCTATTACTAAAGCTCGAAAACTACTTTTACCGGCTCGAGGCTATCCTACGTCCCATAATGCTAGGCGTCATATACCCAGATCTCGTTTGATAGCTAACACTATGGACATACATGTTCCCACCATGACAGAGAATATATATATATATATATATATATATATATATATATATATATATATATATATATATATATATATATACCTCTATATATCTAAGCTCTTGTATATATATATATATATATATATATATATATATATATATATATATAAAACTCTTATAAGAGTTACCAAGAAAAGGAAGAGAGGTAGCTAAGGAGATAACTCTCATGATAACACATCTCAGAAGATACTCTCAGTCTTGCCAGGCTAGGAGGATGGAGGGTGGGACGCAAGAAAGAAGGCGAGAAGAAGACAACTAACATTGAACGTTATGGTAAGCACCTAACTTCTCAGTGTTAAGTTGTCAATCTCGCCTTCATTCTTGCTGGATGGGACAGCGTCCCTAGCACCTTAGTCCTGGGTGGCTCAATGGCACAGACTCTTGAGTACAGTGGAACCAAAATCAACCCGACTTCTAGAGGTCATGTCCAGCTTGTAATGAGAAATGAAGGTATGAGGAGAGGCCCATGTGGCCGCTGCACAAATGGAATCCATTGGCAATCTTGCCTGAAAGGCTATTGAAGAAGCTAATGCTCTGGTTGAATGAGCTCTGGGCTTAGTAGGGAGCTCTTTATGCCTCAATTGGTAAATCAACATGATAACAGAGGTCAACCACCTGGACAAGGTTACTTTGGAAACTGGCAGGCCTTGCTTCCCTTCCGCGTAAGACAGGAGGAGCTGTTCTGATTTCCTCGTCTGCTTGGTTCTATCCAGGTAGAAGCGTAATTGACGGTGAACATCCGGACAATGTAACTTCCGTTCAGACCTATTGGTATAAAGTGGGAAGAAGACAGGAAGATCGATGGTCTGATTTAGATTTTTTTCAGAGAGTACTTTGGGTAAAAAGGATGGATTAGTCCTAAGTGACACTATCTTTGTGAAAAACAAGGTTAGGAGGGCGAACACAAAGGGCTTGAAGTTCCGATACCCTTCTCGCTGAAGTGATGGCTACTAAGAACAGAGTTTTCCAAGACAGCAACTTTAACGAACAGGAAGCCACAGGCTCAAAGGGAGGGAGAATTAAAGACGGCAGCACCAAATTTAGGTCCCATGGTGGGGGAGGATCTTTTACCGGGGGCCTAAGTAAGAGGGTTCCTTTTAGAAAGGCTTTACAAAGTTTGTGTGACATAATGCTGGTCTCTGACAATCCAACATGAAAATGTGCAATAGCTGCCAGCTGAACTCTGATGGTGGCTGAAGAAGAACCCATTTGAAAAAGTTCTGCCAAAAACTCTAAAACTGTATGGACAGGAGCTGTAAAAGGGTCAACTTGTTTCTCCCCTGCCCAAACAGAGAAACGCTTCCATTTGCTAGCATAAGTCTTTCTGGTAGTAGACTTGTGCGAAGCGAGGATGATGTCACGAACTGAATGAGAGATTGAGGGAAGCCTGGCTAGGGTTGGAAGTGGAGCAACCAAGCTGTGAGGTTGAGAGATTGAAGAGATGCCAGGGCTGATCTAGTAGATGACGTTGCAGGAACAGAAACCAAATTTATCGAGGCCAGTAAGGGGCAACAAGGATCATTCTGGATCTCAAAGCAGTTGCTTTCTGGATTAACTGAGTAATTAAGGGAAAGGGGGGAAAAGCATACAGAAGACCCCGGGGCCAACCGTGGACTAGAGCGTCTCTGGGGGGAAGACCTGGGAGAGGGAAGAGGGTGAAGAAGTCTTGGCACTTGCTGTTTTGAGGGGTTGCAAAAAGATCGCAGCAAGGCTGACCCCACCTTCTGAAAATTTTTTCCGCTACTAGCTGGTTGAAAGACCACTCATGGGGCATGAGAATGGCTCTGCTCAGCCTGTCCGCTATGACATTGGACTTCCCGAGGATATGCGTTGCTACCAGAAACCGTTGAGAAGAGATCGCCCACTGCCAAAGTCTGAATGCTTCCCGACATAGGGGGTAGGACCTGGTTCCGCCCTGCTTGTTGATGTACCACACTACAGACATATTGTCTGTCTGAATTGCAATAGTCCCGGTGGGTAGAGAGTCTTGAAGGGCCTGCAACGCTAAAAGTACCGCTCTCATTTCCAAGACATTTATGTGCATGTGGCCTTCGAAAGGTTGCCATGTGCCCTGTACTGTCCTGCCCTGAAAATGCCCCCCCCCCCACACACACTCGATCAGGGAGGCATCCGTTGTCACAGTAGCAACAGGAGGAGGAAGGACAAAATGTCTGCCCTGAAGAACCTGAGGGGAGACCATCCACCACGAAAGGTGCCTTTTGCATGACTGAGTGATTAGAATGCTGTGTGACATTGGAAGCTGTTGAAAGGACCACTGGGAAAACAGCATCCATTGCAGGATCCGCATGTGAAAGCGAGCTAGGGGGAATAATGTGATGGCTGCTGCCATGAGACCTAGGGTTTTTAGTACGAATCTGGCCTGGACTCTGCTCTCTTGTAGTAGGATTTGAACATGATCGTGAATGTCTGAAATCCTTTGTACAGGCAGTTTTGCTGACAGTTCCGCAGTGTTTAAAACGGCGCCTATGAAGGTAATAGGTTGACAAGGTGACAAGGCAGACTTTTCGGAGATACCTAGCTCGTTGCAAATTTGGAGGGTATAATCTCTGGAATGGAGTAGCTGACGCTTGGTGGTGGCAGTAAGGAGCCAGTCGTCTAAGTATGGAAACACCTGGAATCCTTGTCGTCTCAGGTGAGCCGCAACCACTGCCATGCATTTGGTAAACACCCTGGGGGCTGTGGTGGGGCCAAAGGGCAGGGCTCTGAATTGGTAGTGACTGGCTCCCAGCCGGAAGTGGAGAAACCTCCTGGAGCGCCTGTTCATTTTGATATGATAGTACGCATCCTGAAGGTCTATAGAGCACATCCAATTGTCCTGACCCAGAAAGGGTAGAATGGACTGAAGCGTGACCATCCGGAATTTCGTTCTTTGAACAGACTTGTTCAGCCTGCTGAGATCCAAAATAGGCCTCCAGTCCCCTGTCTTTTTTGGTACCAAAAAGAACTTGGAGTAGACTCCAGATCCTTGCTGGTCTGCTGGGACTGGCTGGATGGCTCTTTTTTCTAGCAGCTTTGAAATTTCTAGTGCTGCTTGATCCCTCAGACCGGGTGGAACATCTGGAAGGGGCCCTTTTGGCTGTTGTGGGGTGTGAATAAAGGGAATTTTGTAACCCTCGGATATAATCGACCGTACCCATTTGCCTTGCGTGAGGGAATGCCACGCTTCTGCGTACAGCGATAGTCTTCCCCGTCTGCCTCCAAAGGTGGACAGTCGGGAAGCTCCTCAGGGGTGCTGGAAGAGTTTGTCAGAGAAGGGTTCTCTGCTACCCTGATTCTGCAGACCCCCCCTGCCCCTCGGGAGTGTCTATTATTGTTCCCTCCTCTGCCTCTGGAGGGAAGCTCACCACGTGTGTCAGGCACTCCCTGAGGTTTGCGGAACCACATTTTCCCACTCTTCTGACCCTTAGGGTATGGTCTAGAAGGGGTAGAAAAACAGACTCCCACAGCAGAGAGAGTCTTGCCTTCCTGCTCACACCTGGTCAATGTATCCTTCACTTGAGGTCCAAACAAGGCAGAACCATCAAAGGGGGTGTTAGTGAAGGACGCCTTGAAGGGGTCAGCAAAATTGCAAAGCCGCATCCAGGCGTGTCTCCTTAGAGCAACGCCCGTGCCTACAGCCCTACTCACTCCATTGGCTGCATAGGAAATGAGCCGCATGGAGGAGTTGACAATAGAGTTCAGGGTCCCCAGCTGGGAGTTGATCTTTTCCTGAGACCCCGCAGCTGATGGGTCCTGTAAGGTATCACCCAGTTCTTTGAGACGGTCTCTCTGGAGACGGGTGAAATGGCACAAATAATTCAGCGACCGCATAGCAAAGGTCGCTGAAGAAAACATCCGCTTGCCATACCTGTCTATAGTCCTAGATTCCTTATTAGGAGGATGGACAGGTACTGAAGGGTCAGCCAACTCCTTTTTAGTGGCCGCCACCATGGCATCAACAGGGACGCCCTTAGTTAGAAACTGCTTGTCAGAAGGGCAGAAGGGGCTGTAATAAATTTTGTAGGCCTCCGGGGAGTTGGTTCCATAGTATCCGGAGCCGTCCACGCCTTTCGAGCCACCACATCCATGAGTGGGTCGAAAGGCGGAGACACCCAAGAGGTGGAAGGGTGAGAACCGAACGCATCCAGGTACACAGACTCATCCTCAGAAGGGTTAAGGGCAGACCAGTTTTCCCTCTGCTTAAGAATCTCCAGGATGTCAGAAAAGGAGACATCCTCAGAGGGGGACCTTGGGGACCCTTCTGACTCATCCAAGTCGGTGTCAGATGTGACTGATTCAGGGGAGTCTATATGCTTCCTCTTGCATTTTCTCTTTCGAGGGGGCTCCCCTGAAGGATCAGGGGAGGCCTCGGAAGAGGAGGATACACCCAATGGGGCTACCTGTAGCGTCGGTTCTCCACACTAGGGATTGGAAGGGGGGACAGAGACTGAAGCAGGCACCATAGAGGGAGGAGCTGACCGTGGAGCAGGCACAGGGGCCAGCACACTCCTCATGACCTCAAAGGCACCCCTATCAGGCAGGGAAGGGGGTCCCCGCTCCGAAGAGACAAGGACTCTTCCCGGCACAGAGGGGGATGGCTCCAAGGCCAATGTCGGGGCCGAACTCACCTGCGCTGAGGCTCCAAGAGGGAGAACAGGGTCAGACAAGGGTCCGATGCCACTCGCCCCCTCAGAACCGATGAGGGAGTCCCGGCGCCCAGATCCCTCCAAGGATGGAACCAAGGAAGAGATCGGCGCTGACGAGGGAGCCCAGAGGAGTGGTATTGGCTCCGACGTTCTGACGGTCCCGACCCCTATGATCTCCGGCTCCGAACTCAAAGGAAGAGTCGGAGGAGGAATCGAAGAGGGAGTAGTGATAGCCACTGCCTGATGAGGAGGGCTATGCAACATTTGGACCAGTGCCTGCGACTTAAGTAGTCTGCTAACCACCCTCTCGAGGTCATGATCCGACAGCCTGGAAGACCGAGAGGAATGGGACCCGTGACTCCGCTCTGATAACAAGGGAGACTTCGGAGACGAATGGACAGATTCCAGGGAAGGAGACCTGGAACGCTTTCTGCTTGAAGACGGCTCCAACAGCAGAGCCGGAGCCGACTGAGGCCACGAATCATTGGTTCCGGCCGGAACCGATGCAGAGGTAGTAGTAGCGCCGCTCGGCGATGGCTCCGAACATGGAGCCGACGGTTTGGCGGACTTGGAAGGTTTACCCGACGAGGGCTTAGCCGGGGAACCTTCAGGCTTTAACAAACCTCTCAAAATAAGATTGTTTCTGCGTTCCTGCAGGACTCTTGGACTGAACGCATGGCAGACAGAACAAGAGTCCTGCAGGTGCAGAGGGCCCAAGCAATATACACAAGAAGTGTGACCGTCTGTCAGAGACATCTTCTGACAGCACGAGTCACACTTCTTGAAGCCCAAGACCTTGGTGTCTTTCGACATCCTGAAACAAGGATGACGGGCAGAAAAAGACAATTCTAAGTGGTCTAGTCACAATTAGCCAACACACACACACACACACACACACACACAGCTTGTAACAGACCAAGAAAAACAAAAACCCAACACTTTTTAACACAGTTTAACTCTAGGTACACACATACAAGAAAAAATCTACAGAAAAAATCCAAAGGGATTTACTGCTACAGAAACTGTAATAGAACAAGTTTAGCCAAAGGTCTAACTATTCAGTGAGGGGAAAACTAAAGAAAAAAACTACCTAAGAGGGGATTCTAAACAGGGATCTACAGGGTAGGAACTAGGAATAACTATAACTAAGGTTAGAATCAAAAAACTGACTAAAAACAAGAAAAAGATTAATACAACCTGGAGCCGGCAAAAAGAAGCAACCTCATAGCTGAAGCGGCAAATGAGATCTGGGTATATGACGCCTAGCATTATGGGACATAGGATAGCCTCGAGCCGGTAAAAATAGTTCTTGAGCTTTAGTAATAGGCCGAGTCGGAGCCGAGGTTTGGCTCCGAACCCATCCAGCAAGAATGAAGGCGAGATTGACAACTTAACATACTATATTCAACACCCATTGGTCTTGGGTGATCATGTGCCAATTTTTTGAAAAAAGTGCTAGCTTGCCCCCTAGGGGTGCTGTCAACTGGTAAGTGCTTGGCATTTGCAGAGGGAAGTCATTGTGACTGTTTTCTATAAGGTTGGGATTTGTCTTCTCCCCTTTTGGGGGCTGAAGAACCCCATTGTTTAGGTCTGTAGGAGCCTTGGGGCTGAGATCTGCCTCTTGGGCATCTGTATCTGCCTCTTTGTGGCCTGTCTGACACTGGAAAGGACCAATTATTTGAAGGCCAGTTTCTGCTAAATCTAGGTGGCTGTACCTGTAAGAAATCTTTCACAGTTTGCATTGACTTTGCTTTATCCTCCATTTTCTTTAAAACCTCTTCTGCCTTAACACTAAACAAAGTATCATGCTGCAGTGGAGCATCCAATAATTTCATTTTAACATGGTCAGGTAAACTTTGTTCTTTTAACCAAGCATGTCTTCGAATAACTGAGCCTGTAACTGCGGCTCTACAAGAAGCCTCTAATGAATCAAAACCACACTGCAGAATATGCTTTCCCACTTGTTCAATTGCATGCAATAAATCCTGCATTTCTTTACAATCAGGACCTTCTGTATTTGTAACCATTTTCTGCTTTAATAATGACATGAGATACTGCTGATATTTAAGCATGTGAAACTGACAGTTTAAAGCTCTTACAGCTAAAGTAGCAGAAGTGTAAACTTTTTTCCCCCATCTGTCCAGAGGTCTGGAATCCCTATCTGAGGGCACAGAATTTTTGGCAGTGGATGCTTTAACCCCTTTTGGACCCTGAGAAATAGTTTCTGGGTCCACAGCAGGGTTTTTGTAAAGAAATTTATGAGAGTCAGGAACTCTCCAGTATCTGTATGGCTTTACTGGTGCAGGGGGTAAAGAATCTGGAGACAGACTGGATTCAGAAAAAATATCATCAACAATATCAAGTACAGGGGGGATAGCCAAGGGCCTCTGCTGAGGCAATAGAAGGAAATCTCTGAGCCTTTTCTTGGATTCAGAGTAATCCTGGCTCTCCCAATGGAAATGTTCCCTCATGGTGTGCAAGATTTCCCCAAAAGAGTAATCCTCAGGCGGTGAGGCTGAAGGAATGGACTCTTCAGCATCAGAGTCCTCATAGGGAGGGAGAGAAGAGCCCGGGTTAGAGGAAGAATCAGAAGAAATGGAAACCTGATCACAGGAATCATAATCAGTGTCTTGCCTAGGCCTTTTGTCAGGAGGGGGATGGGAGCCCCTGATTAAAGTAATAAGGTCTTCGGCCATTTTAAGCATCTGTTTCTTAGGCATAGCTGACTGTTCTGGAGAATGCTGCACTTGTTTCTTTGGCTTTAATGGTGTTTTTGACTTTGCCTTTGCTGCTTTATTAGCTTTAATTGTAAGCTGTGAAGGTCTGAAAACACCCTCAGAAGCCGGTGCCTGCTCAGCGGCTCCAGACCCATCTGAGGGTATATTTTCCATAGGCCCAATACCTTGAGTTTCCACAGGCCTCGGTGTCTCCGTGTAGCTGTCGGTTGCGGCCTGTGGCTCTGAGGTAGCGGGTGTCAGGGGCTGCGAAAGTGCCTCAATGAGAACCGGCGAACTGGCAACAGGCCTAGAAGAGGCTTCGTTGTCAGTTTTGGACCTCGGATGCCTGTCTTTTTCTTTGTCTTTGCATTTCTTATACATTTCGGTCGTCGGTTGTTCTGACGGCATGATGCAATTAAATCTTCGTCCAAAATAGTGTAAAGCAAAATCAAACCAACGTTTAATATTACGTTTATTAAATCTAGCCAAAACTGACAACTAGTGACGTCATGGTCAGGGCCTAGGCAAGGAATGCAGTAAGAGTGGAAGTCCTTATGAGGTATTTGCTTCCCACAAGAAATACAATTATTAACTTTTACTGACATTGGACTGGAGCAAGAAAAAGTTTCCCCAGCGGGGTACTTAGCTTTATTGAAGACTTCGGTTCTGAAATTCAATTTTGAAAACCTCAGGGGTCGGCCGACCGGCACTTGCAAACTGCTTATCCTTCGGGCACCGCGTGGCAAGAAAGACTGGAGAAAATGGTGTTGGTTGCAGCTTTTATACCCCTGGTGCACTGACGTCAGGGAAGAGGCGACAGCAATCGACGCCGGACCAAGACTTTGGAACTCGGGCCGACTACGGGTCGCCTGCCAGCAGGATAACCCAATTGTAATGACTGCAACAGTGAAACACGATGAACATCCAGTGGTCTGTGGCTGACTAAGTTTGCAGATGACTGCAAGCTGGACACTCTCATAAATTCCCCTAGTGACGTGAACGTCCTCCAAGAGGGCCTTACCCAAACTAATGACTGGTGCCAGACACATGGCCTCAAACTGAATGCCAAGAAATGCATCATTATGCCCTTTGGGGAAAATGGCATCCCCACTAATTATCACATTAATAACAAAGTACTAAGCACGCAACCAGTCATGAGGGACTTAGGCACCCAGATTGATAGCAACCTGACTTTTGACAACCATGTCGCCTCTGTTGTACGGAAGGCTTTCTACATGGCCCAATTCATAAGTAAGGGTATTTCAGCCACAAACAAGAAGTCAGAATATCCCTGTACTCCTCCCTTATCACACCCATTATCGAGTACAGTGCCCCCTTCGGTATGTACCTAGTCAAGCACATGCAGCAGTTGGAGAGACCACAGTGGTTCCTGACCAGGAAAATTCAAGGTCTCAGATACCTATCCTATACAGATAGGCTAAAAGCCTTGTCCCTGTCCCTCTACTCAGTCTCATACAGACTGCTCAAAGGTGACCTGTGTCTGGCATACAAGACCATCTCGGACTCAGCCTTGACGGAGTTGCTGCATATCCATAAATCAAACTCCACTCAGGAAACCCAGACACAAGGCCTCAATCTGGTCTGTGACATTAACAGAACTTGCTTTTGGGATAGATTTGTGTCCCGACTCCCCCATCTGTGGAACAGACTCCCCCTCCATGTCAAGCAGAGTACCTCACTAGCCGTCTTTAAGAAGAACCCGGACAACTGGATGGGAAACAGAAAATATATCCCTGGATCCCACCTGTGTCCCTACTAGACAGGGAAAATAGGTGCTTACTTTGTGGAAACATTGGTGAAATTATTGGCTAGGCTTATAAGGGCCTCCAGGCCAATAGCTTAGTACTGTCCTATGAACCTATATCATACACTACTGCGTTCCTTCATAACATAACACTAATCACATACTCAAATTTTTCAACCCACAAAAGCCACAGACCCCACCCAAGTCGTTCAATATCTCATCAACAAATAATACCACTATTTCTCTCATATCCCAAACTAAACTTCTGGGTGTTGTTACTGATAATAGCATGAAATTTGACATTCATATAGCCCAAACAATAAAGAAAGTACATAAAAAACTTGGCACTCTATATAGAAATAAACAATTTCTAAACAATGCCACAAAAGTCAACATTGCAAGAATGAACCTTGTCTCTACACTCTTTTATGCCTCACCATCCCCACAAATCTAAACAAATCAGATTTAGGAAAACTAGAAGCTTGCTGTACTAAAACTCCGACATTCACCACAGACTCTACCTGTAGATCTCATCACTGGTTAACAATAAAACAACTCACATGGACAGAACTACCTTACCTCCTATCTTATAATCAACTTACTATGGCCCAGAGACTACTAAACCAACCCAAATAAAACCCTGCCCTCCAAAAACTACTACACCCTTACTCTAGTAATCCTATCTTACGTTCTAGTAACAAATCATTACTAAATATAACCAAAGCTAATAATGCCACAAATGATTCCCTTTATTCAAATTACATAGGCAAAATCTGGAACTCACTGCTTCTAAATGTAAGATCTATTACTAACACTACAATCTTTAAATAGTGAAAACCCATTTAGCTAATACATGGCTAAGCTCTTGCACTAGTCCTGATTAGAATTCGCTGTTTCCTCTCATCTTACTCTCCCTCTCTGTTATCAAATCTTGCCTTTCATAGTTTCTACTATACCCTGGCTTTGTCTATTATCATTCCTATAGTTCTTCAAAATATTCTAGTATATTACACTATTCCCACCACTCAGGGTTACATGGTCTAGCAATCTAGTTGCCCTTAACCCTCATCTCTTCCTTGTCATGCTATTTTGTCCAAAGAATAACATATAGTCACTATAATCTCCTGATTAAAAAATTGTAGGTAAGAAATTACAGAATGTAGCGATATATTTACTCTGTTAAACATTTTCTTTATTTAAATCTTGTGGTAATATGATTGTAATTAACTCTAGACAGTGTATTTTGAATCTATTCTAACTATAACATTGTTTTATTTCTGATATATATTTATGTAATCACTTTAACGAGTGACTCTCTATGTACATATCTCTGCTGTAGTAATGCGGAGCTTTTCTCCCCAGGCCTCTGCTGAAAAGGGACTGTTTGTCCAGTCGTACTTTCCTGGTAAACAAATGTAAAATAAATAAGAAATAAAATAAAACTTGTAAGCACTTAAGTGCAATGGGATCGTTAAAATTTATTAAAACTGAATAATAGACCAGTGCTTCGCATTAACATGCAATTAGAATTTGCATGGGCATATTATATTATAATGCCCCAGCGGCCCACGGGTCATCTGCTGTTATTACAGTTTACTTATATGAGGGTAGAGGCCACTGTCTTGTTACTGCAAAGTTTTACCAATTGATTAAAACTAGTCACTTGTAGAAAACAAAACACACCCTATATAAGTAACTGCAAGCTTTGTAATTACTAGAAACAATATATAGATATATATTTTATATATATATATATATATATATATATATATATATATATATATATATATATATATATATACACACACACACACACACACACACACACACACACACACACACACACACACACCAGTAAGAAGATTCACCTGCTTAAAAAAGTCATATAATAATAGAATTTGGTACCTACTTCTCTGAGGTGCAGGCCAACACGGAAGGTCTTTGGCTAACAATGTTTGCAGATGACTGCAAACTAGGAGCCATAATCATAGGTTCATAGATTGGTACTAGGCTATCAGCCCTAGGGGCCTATACAAGCCTAGCCATAACAATTCCCTGGCTATTTCTTCCCACACTATTTACTTCCCTGGACCTTTGTCTAGCAGGCCGACTGATGTGATCCCCGGGATGAATTTCTTTTCTCCCATCCAATTGTCAAGGTTCCTTTTGAAGAGGGCCAAAGAGGCACTCTGCTTGACATGTATGGGCAGTCTATTCCAGAGTCTGGGGAGTCTCTGGGTCAGGAACCTATCCCTCCAGCATGTTTTGTTTATTGTGATAAGGTTTAGATCCCTGGAGCATGTGGCTCTGAGGGATTGGGATTTCTTTAAGTGTAGCATGCCCAACAGCTCTGGGTTTATAGGTTCATAGGTTCTTTTAAATGCCCTGCTGTTAACTTAGATTCATAGATTAGTACTATGCTAACTGCTGTTGTGAGCCATTTTAAGCCTAGCCAGTTATCCGCTGTGAGATTCAAACCCTGTACCTTATGTTTGTAAGGCAAACACCTTAACGATTAGGCCACCCTCCCAATCTAATCGAAACTCCTAACGATGTGGACAAACTACAAAAGGGCCTCACTGAGACAGATACCTGGTGTCAAAGCCATGGCCTGAAGCTCAATGCCAAAAAGTGTATTGTCATCCCCTTTGGTAAAAACTCTGTACCCATGAACTACCACATAGCTGGTAGTCTACTTAATGCCGAAAATGTGATGAGACCTTGGGACACAGGTGGACATAGTCTCTCCTTTGATAATCACATCGCCACAGTGGTCAGGAAATCCTTCTACGTGGCTCATCTCATCACAAAAAGATTCTCATCCAGAAATAAAGAGGTCATTGTTCCCCTTTACTCATCACTCATTAGACCCATTATAGAGTACAATGCCCCTTTTGGTATGTACCTCACAAGACATCTAAAACAACTGGAAAGACTACAGAAATACCTCACAAAGAGGATTACTGGCCTCAAACAGATGCCCTATGCAGACCGTCTCAAAAAACTACAGCTTTACTCCATCGCATATCGCCTACTCAGGGGCGATCTCTGCCTAACATACAAAGCTATGTCAAACCCAGAGCTGTTGGACATGCTACACTTAAAAGAAATCCCAATCCCTCCGAGCTACACGCTCTAGGGACCTAAACCTTGTCACCACAACAAACAGAACATGCTGGAGGGATAGATTCCTGTCCCAGAGACTTCCCATACTCTGGAACAGACTACCTATCTGTCAAACAGAGCTCCTCATTAGCACTCAAGAAAAATCTTGATGATTGGATGGGAAATGGGAAATTCACCCCAGGGATCACTTCTGTGGCTCTGCTCGACAGGGCACAGGAAAATAATTCTCTTGGGTGGCGAAAGCCAGGGTACATTTTTTGGCTAGGTTTCTATGGGCCCTAGGGCTGATAGCCTAGTACCTACCTATGAACCTATGAAGTTTCAGCTGAAGCAGCAGTTTACATATGTTTACTCTTTGTCTATATATATTTAATCTACTTAACATTTTTTATTTTTAATTTACTGTCTTCAGTCACTAAATAGAAAGGACAGCTGTGTACACTTACCATAAATGTAGATGTTCGAGTTTATTCACTGTTGCAGTCATTACATTTGGGTAATCCTGCTGGCAGGTTGCCCTCAGTTGGCCTGAATTCCAAAGTCATGGGTCCTGTGTTGGCTGTCGTCGCCCCTACCCTGACATCAGGTCGTCAGGGGTATAAAAGAAGCAGCCGACACCATTTTCTTTAGTTTTCCTTGCCCCAGATGTCAGGTGCCCCCTAAAAGGGTAGGCAAAATTTATATCTATATATAAAATTACATGCAGCAAAATGAACTTTACCTTCATGCACAAGCAAATACATCACACAGGTTGTATAAATCAGAGAAGGAAAGATAAGTACCGTCAGAAGAAAAGAGGGAATGGCGAGTGGGCAACCTGGACTGCAACAGTGAATACACTTGAACATCTACATTTATTGTAAGTGTACACAACTGTACTATGTTCTTCATATTTCACTGTTGCAGTCATTACATTTGGGTAGATTCCCAAAGCGATGGTTGGGAGGCTGGAGCTAAACAGCATTAGGAGTGGCTATAAGACCCTGCAGAACTGCAGTGGCAAAGCCTGCCCTGGATTTACAGTAGAGTGGCAGATGATAGTGCTTTGTGAAGGTGTACACTGAACTCCAAGTAGCTGCCTCTAAAATGTCCTTGGTTGGTACTCCCCTGAGAAAGGCTGTTGAAGTGGCTGCAGCTCTGGTGGAATGTGGCCTAATGACCTTAGGCACTGGCTTGCCATGGTATAAGTAGCAGAAATGAATGCAGTGGCCTATCCACTTTGAAATAGTCTGCTTTGAGATAGCCTTTCCTTGTGATCCTGCAGCATATGCCTCTAGTAATTGTTCTGTCTTTCTGAAAACTTTGGTTCTGTCCAAGTAGAGTCTAAGTTGTCTGTGTATGTCCAAAGAATGCAGAATTATTTCCCCCTTGTTCTGTGGATTTGGATAGAAAGTTGGCAGATGAAAGGTTTGATTAAGAGCCACACTGGACACCACTTTAGGCATAAATGTTGGGTTTGTCCTCAGGGAGACCCTGTCCAGATAAAAAATGATAAAAGGTTCCACAGCCATGAGTACCTGTAGCTCTGAAACTAGTCTTGCAGAAGTTATTGCTAGGAGCAGAGCTGTTTTCCAATATAAAAACTTTATATCCACAGTAGCAGCTGGCTCAAAAAGAGGCAGGGTGAGTTTTTCCAAGACGTAGTTGAGGTCCCATGCAGGCATTGGTGATCTCCTTGGAGGCCTTACATTTTTGGCTTCTATGAGGTATTGTTTTAATAAAGGATGAGAAAAGAGTGGTGTCTCTGTATTGCAATGGGCTGAAATGGCAGAGGCATGAATTTTAACAGATGAGAAAGATAGGCCTTTGTCCAGCAACTCAGTTAAGTATTGTAAAATCTGAGGAATATTTGGCACAGTTGTATCTGTTCCTTGTGCCTGGTTCCAAGCACAGAATCTCTTCCATTTTCCAGCATAAGATTTTCTAGTACTAGGCCTTCTGGCTTCCAAAATGACATCCATCACAACTTTGCTGAGAGGTGTGTTTTGTATGACTACATTATTTGCCATGCTGCCAGGTTTAAAGTTCTGAGCTGGCTGTGCAGGATCTGATTGTCTTGCTGGGATAGTAGATGCGGTACTTGAGGTAAGGTCCAAGCTGGGCATTGAGACAAGCTCCTTAATATTGGGTACCAGTGCTGGCGGGGCCAGTCTGGTGCAATCAGAATCATCTTTGGCTTCTCCTGTCTGACATTTAGGAGTACCTTGGGGAGGAGAGGCATATACTGATAGGTTTTTCCAGCTGAAGGATAGGGCATCCATTTTCCATGCTTGTCTGTGATAAATCCTTGTGCAGAATCTCTTTAGTTGGTAGTTGTGAGGGGAGGCAAATAGATCTATGTCTGGGCATCCCCATTTCCTTGTTATCATGTTGAAGACTTGTGGCTCCAGCTGCCACTCGTGGGGATCCATGAGGTTTCTGCTTAGTACGTCTGCCAGAGTATTTTTCCTTCCTGGCAGGAATTGTGCCTGCAGATGTACTTGTGTCCCACAAAGTCATAGCTAGTCTGCAAAGGGGGTAAGAATGTGTGCCCCCCTGCTTGTTTATATACCACATGACCGTGGTGTCATCTGTCTTTATCAGTAGTTGTCCTGGATGAAGTAGGTCCTTGAAGGCTGTCAGGGCATTTTGAACCGCTAGCATCTCTTTTTGATTGATATGTAGATGCATTTGGTTTGAGGTCCATGTTCCCTGAATGCATCTTCCTGCCATGTGGGCCGCCCAGGCATAATCTGATGCATCCGTTGTTAGTGTCTGCCTGGCTGGGGGTAATGTGAATGGCTGTCCCTTGTTTTGGTGACAAGCCTTTGCCCACCATCGAAACTCCTGTTGCAGGCAGGGAATGAGAGTAACTATGGTTTCCAGGCTGTGGCAATGTTGAGTCCAAACACTTTTAGGTACCACTGAAGTTTCCTCATATGCAGTCTTGCATATGGAATTAATAGGATGCAGGATGCCATGAAGCCCAAAGCCTGCAGAATTTTTCTTGCAGATAACTGGGCCTTTGTTGCTAACATGTTGAAATAGGTAGTCAGTTGCCTTTGTTTGTCTGGCATGAGATAAGCCATCTGGGTACTTGTATTTAAGCTTGCACAAAGGAATATTATCTCTTGAGAGGGTACTAGTTTTCATTTATTTTCGTTGACTGTGTACCCTAGGCATGTTAGAAGTTTTTTCACAAACGCCAGATGCTGTAAAAGGATGTTCTTGTTCTCTGCTTGAATTAGACAGTCGTCCAAGTAAGGATATATTTGTATTCCTCTTTGTCTGCAGAATGCAATTACTGGTGCCAGGCACTTTGTAAAGACCCTGGGCGCAGTAGATAAGCCAAAGGGCAGTGCAGAGAATTGGTAATGCATTGAGCCAGCCTTGAATCTGAGGTATCTTCTGCATATTTGTCTGATTGGGACATGCAGGTATGCCTCTTTTAGGTCTAAAGTTACAAGCCAAGCGTTCTTGCCCAGCATGGGCAGAAGCTGCTGCAAAGTCAACATTTTGAATTTTGGTATATCCAGGTATGTGTTCAGAATCGAAAGGTCCGGTATTGGTCTCCAGGCCTTGTCCTTTCTGGGCACTAAGAACAGTCTTGAGTAAAATCCTTGCTCTTGCTCTGGCACTTGTTGAATGGTCCTTCATGTCCATGAGGGATGAGACTTATTTTTGTGCCTCTGCCCATTGATTTATTGGCAGATCTGGCCAGCCGTTTGCCTTTGGCAGGGTATGGAAATGGAACTTGTAGCCTTGTGATATGATATTTAGAACCCACTTGTCCTGGGTTATAGGTTCATACTAGGCTATCTGCCCTAGGGCATTTACAAGCCTAGCCAGAGTGTGTTTGGCTTTTGCCACCCATTTTAAAATGAATTTTGCTATGCCCTTTTTCGAGGTTATAGGTTCATAGGTTCATACTAGGCTATCCAATTTTGAGAAAAAAGTGCTAATTTTCCCCCTAAGGGTGCTGCCAGGTAATAAGTGCTTGGTGCAGGCAGGGGGAAGTCATTGGGACTGTTTCCTGTAAGGCTGTGATTTGTCTTCTCCACTTTTGGAGGTAGAAGCACCCCATTGCTTTGACCTGTAGGAACCTTGCGCCTGGGATCTGCCTCTAGGGCGTCTGGATCTGCCCCTTTGAGGTCTGTCTGACACAGGAAAGGACCAATTCTTTGTTGGCCAGTGTCTACTAAACCTAGGTGGCTGTACTTGTAAGAAATCTTTGACCGTTTGCATAGATTTAGCCTTGTCCTCCATTTTCTTTAACACCTCTTCTGCCTTAACACCAAACAAAGTATCATGCTGTAAAGGTGCATCTAATAATTTAACTTAAACATGATCAGGCAAGATTTTGTTCCTTTAATCAAGCATACCTTCTAATTACAGAACCTGTAACTGCGGCCCTGCAGGAGGCCTCTAAAGAATCAAAACCACATTGCAAAGTATGCTTTCCAACTTGTTCAGCTGCATGCAATATATCCTGCATTTCCTTGTTTTCTGCACATTCAGAGTTTAACAACATTTTTTGTTTAAGCAATGACATGACATGTTGCTAATATTTGAGCATATGAAACTGACAGTTTAAGGCCCTTACAGCCAAGGTAGCAGATGTGTAAACCTTTTTTCCTCATCTGTCCAGTGCCCTAGAATCACTGTCAGAAGGGGTAGTTTTTTTTGCAGTGGAAGCCTTAACTCCCTTGGGACCCTGAGAAATAGTTTCTGGGTCTGCAGCAGGGTTTTTAAAAAGGAATTTATGTAAGTCAGGAACCCTGTAATATCTGTCAGGCTTAACAGGAGCTGGAGGTAAGGAGTCAGGGGTAAGGCTAGTCTCATCATCTACAATGTTTAATACAGGGGGGGATGGCAAGAGGCTTGTGCTGAGGTAGTAGCAGGAAATCCCTGAGCCTCTTTTTAGATTCTGAAAAATCTTGGCTCTCCCAGTGGAAATGCTCCCTCATGGTATGTAAGGTTTCCCCAAAGGAATAGTCCTCAGGAGGAGAAACTGAAGGGATGGATTCTTCAGCATCAGAATCCTCATAGGGGGGAAAGAATATTCCTGATCAGAAGAGGAATCAGAAGAAATGGAAACCTGATCTGAGGATTTATAGTCAGTCTCTTGCCTAGGCCTCTTATAAAGAGGGGGATGGGAACCCCTGATCAAGGTAATCAAGTCTTCGGCCATTTTGAGGATCTGTTTTTTGGGCATGGAGGCCTGTCCACGTGGCTCTTGAGTTTGCTTCTTTGACTTTGAAGGAGCTTTAGTCTTTGCCTTTGAAGTCGGTTTAATGTATATATGTTTGGGTCTGAATACACCCTCAGAAGCCGGTGCCTGCTCAGCGGCTCCGGACCCATCTGAAGGATTAGCATCTGAGGCCTCAATACCTTGAGTTTCCAGCGGCATGGCCGACTCCACGTGGGGGTCGGTAGCAGCCTGCAACTCTAAAGTAGTGGTCGTCAGGGGCTGTGAAAGCACCTCACTGAGAACCGGCGACTGGCTTAGGAGAAGCTTCATCGTCGGTTTTGGGCCTCGGGTGTCTTTCTTTTTCTTTGCGTTTTTTTGTGTACTCCGGTAATCAGATGGCTTTCCGACGACATTTCTGGATAATTAAACCTGCGTCCAAAATAGTTCAAAGCAAAATCATACCGACGCTTAACGGTGCGTTGGTTAAATCTAGCACAAAACCGACAACCCAGAAAGTTATGCTCAGGGCCTAGGCAAGGAATACAGTAAGAATGAAAGTCCTTATGAGGTATTTGCTTCCCACAAAAAATACAATTATTAACTTTTTCTAACATCAGTTCTGAAGCAAGAAAAAAGTTTCACCAACGGGGTACTTAGCTTTATAGAAGACTTCGGATCTGAAATTCGAACTCGAAAATCTCAGGAGTCGGCCGACCGGCACTTGTGAACTGCTTTTGCTTCAGGCACTGAGCAGCAAGAAAGACTAAAGAAAATGGCGTCAGCTGTTTCTTTTATACCCCTGACGACAGCCGACGCAGGACCCAGGACTTTGGAATTCAGGCCGACTGAGGGAAACCTGCCAGCAGGATTACCCAAATGTAATGACTGCAACAGTGAAACATGAAGAACATCTGTAAATCAATGGAAAAATTAAGAAGAAAAAAAAAAAAAAGAAAAAAGTGTTACCACAATACTGCATTACCAGCATACCGGCAATAAAATACTAGACACGGAATGCAGTCGACAGCTATCAGAAAACATTTATTATTGTACAGTTTTACATGAAAGTGGATTAACAAGACTATCAAGAGGAAAATACATGGTTCCATTCTTGCTTTACAAATTATGTCAGTGCTGCCATACTACATTCAAAGACAAGTAAACTATGAAGCGTTTTTTTCTGTTCTTGTTTTGACTGGCTGCATGGAACGTAATCTTGAGTAGCTGAAGTGTGGGATGGGGTATAAAACTGTACAGATCACAATATAAGTAGATACACTTTTTCTTACTTTTTCATAAGGGAGTGATTGGACTAATGCCCCTGGCATGCTCTAACAACAAGTAAATAAGAGAAGACTTGTTGTTGTTGTGTCTTTCGGCTTTTCCCGGTTAGGGGTCGCCACAGCGGAACTCCGGTCCGCTAATGATTGGCAGTGGAGTTTTACGTGCCGAGTTGCCAGCCCTGACGCACGACCTTCAACGAATGTACGCCCATTCACGCATGTCTCCACACAGAAGACGCTCTAGCTGAGAATCAAACAGGACAACGTCTTACTGTGAGGTGACAATGCTACCATAGCACCACCACCGCAGTAAGTAAATAAGAGAAGACTGAATGTAATAAAGGTTTTTTAAGCAAATAAATATTCATAGTGTAACATAAGCTAGTAGCTGAAGGCAGTTATGTATCTGGTTCTTAAGCTTCTATAGAGACAAGCTGATGAGGGCAATAGTACAAGGCTAAAAGTTAATACTTTCTGAAAGCATTCAATCAGACAGAACTTCGTGTACAGTCTGTACTATGCATCTTAGCATGGATAACCTTCATTTTAGATCAATTCATGCCTGTACACCCTTTATCCTGACATAACATCCACTGACATCTAACAAACTATCCTCCACCCTTAGGATCAGTTTTATGTTAGTCACTGAAAGATATACTTACTACTCTCTAGGATTATCAAAATAATTTAACCATGAGACTGAGACTATATATATATATATATATATATATATATATATATATATATATATATATATACATGTATGCATATGTGTCTTGTCTACACATATTTACAGATTTTGTGTGTGTCTAAAAACACATACAAAATAGTTCATTTGAAGAAAGAAAATGAGACATACAACACTAGAGATCTAATGACAGCATATTTAGTTGCATGGTGCTCAAAACACAGTGCAGTGGAGAATATGAGATAACAGCTTTTTTGGGAGATATATTACTGCCTCAGCAGTTATATTAGGCAGAAGCTATGACTGTAGCTGTAATGCGGGAGGAATTATGTGATGTTATAAAATGGAAAGCAAGAGGTACAACTCTGAGTAGTGATTGATTATGAAATTGGGGACTGGCAAGCAAAGCACGATATACAGATTAGCACAACTTTTAAAATGGGATGGTGGAAATTATGGAGGTTCCAGTTTCATGGAAGGAAGCACTTGTCTCAGTAATACCAAAAGAAGAGATAACAAAATGACTCTAAATTGTTTATATCAGTCCTAGCAGTAAGCTTAGCAAAATATTTACTCCAATTAAATAATCATCAATGCAGTTTTTTGGGAGGAAGGGATATTTTGCCAACACACTGAAAACACAGTTACTGATGAAAGTAGCACAGCAGCAAGGGAAATCATTGCTGACACTGAGTTTAGATGCAGGGAAGGCATCATATATACTGGAACAGTTCTATCTGATGCTGTAATGAAAGAATTTGGCTTTTCTTTTGAATTTATTGATTCTTTGCAGACAATTTTAAGGCATACAGAGTTCAAGGCAAGATTTCTAATGGAACATGACTGCCTTTTATACTAGTAAGGGGCAACAGCGCAAGGATGTCCTTGCTACCCTATTTTATCTGCTTTGCACATAGAACATTTGGCTGCTAAAGAGTCAGGTCTGGAGGATGAGGAATAAATCCCTGGAAAGGAGGAATTTCTTCCCACAGCCATCTGTAACTTTGAGGAATGACCTCCAGAAACCATTTGTTTGAAACTATCTTGTGGCAAAGAGAAAAGTGGAGATTCAGACTTTCTGAAAGGAAAAAAAGGGGCTGCCAGAGTGGGAAGGGGGGGGGGGCAAAGTTCTCTAAACAGCCATTCAGACTTATTGGACTGTCTCTGGTTTTGGGAGCTTTCATAATTCTTCTTGGAAGCCCCTTGCCATTTCTTTTTAAATGTCTGTATATCATCACTTTGTTGAGACTGTTTACTTTGTTTCTTACAAAACGTGGATGGGGAAGTTAGAAAAATCCCTTGGAAAATTGGAACAAGTGGGCTAAAAAATCTGATTGCTTTCTTCAGACTTTTTGATCACCTCTGCAGCGGGAGGGAGGGGGGTAAAAACTAAATCTCTATCCAAAGTAGAATTTAAAATCTAACTTTATCATCATCATGGAGGTTTTGCAAATAGAGTCACCCAGACCATCTCAAAACAATACCAATGGCTATAGCCCTTGACGAAGTTTTAACAGAGCCATACACATACTGTATACAATAACTAGCGACTTGAACAGCGAAAGAAATTACATTTAAAACAAATTTTTCATCAGGAGAAGAAATCCTAAACAAAGCATTCCTCATACTTTCACAAATAGTCAGGACAAACCTTAACATATGAGCCTGACAATTAAAAATTCTGAAAATCAAAGCTGCAGAAGCATACACTTTTTTCTCATATTTATTAAAATTCTTTCCACCCTTACCAGAAATAGTAGGATTCAAATTAACCAAGTGTTTAACAGCATACGGATTAACTAAAGCTATGCATCAGGTTCAGGAAGAGTATATAAAACCTTAAAAGGATAAGCAGCTTTATACAGTCTATCTGCCTTTTAGAAGCAGCTGGCTGACTGCAGGAAAACTGCAGGCAATAACACACATCTACCAAAGCTGACAACTGGAGGAATGGGTGCAGGTTCTGGAAATTCCTTCTGTAACAGTGAATAGTATTTTCTTAGGGACTGAGAAACCTCAGTGTTCTCTAACTGAAACAGGGGCACGTTCAAGGAGGAGTCAGAAACTGAGCTTTACTCAGAGTCTGAGTAAGAAGTCTGAGGAGAAAGAATAGTTGTGTAAAATCTTACCATAACCACAGATGTTCTTCTCTTCACTGCTGCAATATTCTTAACAAGGCGGACCTCCTGCCTGAAGGCAACCCAATGTCAACCAGTATACAAAAGTCTTGTACTACTGTAGAGTACATGGGACATCGCATGTAGGCTGTTGCTGGATATAGGCCATAAAAGCAGTGTACGCACATACCATCCTCAGAACTGAATGCCCCAGGAGGAATGCCAGACTAAGGACATAGAAGGACAGTGCATCCAAGCAGAACAATAGTCCAGGGGAGAAGGAGGAAGGGATTGAATACTGTAGCAGTGAAAAGAAGGACATCTATAGTTATGGTAAGATTTTACACAAAGTACAGTTTTGTACCTACCATAAATGTAGATGTTCGAGTGTATATACTGCTGCAGTCATCACAATTGGGTTATCCTACCGTCAAGCGGTCCCGCAGTCGGCCGAATCCCAAAGTCTTAGTCCGGCGTCGGTTGTCGTCGCTTCTTCCCTGACGTCAGTGCGACAGGGGGATAAAAGAGGCAGCCGACGCCATTTTCCTCAGATTTTCTTGCCCCAGATGTCAGGTGCCCCCAACAAGGAAGGCAATACAAATAACTATGCAAAAATACCTTAGTAGATAAACAATACTACTAGCTGTTAGCAAATACACCATATAGACATGCATCCAATAGATTGATGTACATGGAGTTATAACTAACACCCTGGTATGTAGAGGGGATGGTGGGAGGGTAACCTGGACTGCAGCAGTATATACACTCGAACATCTACAGTTATGGTAGGTACAAAACTGTACTATGTTCATCATGTTATACTGCTGCAGTCATCACACTTGGGTTGAATCCCAAAGCTATGGATGGGTGGCTGGTACTAAACTGGGTCAGGTGAAGCTAGGATGCCCTGCAGAGCTGCAGTGGCAAAACCAGCTCTGGTTTTGGAGTATACTGGAAGGTGGTAGTGCTTGGTAAAGGTGTGCACTGAACTCCAAGTAGCTGCCTCCAGAATGTCCTTGGTTGGAACCCCCCTGAGAAAGGCTGCTGAGGTTGCTGTAGCCCTGGTAGAATGGGACCTAATATTAACAGGCACTGCTTTCCCATGGTGCGAGTAGCAAAAGCGGATACAATGTGCTATCCATTTGGAGATGGTCTGTTTTGAAATAGCCTTTCCTTGTGAACCTGCAGCATAACTGGTCCGTTTTTCTGAAGGTCTTTGTCTTATCCAAATAGTAACGTAGCTGTCTGTGAATGTCCAAAGAGTGAAGGAGTCTTTCTCCTTTATTCTGGGGGTTTGGATAAAAGGTGGGTAAATGAATGGTCTGATTCAAAGCCACACTGGATACTACCTTTGGCATAAAGGTAGGGTTAGTTCATAAAGAGACTCTGTCCTGATGGAAAATGATGAAAGGTTCCACTGCCATAAGTGCCTGTAGTTCTGAGACCCTGCGTGCGGAGGTGATAGCCAGCAACAGAGCTGTTTTCCATGACAAGTATTGTAGTTCTGCTGAGAAGGCTGGTTCAAAAGGAGGCAGTGTTAATTTTTCTAAAACAAAGTTGAGGTTCCAAGCTGGTGTTGGGGGTTTTCTGGGGGGGTCTTATATTCTTAGCCTCTCTGAGAAACTGCCTTAGTAATGGGTGTGAGAATATGGGAGGATCCATATTATACTGAGCTGAAATGGCTAAAGCATGGATCTTAATGGATGAGAAAGAAAGGCCTTTGTGTAGCATCTCAGTTAAGTATTGCAGTATTTGAGGAATGTTTGGTATCCAAGGATTTTGGCCTTTAGCCTGGTTCCATGCACAAAATCTTTTCCATTTGTCTGAGCAAGTTTTTCTGGTGCTGGGCCTCCTGGCCTCCAAAAGGACATTCAGGACGTCCTTTGAGAGAAGTGTTGATTGATAATTCAAGGTATTCTCCATGCAGCTAAATTTAAAGTCCTGAGCGGACTGTGAAGGATCTGAGAGTTTTGCTGAGTCAACAGAAGTGGGAATTGAGGTAAGATCCATGGAGGGCTGTGAGTCAAGGTCCTTAATAATGGGTACCAGTGCTGACATGGCCAGTCCGGAGCAATGAGGATCATTTGTGGTCTCTCTGATCTGACTTTCAGTAATACCTTGGTCAAAAGAGGTAGTGGTGGGAAGGCATAGACTGTCAATGCTGTCCAACTGAATGATAGAGCGTCCACTTTCCAGGCTAGGGAATGATAAGTCCTTGTGCAAAATTGCTGTAGTTGGCAATTGTTGGGGGAGGCAAATAGATCTATGTCTGGGCGTCCCTACCTTTGAGTTATCATTGAAAATACTTGTGGGTGTAGTCTCCACTCATGAGGATCTGCCAAATTTCTGCTTAATTCGTCTGCCAATATGTTTTCCTTTCCTGGCAGGAATTGTGCTTGCAGTTGTACTTGGTAAGTCAATGCTGTGTTCCACAAGTTCATTGCCTGTCTGCATAAAGGGTAGGAGTGTGTTCCTCCCTGTTTGTTTATGTACCACATAACTGTGGTGTTGTCTGTCCTTATTAGTAGTTGCCCTGGATGCAAGAGGTCCTTGAAGGCTGTCAGTGCATTTTGCACAGCTAGCATCTCCTTTTTGTTGATGTGTAGATGCATTTGTTTTGCAGACCATTTGCCCTGTATGCACTGTCCTGCCATGTGTGCTCCCCAGGCGTAGTCTGAAGAATCTGTTGTCATAGTTTGGTTTGCTGGAGGTAAGACAAAAGGAAGACCCTTGTTTATTTGACATGCTTGAGCCCACCATAGGAACTCTTTTTGAAGGCAGGGAATGAGAGGTATACTTGTTTCAAGGCTGTGCCTGTGTTGAATCCATACACTTTTCAGGTACCATTGTAATTTCCTCATATGCAGCTTTGCATGTGGAATTAGTTGAATGCAGGATGCCATGAACCCCAATGCCTGCAGGATTTTCCTTGCAGTGAGTTGGGTAAAAGTTGCCATCTTTCTGAAGTATTGAGTCAGTTGTTTTTGTTTGTCTGGCGTGAGATAAACCATCTGGGCTGTTGTATTTAAGCTGGCACCCAGGAATATTATGTCTTGTGAGGGTATTAGCTTTGACTTCTTTTTGTTTACTGTGTACCCTAGGCAACTTAGCAGCTTTGTTACAAATGCCAGATGCTGTAACAGAATGGCCTTGCTGTCCGCTTGGATCAGGCAGTCATCCAGATATGGATAAATTTGTATTCCTCGTTGTCTGCATTATACAATTACTGATGCCAGGCATTTCGTAAATACTCTGGGCGCAGTAGATAAGCCAAAGGGCAATGCAGAGAATTGATAATGTGTTGTACCTGCCAAAAATCTGAGGTATCTTCTGCAATCTTGTCTGATAGGGACATGCAGGTATGCCTCTTTGAGGTCCAACGTTACCAGCCAAGACTCCTTGCCCAGCATGGGAAGAAGCTGCTGTAGTGTGAGCATTTTGAATTTGGGTACCTCCAGGTATGTGTTTAGAATTGAGAGGTCTAAAATGGGTCTCCAGGCTTTGTCCTTTCTTGGTACTAGAAATAGTCTTGAGTAAAAACCTTGACCTCGCTCCTTTGTAGGTACCTTTTGAATTGCTTTCATATCCATGAGAGCTGAAATTTGCGTTTGTGCCTCTGCCCATTGGTTTGGAGGCAGATTTGGCATGCCTCTCATCCGTGGTAAAGTGTGAAAATGAAATCTGTAGCCTTGAGTAATAATATCCAGAACCCATTTGCCCTTTGTTATGATGCACCAATTTTGTGGAAATAGAGCCAGTTTTCCTCCCAAAGGTGTTGCCAGGGCAATTTTGCTTGGCAGGCGAAGAGGGAAGTCATTGTGTTTGTTTCCTGGAGGGTTGAGATCTTTCGTCTCCACCTCTTTGAGTTGTTGTATGCCATTATCTAGGCCTGAAAGAACCTTGTGGCTGGCCTCTGCCCCTTGGGCATCTGTACCTACCCCTTTGGGGTCTGTCTGATGCAGGAAAGGACCAGTTTTTTGATGGCCAGTTTCTGCTGAAACGAGGAGGTTGTACCTGTAAAAAATCTTTAACTGTCTGCATAGATTTTGCCTTTTCTTCCATTTTCTTTAAAACTTCCTCTGCTTTGACACCAAATAACACATCTTTCTGCAATGGAGCATCCAATAACTTTGCTTTGACATGTTCTGGTAAGGCTTGCTCTTTTAGCCAAGCATGTCTACGTATTACAGATCCTGTGACAGCTGCTCTACATGAGGCTTCCAATGAATCAAAACCACACTGTAAGGTATGCTTTCCCACCTGTTCTGCTGCATGCAGCAAATCCTGCATCTCTTTGAAATCAGGTTGATCTGTCTGAGGGATCATTTTCTGCTTTAACTGTGTAATCAAGTACTGCTGGTATTTTAGCATGTGGAATTGGCAGTTTAAGGCCCTCATGGCCAAAGTGGCAGACGCATACACTTTCTTCCCCCATCTTTCTAATGCTCTGGAATCTCTTTCAGAAGGTAGAGGATTCTTAGCAGTAGAGGCCTTAACCCCTTTGGGACCCTGGGAAATGGTTTTGGGGTCTGCAACAGGGCTTTTATATAGAAACTTATGAGAATCAGGAACTCGGTAGTATCTGTCTGGTTTAGCTGGTGCAGGAGGTAAGGAATCTGGGTTTAGACTAGATTCGGTGTGAACATCAACCAAAATGTCTAAAACTGGAGGAATTGCAAGGGGTCTATGCTGTGGGAGAAGAAGGAACTCACGGAGTCTTTTCTTAGACTCAGAGTAATCTTGGCCTTCCCAGTGGAAGTGTTCCCTCATGGTGTGTAAAGTTTCCCCAAAAGAGTAGTCTTCGGGGGGGACACAGAGGGAATGGACTCTTCAGCATCTGAGTTTTCATAAGGACGGAAGGAATAATCCTGGTCCTCAGAGTTAGCTGAGGAAATGGATGCTTGGTCAGAGGAAGGATAATCTTCCTCCAGTCTAGGCCTTTTGTCAGGAGGGGGTTGTGAACCCCTGATAAGGGTAATTAAATCCTCAGCCATCTTAAGCATCTGTTTTTTAGGCATAGGGGCCTGTGGGGGGAACTGTGGACCTGGTTTCCTAACTTTTAAGGGGGTTTTAAGTTTAGCATAAGACTTAATAGAGATAGTTGTCAGTTTGAAGACACCTTCAGAAACCGAAGGCCTGTCCAAAATCTCCAGATCACCGTCAGGGTTGGCATCCGAGGGGTGAGATGGAACCGGCTCCTGAGGCCCAGCTGATTCGGTCTGGGAGGCCGTCAGAATTTCTAAATCAGCGGGAGTCAGGGGCTGCGTAGGCACCTCGCTGAAAACTGGAGAATCGGCGGTAGGCCTTGCTGAGGCCTCGGTATCTGGTCTTGGCCTTGGTTGCCTGTCCTTATCCTTGCATTTTTTAATCATTGCTGATGTCAGTTGTTCCGACGACATGCTATAATTAAATTTTCGGCCAAAATAATGTCGGGCGAAATCTGCCCGACACTTGATTGTACGTTTGTTGAACCTAGCACAAAACCGACAACCAGAGACGTCGTGGTCTGGGCCTAGGCAAGGAATACAATAAGAATGAAAATCCTTATGAGGTATTTGCTTTCCACAAGAAATGCAATTATTAACTTTGTCTGACATCGGTCTGAGGCAAGAAAAGTTTCCCCAACGGGGTACTTAGCTTTAGAGAAGACTTCGGGCTGAAATTCGATTAAAAACTCTCAGGAGCTAGCCGACCGGCACTTGCGAACTGCTTCTGCTTCAGGCACCGCGCGGCAAGAAAGCCTGAAGAAAATGGCGTCGGCTGCCTCTTTTATCCCCCTGTCACACTGACATCAGGGAAGAAGCGACGACAACCGACGCCGGACCAAGACTTTGGGATTCGGCCGACTGCAGGACCGCCTGATGGCAGGATAACCCAAGTGTGATGACTGCAGCAGTATAACACGTTGAACATCTATTCTATGTCCTTCTATTCACTTGCTGCAGTATTCTTAACCTGAGGGAGAGTGCCAAAGCTCAAGAAGGAAGGGAGGAGGAAGGAGCAGAGGAGCTCTCAATGAAGCAAAACCAGCAAAACCAGCTCTGGCTCTGGAAATGCCATCCAGTTTGTAGTATTTGGTAATGATATGGATAGAAGACCAGGTGGCTGCTTCAAGGATGAAGTTGTTTTCTAGGCCCTTGAAGAATGCCTTAGAAGAACCCACAGCCCTGGTACAGTGTGCTTTCGTGGTTGAAGGTAGACTCTTTCCATGCAGTGTGTAACAACAGCAAACAGTCTTTGAAATCCAAGAAAAAAATAGTCTGCTTGGAAATGGGTAAACCCAGAGCCCTGGGATGGAAGTTCACAAATAGTTGAATAGACTTCCTGATGGTTTTAGTCTTGTCCAAATAAAATCTAAGTCATCTGTGTACATCTAAGGAATGTAGTACCTTCTTACTGTGGTTCTGTGGAGAAGGGAAGAAGGTAGGTATGTGACTGCACTAGTTAAGGGATAACCCATTAACCACTTTTGGCATAAAGGAAGGATTTGTTGTCAAGGATACCCTATCCGAAGGGGGGGCACCACCATAAGGGCTTGGAGCGCTGACACCCTTCTGGCTGAGGTCAAGGCCACTAGTAAAACAGTTTTCCAAGAGAAATGTTTGAGGGAGGCTGAGGATGCAGGCTCAAAAGAGGCCTGGGTCAGTTTTTTTAGGACAAAATTAAGGTCTCAAGGAGGAGGAATGGGTTTCTGGGTGGTCTAATGTGAAGGATGCCCTTAAGGAATTGCTTCACCTCAAATCTGGATGCTACAAGGGGAGAAAGAGGCAGACAGGTAGAAATCACTGATATGTGTGCTTTGACAAAGGAGTAAGCCAAGCCAGTAGAGAACAATTCACACAAGTAAGACAGAACTCCTGGGATTCCCACTATCAGTGGGTCTTGGTTCTTAAACAGACATCATAGCAAAAATCTTTTCCACTTAGAAATGTAAGATTTTCTTGTATTGGGTTTTCTGGCCTTCTGCAAAACCCTGAGCATATTCTCTGACTACAGGTATCTGAAGAGGATTACAATCCTATCATAGGATCATAAGAGGTTACTAGGCTAATGGCCCCGCTTTCCAAACCAGAGGGCTTGGGACTCTAGCACAGAATTTTGGAAGCTGTCTGTTCAGAGGGAGGTAAATAAGACTATTTGAGGAATACCCCCACTGGTGGACTACATCCAGGAACACGTCCCTGCGAAGAATCCATTTGTGGGATTGAGTTAGGGATCTGCTTAAGGAGTCTTCCATGAGACTCCGGATGGAAGGAATGTATGCTGCCGGAATAGTCATTTGGTGTTGGGCCAGAAATTCACATACTAGAAGAGCCAGCCTCCACAGGAGATACGCTTTGGTAACCCCCTGCTTGTTCACATACCAGAGGACTGCCATTTTGTCTGTTGTAGAGGGCCTGGGCAAAGTAGAGGTTGAAATGCTTATAGAGTTAGTAGCAATGTTTGCATTTCCCTGATGTTTATGTGCTCTGATTTTTGGGAGGGGGTCAAATTCCCTGAACTGTGAATTAGCCCAAGGCTGCTCCCCAGCCCATGTCTGATGTGTCTGTGTAGACTTCTAGGATGAGGTCGAGGAGATGCAGGGGTAGACTTGGATTTAGGTCTACCTGATGTAGCCATCAAAGCAGTTCCCTCTTTAGTCAAGAAATGAGGGGAACTTGGTATTCTAGTGGGTGAGAATGCTGTGTCCACACTGATCTGAGGAATTTCTTCATGTGAAGTTTTACCACTGGGATGGTAGAAGCTATGAATCCCAGCACCCTGAGGAACTCCTTAGCCATGATGAGAGTTAGGAGAAAGGAGCGAAAGAAGGACCAAAGGTCCTGCACCTTCTAAGGTGGAAGTGACACTCTCATAATATCTGTCTGTATTCGACAACTCAGAAAAACATGCTCTTGTGAAGGAGGGAGGACTTGCTTCCTGTAGTTGATGGTGAATCCCAGTTTCCCAAGGAGGGAAATGGTGGACTCCAAGTTTTGGAGTAGAATGTGTGAATTTCTGGCCTGTAAAATCAGATTGTCCAGGTATGGGAAAGCTCTGGAAGCCCAAAAGTCTTCAGTGTGCAATCACTGGAGCCAGTCATTTTGTGAATACCCTTGGTGATGAAGGAAGTCCAGAGGCCAAAGCAAAAAATTGAAAATGCCAGGAACCCACAGAAAAAAATGTAAGAATTTTGTGAGCCAGCGGTGAATGGGGATGTGAAGGTAAGCATCTTTTATATCTAGAAATGCCATGCATTCTTGTGGAAGGATAAGGGGAAATAATGTTTGGAGTGTTAACATTCTGAAGGTAGGAACCTTTAAGAAGACGTTGAGATGGGATAAATCCAGTACTGGTCTCCAGGGGCCATCCTTTCTGGGTACCAGGAACATTCCTGAATAGAAACCTTTTCCCCTTGGGGACTGAGGGACCTTCTAAATGGAGCCTTGTTGCCAAAGCTCCTAAAGAGTTACGGAAAGAGGAGAACTGCTCCGGGGGGGGGGGGGGTGAGAGATGCCCCTGAATCTGGGGGTGGAGTGCCAAACCATGAAGTATCCTTTTTCGATTATGGAAAGAACTCGTGTCTTGGGTGATGCTTTCCCAGACCCCATAAGTATAGACCAGGCGAAAGAAAAGAGGGGAAAGTGGAGAATCTGCAGGATAGTCACATACTCCCCTGCTTTGTCAGGAAAGGACTGCCTTTGTTGTGAGGATGGCTGAGAATTCCTAGGCTTCTGTTGTCTCTTGCCTCCTCTGGAAGACTTACTGGAGGGATGTTGAGAGTGGCTATGGATGAAAACTGGCTTTGAAGGGAAAATCCTGTGAAACCTGGGCACAGGAGAAACCAAGATGTGTTTCAGCTCCTTGAGTTCCTTGCTTTTTTCCTGTAGGGACTTAAATAAGGAGGCTCCTGCCTTACCAGATAAGGCTGAATTCTCTAGTGGTGCATCCAGGCAACCAAAGGAAAGTACAGTTGTGTACACCTACCATAAACGTAGATGTTCAAGTGTATTCACTGTTGCAGTCATCACACTGGGTTACCCTGCCAGAGTAGCCCTCGGCCGACCCGTATACCAGAGACTTAGTACTTTCTTCATCGGTTGCTGTCACTTGAGGACTGACGTCAGGTGGTCAGTAGTATAAAGTATGGCAGCCAACACCATTACATCAGTTTTTCTTGCCCTAACCTGTCAGAAGCCCCAAAGTAGGAGGCCAGGTTCTGGTGGAACAACCCTACCAGTGGAAAATAAATACCAACATGTCCCTTGTACGGAAAGGAGAACAAGGAAGAATGGTAATAAAAGGAGAAAGAGAATAAGGGAGATGGAGGGAGGGAAACCAGGACTGTAACAGTGAATACACTCGAACATCTACATTTATGATAAGTGTGCACAACTGTACTATGTTCTTTGTCTTTCACAGTTGCAGTCATCACATTTGGGTAGATTCCCAAAGGTGAGAAAATGGGTGGAAGCAGTCAAGGAACCTAGGGGCTGACTACAATGCCCTGCAAGGCTGCAAAGGGAAACCCTGCCCTGGATTTGGAGAAGAGAGGCAGGTGGTAATGCTTGGTAAAAGTGTGAACAGATGTCCATGTTGAAGCCTCCAGGATGTCCCTGGTGGGGACTCCTCTGAGGAAAGCTGCAGAGGTGGAGGCTGCTCTGGTGGAGTGTGTCCTGACCCCGTGGGGGAGGCTTTACATGCTGTTTGTAGCGGAAATGGATGCAGTATGCTATCCATTTTGAAATGGTTTGCTTGGAGATGACTTTGCCTTCTGTCCCTGTAGCAAAGCTAACCAGCAATTGATCAGACTTTCGGAAGGATTTAGTCCTGTCCAGATAGAATCTGAGCTGTCTGTGCACATCTAGAGAGTGAAGATCATTTCCCTTGTTCTGGGGGTTAGGAAAGAAGGTGGGCAAATGAATGGATTGGTTGAGAGCCACACTGGATACCACCTTGGGCATGAAGGATGGGTTAGTTCTGAGGGATAACCTGTCTTTATGGAAGATGATGAAGGGTTCCACAGTCATGAGTGCTTGCAGCTCAGCAACTCTTCTGGCTGAAGTGATGTCCAGAAGGAATGCGGTCTTCCAGGAGAGAAATTTTAGCTCTGCAGAAGAAGCTGGTTCAAAGGGGGCAGGGTGAGCTTTTCCAAGACAAAATTAAGGTCCCAAGCTGGTGTTGGTGCCCTTTCTTGGGGGCCTCAAGTTGCTAGCCTCTCTGAGGAACTGTTTGATCAAAGGGTGTGAGAAAAGGGGCTGCTCAGAGGGAAAATGAGCAGAAACAGCAGAGGCATGAATTTTTATAGAGGAGAAAGAGAGACCACTGTGTAGTAGGGATAGCTAAGTAATCCAGGATGAGAGGGATGAAGGGCTGTGCTGTATTGGCTCTCTTAGCTTGGGTCCAGGTGCAGAACCTTTTCCATTTATCTGCATACGACTTTCTGGTGCTAGGATGTCTGGCCTCACGGATAACATCCAGAACCTGTTTACTGAGGATAGCAGATTGGTTCGGGGTTAGGGAATAAGCCAAGCTGCCAAACTGAGTGTCTGCAATTTGGGGATGCATGAATTCCCCTTCCATCTGGGTCAGGAGGTTTGGAATCTGAGGAAGATGCCATGGAGCCAGCGGGGACAGGGTGTGTAGCAAGGGGTACCAGTGTTGTCGGGGCCAGTCTGGAGCTATAAGAATGGTCCTTGGTTTTATCTCCCTTATTTTGAGCAGTACCCTGGGGATGAGAATTAGGGGAGGAAAGGCATAGACCGACAGGGTGACCCAGGGGAAGGACAGGGCATCCACTTTTCAAGGCATGCAGTGATGCTCCCTGGTGCAGAATTTGCTGAGCTGATGGTTGGTGTGGGAGGCAAAGAGGTCGAACTTCGGGGTTCCCCATTTCTGGGTTATTATGGTGAAGGCATTTCTGTTGAGTAGCCACTTGTGTGGGTCCAGAAGGTTTCTGCTTAATTGGTCTGCCAGAGAGTTGAGACAGCCTGGTAGGAATTGTGCTAACAGGTGTAGTAGCATGGAAGAGGCTGTGAGCCAAAGGGTCGTGGCCAGCCTGCACAGAGGGTAGGAGTGAGTCCCTCCCTGCTTGTTGATGTACCACATGACAGTGGTGTTGTCTGTTTTGATCAGGAGAGCCCCTGGAGAGAGAGAAGGGGTTTGAAAGCTATCGAGGCATGCTGCACAGCCATCATCTCTTTTTGATTGATGTGCAGAGGGATTTGCTTTGGGCTCCATTGGCCCTGTATGCACCTGCTGTCCAGGTGTGCACCCCAAGCGTAGTCTGATGCGTCTGTGGTGGGGTCTGGGCAGGGTGGGATGGGGAGAAGGGCAGTCCCTTGTTGTGGGAGCATGCTGTTACCCACCAAAGAAATTATTTTCTGAGGCAAGGAATTATAGGTAGAAGAGTTTCCAGGTCTTGAGAGTGTTGACACCAAAGGCTCTTTAGGTACCATTGAAGTTTCCTCATATGCAGTCTGGTATATGGAATGAGTAGTATGCAAGATGCCATGAACCCCAGAGCTTGCAGGATCTTCCTTGCAGATAGCTGGGGCCTGGTGGCTAGTTGAGAAAAGTAGGCTGTCAGGAAAATTTGTTTCTCTGGTGTAAGGTATGTCATCTGGGATGCTGTGCCCAGACTTGATCCCAGGAAGATTATCCTTTGGGTGGGCACCTGTCTGGATTTCTTTTCATTGACTGTGTACCCTAGGGAGGTTAATATGGTCTTTACAAAGGCCAGATGCTGGAGAAGCTTTTCCTGGCTGTCTGCCTGAATAAGGCAGTCGTCTAAGTATGGGTAAATCTGAATATTTCTTTGTCTACAAAAGGCAATGGCCTGAGCCAGACATTTTGTGAAAACTTTGGTAGCAGTAGATAAGCCAAAGGAAAGAGCAGAGAATTGAAAGTGTTGAAATCCTGCCCTGACGTGGTGATATTTCCTACATGATTCCCTGATAGGAATGTGGAGGTAGGCCTCTTTTAGATCTAGGGTGGCTAGCCAATCGTCCTTGGACAGTATGAGTAGCAGCTGCAGGAGGGTGAACATTTTGAATTTTGGGATTACCAGGAATGTGTTTAGAATGGATAGATGGAGGATGGGGTACCAGGTGCCCTCTTTTCTGGGCACCAGGAAAAAGTATGGAGTAGAATCCTTGGCCTATCTGTTCTGCAGGAACGTGCTCTACTGCCCTCATAGAGAGCAGGGAAAGGATTTGCTTTTGAGCCTCTGCTCACTGATTTGGTGGTATATCTGCGAACCCTTTTGGGGTTGGAGAGGTGTGGAAGGAAAATTTGTATCCCTGAGACACAATGTTCAGAACCCATTGGTCCTTGGTAATGGTGGCCCATGTGCTTGAGTGAAAGGAGAGTCTTCCTTCTGGGGTAAGTGAAGGTGGGCAGAGAGGGGAGATGGAGGAGGTGATTCATTTTGAGCTCTTATCATAAGGGGGTGGCTTAGAACTCCCTGGTTTTGAAGTGGAGGTAGCCACTGCTTAGATCTTTGCATTCCCTGGGGCTGCTGTCTGGGGGGTTTGTTTCCAAGGGGCTTAGGCTGGATCGGTTTACTCGGAGCAGGAAAGGACCAGTGCTTGGAGGGGCAATGCCTGCTGAACCCTAGGGGGATGGACCTGTAAGAAATCTTTAACTGTTTACATATATTTTGCTTTTTCTTCCATCTTTTTTAAGACCTCCTCTGCCCTAGTGCCAAATAAATTATCTTTGTGCAAGGGGGCATCCAACAACTTAGATATGACATGGTCTGGCAGGGGTTGTTCCTTAAGCCATGCATGTCTTCTAATGACAGATCCAGTGACTGCTGCCCTGCAAAAAGCATTTAGGGTGTCAATACCACAGTGCAAAGTGTGTTTAGTTACTTGACTTGCAGAATGCATTAAGTCTTGAAAATCTTTAGATTCTTCCCAAGCAGGAAAGGAAGACATTTTTTGTTTAAGGAGTTCCAAGGTATGTTGCTGAAATTTCAGCATATGGAACTGACAATTTAGTGCCCTGATAGCAAGAGTAGCAGAGGTGTATTCTTTTTTACCTCATCTGTCCAAATGCTTGGGAATCCCTGTCTGAGGGGGTGGGATTCTTAGCAGAGTATGCTTTAATCCCTTTTGGCCCTTGAGAAATGACATCAGAGTCAGCTGTAGGATTTTTGAAAAGATATAGTGCACAATGGCACTAAATATACAGAACCAGCTGATATTACCAACATTCTGGCAGATAGGTTCAGTGCTAACTTTACCCCCCTCTCACCCCCTAAAGGGCTCATCTCTATACAGAAAGAATGCAAAATTCCTGTAATCACAGCTGCACAGGTAAAAACCATACTCTCCAAAGCCACGAATACAGGATCCATAGGACATGACAACATCCCAGGCTGCGTTCTACATGAACAACAAAATGAACTGGCAACCCCCCCAAGCACCATGTTCAATCATAGCCTCACCTCAGGCTTTGTGCCCACTGAATGGCGCACAGCGATGGTCATCCCACTCCACAAAGGGGGAGCCACCACGGACCCCGAGACTACTACTCCATTAGCCTAACGAGCCTGGTCTGCAAGGCTATGGAATGTATCATCACTGAACTTATAAACAAAGACATTGGTAATCTCCAGTGTTGGCGTGGCCAGTCTGGTGCAATAAATATTGTCCTTGGTTTGTCCTGTTTGATCTTTAGTAGTACTTTGGAGAGGAGAGGCAGAGGAGGAAAGGCATAAACTGACAGATTTTTCCAGCTGAAGGACAGAGCATCCACTTTCCAAGCTTGTTTTGGGGAGTCCTTGTGCAAAATTTGTCCAATTGGTAGTTCTGGGGGGAGGCAAACAGGTCTATATCTGGGCTCCCCCATTTGTTTGTCAACATGTTGAAAGTCTTTGGTTCCAGTTTCCACTTGTGTGGGTCCATGAGATTTCTGCTTAGTTCATCTGGCAGTGTATTTAGTTTTCCTGGCAGAATTGAGCCTGTAGATGCACTTGGTAGCTCAAGGCTGTGTTCCACAGAGCCATGGCTAGTCTGCAGAGGGGGTAAAGAAAGGGTACTCCTCCCTGCTTGTTTATGTACCACAAAACAGTGGTGTTGTTCATCTTTACCATTAATTGTCTTGGAAGAATGTGGTCCTTGAAGGCTGTCAGAGCATTCTGTACAGCTAACATTTCTTTTTGATTGATATGCAGCTGCATTTAACTTGGGTTCCATTTGCCCTGACTGAACTTCCCTGCCAGGTGAGCCCCCCCATGCATAGTCTGATGAGTCTGTTGTTAGCGTTTGGGTGGCAGGGGGTAGAGTGAATGGTAATCCCTTGTTTTGGTGGCAGGCCTCTGCCCACCAACGGAACTCTAACCGCAGGCAAGGTACGATAGGAATCATTGCTTCTATAGGTTCATAGGTTGGTACTAGGCTAATCAGCCCTAGGGCCTATACAAGCCTAACCATAACAATTCCCTAGCTATTTCTTCCCACACTATTTACTTCCCTGGATCCCTAGATCCTGAGAATGTTGACACCATAGGCTTTTTAGACACCATTGTAGTCTTCCTCATATGCAGTCTTGCATATGGAATTAGAAAAATGCAGGAGGCCATGAACCCTAAGGCTTGCAGTATTTGCCTTGCAGATAGCAGGGTTTTTGTGGCCATTAGTTTGAAGTAGTTGGTCAAATGAATTTGTTTCTCTGGCGTGAGGAAAGCCATCTGGGAAGTTGTATTCAAGCTTGCTCCCAGGAATATAATTTTTTGACAGTGTGTGATTTATTTTCATTTATGGTGTACCCCAGACAAGTTAGTACCTTTTGTACAAATGCCAGATGATTCAAAAGTATGTCCTTGCTGTCTGCCTGAATTAGACAATCATCCAGGTATGGGTATACTTGAATATTTCTTTGCCTGCAAAATGCAATGATTGGAGCTAGATACTTTGTGAATACCCTGGGCACAGTAGATAAGTCATAGGGCAGTGCAGAGAACTGATGTAGCCTGCTTTGAAGCGTAGGTATCTTCTGCAAGATTCCCTGATTGGGATGTGCAGGTAGGCTTCCTTTAAATCGAGTGTTGCCAACCAGGCATCTTTGCTAGCACAGAAAGCAACTGGTGAAGAGTTAGCATCTTGAATTTTGGAATAGCCAAAAAGGGTTTAAGGAAGACAGGTCCAGGAAAGGATGCCATGAGTTGTCTTTTCTGGGTACCAGGTAATGTCTTGAGTAGAGACCTTGTCCCTTTTCCTCTTCTGGTAAAGTCTGAATAGCCTTTATGTTTAAAAAGAGAGCGCACTTGCTTCTGGGCCTCTGCCCACTGATTTGGGGGTAGATCTGGCCAACAGTTTGGGGTTGGTAATGTGTGGAAGTGAAATCTGTATCCTTGGGAAACTATATTTAAAACCCATTTGTCCTGGGCAATGAGTTTCCAGTTTTTTGCCTGCAGAGCAATCTTTCCCCCTAAAGGAGCAGTCAGTTGAGAAGTGCTTGGAAGTTTTAAAGTTAAGTCATTGAGACAGTTTACCATAGGGGGGAGTCTTACTACTCCCTGATTTGGAAGTGGGAGCCCCCCTCTGCTTAGGCCTGTGCCTACCTTGGGACTGAAGCCTGGGTGTTCTGCTGGATCTGGGTTTGGACTGAGAAGGCCTGGAAGAGGCAGGAAAGGGCCAATTCTTAGAGGGCCAAGGCCTACTAAATCTTGGAGGTTGTACTTGTAGGAAATCTTTAACAGTTTGCATAGATTTAGCTTTTTCCTCCATCTTTTTAAGAACAACTTCTGCTTTGTTGCCAAACAGGCAGTCTGATTTAAGGGAGCATCCAGTAATTTAGCTTTAACATGATCTGGCAAGAATTGCTCCTTAAGCCAAGCATGTCTTCTAAGTACAGACCCAGTGACAGCAGCCCTGCAAGATGCCTCTAGTGAATCAAAACCACATTGCAAAGTATGTTTTCCAACTTGTTCAGCAGAATGCATTAAATCCTGTAAATCTTTATTTTCAGCACAATCAGGAATCAACATAATTTTCTGTTTAAGCAATCCAATAATATGCTGCTGATACTTTAACATATGAAACTGGCAGTTTAAGGCCCTAATGGCCAAGGTTGCAGAAGTGTATACCTTCTTACCCCATCTATCCAGCGCCCTGGAATCTCTATCAGAGGGGGTAGGATTTTTGGCAGTAGTAGCCTTAATGCCCTTGGGTCCCTGTGAAATGGTCTCAGGATCCGCAGTAGGATTTCTAAAAAGGAACTTGTGAGACTCAGGAACCCTGTAATATCTATCAGATTTTCTGGAACCAGGAGGTAAAGAGTCAGGGGCCAAGCTAGATTCCGAAAAGGCATCATCAACAATGTCTAGTACAGGAGGGATAGCTAAAGGCCTGTGCTGGGGCAGGAGTAAGAAATCCCTAAGCCTCTTTTTAGAATCAGAGTAATCCTGACTTTCCCAATGAAAATGCTCCCCAAGAGTATGCAAGGTTTCACCAAAAGAGAAATCCTCTGGCGGGAAGCAGAGGGAATAGACTCCTCAGCATCAGAATCCTCATAGGTAGATAAGGGTAAATCCTGGTCATCAGAGGAAACAGAAATTTTAGAATCCTGGTCAGAAGTATCACAAGCAAACTCAGTCCAAGGTCTCTTAGAAGGGGAAGGTTGGTTTTCCCTGATTAAAGTAATAAGGTCTTTAGCCATTCTTATCATTTGTTTTTTAGGCATAGAGGCCTGACCATGCAGTCTGGGCATCGGTTTTCTAGGCATGATTCGAGTTTTAGGCCTTGAAGAAGATGGCGTCAGTTTAATATGTAAGTCAGTAGGCCTGAATACAACCTCAGAAGCCGGTGCCTGCACAGCGGCTCCAGACGCATCCAAGGTAGAGACATCTGCAGGTTCCACAGTTGAAGCATCTCGCGGCATACCGGACTCCGAATGGGTCTCAGTAGAGGCCTGCGAATCTGAAGTAGTGGGTATTAGGGGCTGAAAAAGCGCCTCACTGAGTACCGGCGAACTGGCAACTGGCTTAAGAGAATAGTCGTCGGCAGCTTTGGACCTAGGCAGCCTGTCTCTGTCTTTAACTTTGCGTTTTTTCAGAATGTCAGTAGTCGGATGGCTTACCGAAGACAGATTTGGATAATTGAACTGAGTACCAAAATATTTAGAAGCGTAAATATACCGATGACGAATAGTTCATTGTTTAAATAAGGCACAAAACCAACAGCGAGGTATGTCGTGGTCAGGGCCTAGGCAAGGAATACAGTACGAATGGAAATCTTTATGAAGTATTTGCTTTCCACAAGAAATACAAGTACTTACTTTTACTGACATCGGTTTAGAGCAAGAAAAAGTTTCCTCATCGGGGTACTTAGCTTTAGTTGAAGACTTCGGTTCTGAAACTCGAAAACAAAAATTTCAGGAGTCGGCTGACCAGCACTTGCAAACTGCTTCTGCTTCGGGCACCGCAAAGCAAGAAAGACTGATGTAATGGTGTCGGCTGCATGTTTTATACCCCTGACTACCTGATGTCATGGAAGATGAGACAGCAACCGACGCAGGACCCAAGACTTTGTTAATCAGGTCGACTGAGGGCTACTGCAAGAAGATAACCCAAATATGATGACTGCAACAGTGAAACACGAAGAACATCTCCCTGGTCAGCCTCAGGAAGAAGATGAGATCCCTCATAAAATCCTCCAAAGCTAGTTACGGAAACAAAATCGCCATTGATTAATCACAAAGCATTCTATAGCTATGTCAAGAATCTCAATGGCAACACTCAGATCTGCTCTGAGTTACAGCACAATGGCACTAAATATACAGTACCAAATGATACTGCCAACATCCTGGCAGATAGGTTCAGTGCTAACTTTACCCCTCTCTCATCCCCTACAGGGCCCATCTCTACACTGGAAGAATGCAAAGTTCATGTAATCACGGGAGCACAGGTAAAAAAACACACTCTCCAAAGCCAAGAACAACAGTATCCATGGGACCTGACAACATCCCAGGCTGCGTTCTACACAAGCTACAGAACGAACTGGTACCCCACCTAAGTGCCATGTTCAATCATAGCCTCACCTCAGCACAGCAATGGTTATCCCACTCCACAAAGGAGGAAGCCACCACGGACCTCGGGAACTACCGCCCCATTAGCCTGACGAGCCTGGTCTGCAAGGCTATGGAACATATCATGGAACTTATAAACAATGACATTGTTAATCTCCAAACTCTGGACCCTACCCAGTTCGAGTTTGTAAAAGGCAGATCATGTCTCCTAAACCTGATGGACTTCTTTGAAGCTGTCACCAAAGCCGTAGATGAGGGTAAGGTGGTTCACACAGCCTATCTAGATCTCGCCAAGGCTTTCAACACCATCCCCCACTCTGGAATTATAGACAAACTCACTAAACTAGGTATAAATCCCTATGTCACAAGATGGGTTGTCAACTCGCTCAGTGACACCAACACTGTGAAAGTAGCAGACTCTAAATCCAACTTCCGACCAGTGACAAGTGGAGTTACACAGGGTTCAGTCCCGGGTCCTCTCCTGTTTGGTATCTACTTCTCTGAAGTACAGGCTAACACAGAAGGTCTTTGGCTCACAAAGTTTGCAGATGACTGCAAACTAGGAGCCATAATCACAACTACTAATGATGTGGACATCCTACAAAAAGACCTCACTGAGACAAGATGCCAGGTGTCAAAGCCATGGCCTCAAGCCCAATTCCAAAAAGTGCATTGTCATCCCTTTTGGTAAAAACTCTGCACCCATGAACTACCACATAGGCAGTAGTCTACTTAACACCGAAAGTGTGATAAGAGACCTTGGGACACAGGTGGACAGGGGTCTCTCCTTTGATAATCATATCGCCACAGTAGTCAGGAAATCCTTCTACATGGCACACCTCATCACAAAAGGTTTCTCACCCAGGAATAAAAGAGGTCATTGTTCCCATCTACTCATCACTCATTAGACCCATTATCGAGTACAATGCCCCTTTTGGTACGTACCTCACAAGACATCTACAACTGGAAAAGCCACAGAAATACCTCACAGAGAGGATTACTGACGTCAAACAGATGCCTTACGCAGGACTGTCTCAAAACACTCCAGCTTTACTCCATTGCATATCGCCTACTCAGAGGCGATCTCTGCCTAACATACAAAGCTATGTCAAACCCAGAGCTGTTGGACATGCTCCACTTAAAGAAATCCCAATCCCTCCAAGCTACACGCTCTAGGGACCTAAACCTTGTCACCACAGTAAACAGAACATGCTGGAGGGATAGATTCCTGTCCCAGAGACTTCCCATACTCTGGAACAAACTACCTATCTATATCAAACAAAGCTCCTCATTAGCACTCTTCAAGAAAAATCTTGATGATTGGATGGGTGATAGAAAATTCACCCCGGGGATCACTTCTGTGGCTCTGCTCAACAGGGGCAGAGGAAAATAATTTTCTTAGGTGGCGAAAGCCATGGTACTGTTTAGCTGGGCTTATATAGGCTCTAGAGCCAATAGCCTAGTACCTACCTATGAACCTATAAACAAAGCACAGAAGCGACAACGGGGGACGTCGTGGTCTGGGCCTTAAACAAGTGATGCAATAAGAGTGGAAGTGTCGGGGTGGTATTTGCTTTCCACAGGTGAGACAATTATTAACTTTCTGACATTGGTTAGTGCAAGAAAAAAGGATCCCCCAACAGGGTACTTAGCTTTAGAAGACTTCAACTTCAATTCGAAGACAAAAACTCTGGTAGCAGCCGACTGGCACTCATGCGAACTGCATCTGCTTCGGGCCCCATGGCAAGAAAGACTGATGTAATGGCGTTGGCTGCCTTACTTTATACTACTGACGACCTGACGTCAGTCCTCAAGCAACAGCAACTGATGCAGAAATACTAAGTCTCTGGTATTCAGGCCGGTCGAGGGCAACCCTGGCAAGGATAACCTAAATGTGATGACTGCAACAGTGAAACACGAAGAACATCTATATTTGTGTGAGAATCCCTGGGAAGAGATGTATCAACAGTGGTAAGAGATTTTGCACCCTTAAGGCAGAAAGACAAACTAAAACCAGGTGTGTGTGTGGCACAGAACACAGGTGCAAACAAAAGATGCTCTGAAAAAATGTCACAGTAAAATCCACTGGCTTTTACTGACATAAGCTGAAATAAAATTTGAAGGACAAAAGCTTTCATCTTCTAAAACTAGTAAAGCTCTCTCCAACCAAGACTGAACTTGACAGTCAAGAGGAGATGGTAAACTCTTGCACCACACTCATCACATAGTCTCACTATACCTACACCACCAAAATCCACACATAGAAACACAAAAACGTTCGCGGAGGCTCTCAATAATAATCTGCTCAAGCAACAGAGACCTCCAAAGCAGAAACGCAAGCAACCTCCCACCACCAACACAACCCAAATGACACACATAGCCCACAGACTCAGTGCACCACTCAACCACAGCCCATAAGGCAAAACAACGTACCCAACACACTAGTCATAGGTGACTCTATAGTCAGGCACACTGATGTCCCATTCACCAGGCTAAACAAGGAGAAGGTCACTGTCAGCTGCCTGTCTGGTGCCAGGATTCGCCACATAACCCACACACTCAGACCACTCCACAACAATTACAAATATGACTCTGTGATTGTCCATGTTGGTGTGAAAGACCTGAGACGTACCTCCCTGGACTACATGAAAAGAGACATGGAAGAACTCTCCAATCTTGTAGCCCAGACATGTATGACCCTAGCCCTGAGTAGCATCCTGCCATCGTCCAGAATGATACTGCAGTACAAGGACAAAATGATTGAGTTCAACAATTGCCTAAGCTTCTGGTGTCATTCTAAGGGGATCTAGTATCTGTCTGCCTGGGACGACATGGTCGACAGACCATGATGCTTTGCCAGAGATGGCCTGCACCTGTCACCCCTGGGATTTCGGATACTGGCAAAGGCTCTTGCCACCCCTACAGTACCTTTTTTAGTCAAGGTTCAAATGACAAATTCACCACCATAACAGGAACAGGCAAGCAAAAACTGAGGGTAATGCTACTCAATGCTAGAAGTCTAAATCTCAAAATGCACTCACTCGAGGCACTCCTTAAAATGGAGAACATCGATGTCTGTGCAGTGACTGAGACCTGGTTCAAGGCTCCAGAGAGCACCCCTGCATTACCAGGCTATAACTCATACCACACTTTTTGGCCATCTAACCTGGACGGAACACCAAAGGCGGAGGTGTGTCCATATTCATTAAGGATATCCACACATCCAGCCTAGTTGCTCAGCAAAATGCAGCCGAGGTTATCCAAGTGCAACTAAGTCTGGGCAAAACTGCAATCCAAATTGTAGCTTGCTACAGATCCCCCACTATGCCCCAGGATTCCCACTCCTCTTTTCTTGATATACTGGAAAATATTAGGGTTCAAGCAAACACCCTAATATTGGGCAATTTCAACTACCCCACCATTAACTGGGAAAACTACTCATGTACCAACTCCTTCGCTCAGCGCTTTCTGGAATTCATAAATGCCAATGCCCTGGATACTCTTATCCACACCCCCACCAGGGGCAACAATATCCTAGACCTAGTCATTACCAACATGAGTGACCGGTGTTCCACACCTGAAGTCAACTCCTCATTGGTCAGATCCAACCATAAGGTAATCACCCTAGATATCCACATCCTGCCCCCACCCCCCACTAAGGAAACCACGGTAAAAAATTTCTCCAAAGTCAACTTCATGCTTCTTAAGACAGAAGTGGTGAACTTCATGACACTCATGCAAATGGACAATACAGTCACAACTGCTGAATCCTACACAAATGCACTCTATAAGCACTTACAAGAGTGCACAGACCGTGCTATCCCAAACAGAACCAAGACGCTATCCTCCAAAAAAAGGAAGCCAATCTGGTGGTGGTCTGCCATAACCAAACTCTACAACAGAAGGAAGAAATTGTTGCAAAAGAGAGTAAAATCCCATGAGTGGAGGAGCTCCCTGGTCAGCCTCAGCAAGAAGCTGAGATCCCTTATAAGTTCCTCCAAAGCTAGCTATGAAAACAAGATTGCCACTGATTCTAAGGACAACCACAAAGCATTCTATAGCTATGTCAAAAATCTCAATGGCAACACCCAGATCTGCTCTGAGTTACAGCACAATGGCACAAAAATTACAGAACCAACTGATATTGCCAACATCCTGGCAGATAGGTTCAGTGCTAACTTTACCCCCCCCCCCCTCACCCCCTAGAAGGCCCATATCTATACAGGAAGAATGCAGAGTCCCTGTAATCACAACTTCACAGGTAAAAGCAGCACTGTCTAAAGCCAAAAAACACAGCATCCATGGGACCGGACAACATCCCAGGCTGCATTTTACACGAACTTCAGAACGAACTGGCTCCCCACCTAAGCACCATGTTCAATCATAGCCTCACGTCAGGCTCTGTGCCCACTGAATGGTGCACAGCAACAGTCATCCCACTCCACAAAGGGGGAGCCACCACTGATCCTGGGAACTAATGCCCTATTAGCCTGACAAGCCTCGTCGGCAAGGCCATGGAACGTATCATCATGGAATTCCTAAACAAAGACACTGGTAACCTCCAAACTCTGGACCCCACCCAGTTCGGGTTTGTGAAAGGCAGATCTTGCCTCCTGAACCTGGTCGACTTCTTTGAGTTAGTCACTAAAGCCGTAGACGAGGGTAAGGTGGTTCACACAGCCTATCTTTACCTCGCCAAGGCTTTTGACACCTTCCCCCATTCTGAAATTATAGCTAAACTCACTAAACTAGGTATAAATCCCTGTCACAAGATGGGTTGCTAACTGGTTCACTGACAGAACCCACACTGTAAAAGTTGCAGACTCCATATCTGACTTCAAACCAGTGACAAGTGGAGTACCACAGGGTTCCATCCTGGGACCTCTCCTGCTTGGCATCTACTTCTCTGAAGTACAGGCTAACACAGAATGCCTCTGGCTAATGAAGTTTGCAGATGACTGCAAACTAGGAGCTATAGTCAAGTCCCCAAATGATGTGGACATCCTAAAGAAGGGCCTCACTGAGACAGATGCCTAGTGTCAGAGCCATGGCCTCAAGCTTAATGCCAAAAAGTGCATTGTTATCCCCTTTGGTATAAGCTCTGTACCCATGAACTACCACAAAGGCGGCAGTCTTCTTAACACCGAATGTGTGATAAGAGATCTTGGGACCCAGGTGGACAGTAGTCTCTTCTTTGATAACCACATTGCCACAGTAGTCAGGAAATCCTTCTACATAGCACACCTCATCACAAAAGGGTTCTCATCCAGGAAAAAAGAGATCATTGTTCCCCTCTACTCGACACTCATTAGGCCCATTATAGAGTACAACGCCCCTTTTGGAATGTACCTCATAAGACATCTGCAGCAGCTGGAAAGGCCACAGAAGTACCTCACAAAGAGAATTACTGGCCTCAAACAGATGTCCTACACTAATAGTCTCAAAAAACTCCAGCTTTACTCTGTAGCATATCGCCTACTCCGAGATGATCTCTGCCTAACATATAAAGCTATGTCAAACCCAAAGCTGTTGGACATGCTACACCTAAAGAAATCCCAATCCCTCTAAGCTACACGCTCTAGGGACCTAAACCTTGTCACCACAACAAAACAGGACTTGCTGGAGGGATAGATTCCTGTCCCAGAGACATCCCATACTCTGGAACAAGCTACCCATGTATGTCAAGCAAAGTTCCTCATTAACACTCTTCAAGAAAAATCTTGATGAGTGGATGGGAAATAGGAAATACACTCCAGAGATCACTTCTGTGGTTCTGCTCGACAGGGGCACAGGAAATTAAATTTCTTGGGTTGGCGTAAGCCAGGGAACTTTGTTGGCTAGGCTTACTTAGGCCATTGGGCCGATAGCCTAGTACCTACCTATGAACCTACGATCTTCATCAGATAAAAGCATTTGAAAAAAACAGGCATTTTTATAGTCCAGTTTTAAAGCTACTAAAATAATCACATGATTGTTTAGTCTCTGTTCAAAACCAAAAGTATTTAAAGAGACAATGTTGTAGCTAGAAAACTAGAGGACACTGTGGCATGTAATGTGTTATACTAAAACCCATATAATGAATAATAAATACAAAATCAGAAAATATTTTTTAAAAAATATGTTGCATATAAAGTACTTGTTCGTAAAGGGCTTATTTTTTGAAATCTAATTTAGCTTCATGTGAAACAAATTGCATAAATATACTTCATGTAATGCAATATTCTTAATACCTTCAGGTACCAGCAAATACACCACATAGGTAGTATAGGGTAAAAAAGGTAAAGATAAGTCCCAGCTAAGAAAGAGGGGATGGAGGGAGGGTAACCTGGACTGCAGCAGTGAATACACTCGAACATCTACATTTATGGTAGGTAAAAAACCGTACTATGTTCATCGTGTTTCACTGCTGCAGTCATTACACTTGGGTTGAATCCCAAAGCTGAGGTAGGGTGGCTGGTTCTATAGAGGATTTAGGGTGGCTATGAGGCCCTGCAGCACTGCAGTGGCAAAGCCAGCTCTGGATTTAGATTAAAGAGGCAAGTGATAATGTTTGGTAAAGGTGTGCACTGAACTCCAAGTTGCAGCTTCCAAGATATCTTTGGTAGGTACTCCTCTAAGGTAGGCAGTTCAAGTGGCTGTTGCCCTGGTGGAATGTGGCCTAATGTTGCTAGGTACAGTTTTCCCATGCTGTGTGTAGCATAAACGGATACAGTGTCCTATCCACTTTGAAATGGTCTGCTTTGAAATAGCCTTTCCCTGTGATCCTGCAGCATATGCTACAAACAATTGCTCAGTTTTCCTGAAAGCTTTTGTTTTGTCCAAGTAGAAACATAACTGTCTGTGTATGTTCAGTGAATGCAGAAGTCTCTCCCCTTTATTCTGGGGATTTGGATAAAAAGTTGGCAAGTGAATGGTTTGGTTAAGAGCCACACTGGATACCACCTTTGGCATAAATGAAGGGTTTGTTCTTAAAGAAACCCTGTCTTGGTGAAAAATGATGAAAGGCTCCACTGCTATTAGTGCCTGTAACTCTGAGACTCTTCGTGCTGAGGTTATTGCCAGAAGCAGAGCAGTTTTCCATGACACATATTTTAATTCTGCTGAATTGGCTGGCTCAAAAGGAGGTAAAGTTAGTTTTTCCAAGACAAAATTGGGGTCCCAAGTTGGTGTTGGTGCTCTCCGGGGTGGTCTTATGTTTTTAGTCCCTCTGAGGTACTGTTTTAGCAATGGATGAGAGAAAATAGGAGGATCTGTATTGTAATGAGCTGAGATGGCAGAGGTGTGGATCTTAATGGATGAAAAGGATAGGCCTTTGTCCAGCATCTCAGTTAAGTATTGTAATATCTGAGGAATATTTGGGACAAGAGGGTCAAAGCTTTGAGCCTGGTTCCAGGCACAGAATCTCTTCCACTTTTCTGAATAGGATTTCCTGGTGCTAGGCCTCCTGGCCTCCAAAATGACATCCATAACAGCTTTAGAGAGAGGTGCTGTCTGCTTGACTAAGGAATCTGCCATGCAGCCAGGTTTAAGGTTTTGAGTTGGCTGTGCAGGATCCGATTGTTTTGTTGAGTCAAAAGATGCAGAATTTGTGGTAAAATCCATGGTGGGCCTTGAGCTAAGTTCTTTAAGATTGGGTACCAGTGCTGGCGTGGCCAGTCTGGGGCAATCAGGATCATTTTTGGCTTTTCTTGTCTGGCTTTTAGGAGTACCCTTGAAAGGAGAGGCAGTGGTGGGAAGGCATAAACTTTTAGGCTTTTCCAGCTGAACGAGAGAGCATCCACTTTCCATGCTTGTGTGTGTGGTAAGTACTTGTGCAGAATTTCTGTAGTTGGCAATTCATTAGGGAGGCAAAAAGATCTATGTCTGGGCTCCCCCATTTTTGTGTTATCATGCTGAATACTTGTGGATTTAATTTCCACTCGTGAGGATCCATGATGTTTCTGCTTAAGTTGTCTGCCAAAGTATTTTTCTTTCCTGGCAGGAATTGTGCTTGCAGATGAACTTGATAGGTTAGAGCTGTGTTCCACAAGGTCATGGCTTGTCTGCATAGGGGATAAGAATGAGTGCCCCCTTGCTTGTTTATGTACCACATAACTGTGGTGTTGTCTGTCTTTAATAACAGTTGTCCTGGATGCAGAAGGTCCTTGAAAGCTGTTAGGGCATTTTGTACAGCTAGCATCTCTTTTTGATTGACGTGAAGATGCATTTGGTCTGCGGCCCACTTGCCCTGAATACATTTTCCTGCCATGTGTGCTCCCCAGGCGTAATCCAAAGCATCTGTTGTTAGTGTCTGCCTGGCTGTGGGTAGAGTGAAAGGCTGTCCCTTGTTGTGGTGACATGCCTGTGCCCACAATCGAAACTCCTGTTGTAGGCAGGGAATTAGTGGTATTACTGCTTCCAAACTGTGACAGTGTTGAGTCCAAACACTTTTTAGGTACCATTGTAATTTTCCTCATATGCAGTCTGGCATATGGTATTAGTAGTATGCAGGATGCCATGAACCCCAAGGCCTGCAGAATTTTTCTTGCAGGGAGTTGGGTTTTTGTTGCCATCAATTGAAAGTACTGAGTCAGTTGTCCTTGCTTGTCTGGCATGAGATAAGCCATCTAGGCAGTTGTATTTAAGCTGGCACCCAGGAATATTATCTCTTGTGAGGGCACTAGTTTTGACTTCTTTTCATTTACTGTGTACCCCAGACAAATTAGCAATCTTTTTACAAACGCCAGATGCTTTAGAAGAATGTCCTTGCTCTCTGCTTGAATAAGGCAGTCGTCCAAGTATGGATATATTTTGAATTCCTTTTTGTCTGCAAAATGCAATTACTGGTGCCAGGCATTTTGTGAAGACCCTGGGCGCAGTAGATAAGCCAAAGGGCAGTGCAGAAAATTGGTAAAGCATTGAACCAGCTATGAATCTGAGGTATCTTCTGCAATTTTGTCTGATAGGGACATGCAGGTATGCCTCTTTGAGGTCCAAAGTAACAAGCCAAGCCTTCTTGCCCAGCATGGGAAGAAGCTGCTGTAGTGTCAACATTTTGAATTTCGGAACATCCAGGTAAGTATTTAGAGTAGAAAGGTCCAGTATGGGTCTCCAGGCTTTGAACTTTCTGGGTACCAGGAAAAGTCTTGAGTAAAATCTTTGTCCTTTTTCCTGTTGTGGCACTTTTTGAATAGCTCTCATGTCCATGAGGGCTGTAACTTGTTTTTGTGCTTCTGCCCATTGATTTTGTGGCAGGTCTGGCATTCCTTTTAGCCTTGGCAGAGTGTGAAAGTGGAACCTGTAACCTTGAGACACAATATTCAGAACCCATTTGTCTTGGGTGATTATATGCCAATTTTGTGAAAAAAGTGCTAGTTTTCCTCCTAAGGGAGCTGCCAAAAGGTAAGTGCTTGGCATTTGAAGGGGGACGTCATTGAGACTGTTTCCTATAAGGTTGTGACTTGTCTTCCCCTCCTTTTGGGGTTGAAGCACCCCACTGTCGTGGTCTGTAAGAGCCTTGGGGCTGAGATCTGCCTCTTGGGCATCTGTATCTGCCTCTTTGTGGTCTGTCTGACACTGGAAAGGACCAATTTTTTGAAGGCCAATTTCTGCTAAATCGAGGTGGCTGTACCTGTAAGAAATCCTTCACTGTTTGCATAGATTTTGCCTTATCCTCCATTTTCTTTAATACCTCTTCTGCCTTAACACCAAATAAAATATTCTGCTGTAAAAGAGCATCCAATAATTTTGCCTTAGCATGATCAGGTAAACCTTGTTCTTTTAACCAAGCATGCCTTCGAATCACAGATCCTGTAACTGCTCTACAAGAAGCCTCTAATTAATCAAAACCACATTGCAGAGTATGTTTTCCCACTTGTTCAGCTGCATGCAATAAATCCTGCATTTCCTTATAGTCAGGATGTTCTGAACTTGTAAGCATTTTCTGTTTTAACAGAGACATTAAATACTGTTGGTATTTAAGCATGTGAGTTTAAAGCCCTCACTGCTAAAGTTGCAGAAGTGTAAACTTTCTTCCCCCATCTGTCTAATGCTCTAGAATCCCTGTCAGAGGGAACTGGATTTTTAGCCGTGGAAGCCTTTACCCCTTTGGGACCCTGGGAAATAGTTTCTGGGTCAGCAACAGGGTTTTTATAAAGAAATTTGTGAGAGTCAGGGACTCTGTAGTACCTGTCTGGCTTGAGTGGAGCAGGGGGCAAAGAATCAGGATTTAAACTGGATTCGGAGAACACATCATCCACAATATCTAACACTGGTGGAATAGCAAGGGGCCTGTGCTGAGGTAATAAAAGAAAGTCTCTGAGCCTTTTCTTGGGTTCTGAGTAATCCTGGCCCTCCCAATGGAAAAGCTCCCTCATGGTATGTAAAGTTTCATAGGGGGGGTAAAGAGTATGCTCCCTCATGGTATGTAAAGTTTCATAGGGGGGGTAAAGAGTATCCCTGGTCTGAAGAGGAATCAGAAGAAATGGAAACCTGGTCAGAGGAATCATAGTCTGTATCCTGCCTAGGCCTTTTATCAGGAGGGGGATGGGAACCCCTGATCAGAGTAATTAAGTCTTCGGCCATTTTGAGCATCTGTTTTTTAGGCACGGATGCCTGTCCAGGTGAATGCTGTACTTGCTTCTTTGTCTTTAATGGAGTTTTAGACTTGGCTGTAGTTTTGATGGTAAGCTGTGAAGGTCCGAAAACACCCTCAGAAGCCAATGCCTGCTCAGCGGCTCTGGACCCATCTGAGGGGTTAATTTCCGTAGGCCCAATACCTTGACTTTCCAGAGGCCTAGACATCTCCACGTGGGAGTCGGAGGCGGCCTGTGGCTCTGAGGTAGCAGGTGTCAGGGGCTGCGAAAGCGCCTCACTAAGAACTGGCGACTGGCCTAGAAGAGGCTTCATCGTCAGTTTTGGGCCTCGGATGCCTGTCCTTATCCTTGTCTTTGCATTTTTTGTGTACTGCGGTCGTCGGTTGTTCTGATGGCATGGTATAATTAAACCTTCGGCCAAAGTAATGGCGAGCAAAGTCAAACTGACGTTTAATAGTGCGCTTGTTAAATCTAGCACAAAACCAACAACTAGTGACGTCGTGGTCTGGGCCTAGGCATGGAATACAGTAAGAATGAAAATCCTTATGAGGTATTTTCTTCCCACAAGAAATACAATTATTAACTTTTACTGACATCGGTCTGAGGCAAGAAAAAGTTTCCCCAATGGGGTACTTAGCTTTATTGAAGACCTCGGTTCTGAAATTCGAATTGAAAATATCAGGAGTCGGCCGACCGGCACTTGTGAACTGCTTTTGCTTCAGGCACCGCGTGGCAAGAAAGACTGAAGAAAATGGCGTCGGCTGCATCTTATATACCCCTGGCGCACTGACGTCAGGGAAGAAGCGACAGCAACCGATGCCAGACCAAGACTTTGGAACTCTGGCCGACTGCGGGATTGCCTGACGGCAGGATAACCCAAGTGTAATGACTGCAGCAGTGAAACACGATGAACATCTGCCTTTAATTTTAGTAGGCAACAGATCAAGACCTGGTCGTTAAGACCAGGCCAATTTAGGGTATCTAGTTTTCTAGGTACAGCATTCTCTCTTTAAATAGTTTTGGTTCTGAACAAAGGCTAGGCAATAATATGACTCTCAAGTAACTTTGAAACTGGACAACAAAAGACTTGTTTTTTTCAAATGCTTTTATCTGATGAAGTTTTCTAGTTTTTGAAGATGAAAGTTCTTATCTTACAATTTTATTTCAGCTTGTATCAGTAAAAGTCAGTGGATTTTACTACATTTTTTTCAGAGCATCATTTGGTTGCACCTGTGTTGTGTGCCACACACACATCTGGTTTTAGATTTTACCCCCCTGACATCCCTTGCACTTAAAGAGTTTAGTTCTCCCACACTTGAACCAGTCAATGGTAGAGAGCTGAAGGAAGGATTTGACCATCATGTCATATATGGCTATGGTATTACCACCAGATCAGGGGACCTGGAAGGAAAAGAAAGTGAGTGGTCCAACAGCCGTACAAGGCTTCTGCAGAATCACAAGCCATAGGCTGAGGCACATTTCTTCATTTACTTCTATGTTCTTTTGGTAATACATAGGGTAGACACAGTGGGGGTGCATCATATCACAGCCGAGCAATAAAAAAGAATAGCTGCATGGTCAGCCCAGTAAAAAATGGACAAATCCCACTATCTGCCCTCTAAATATCAATCTGAAATATATTTCTGCAGGGTTATTACTTTAAACACTGCACTGAACAAAAAGAGAGTAGTTTCAGTAACAAGTTCAAGGTACAAAAAGAGGTCACAGATGTCTCCCAACCTTAACAAAAAGGCTAGTTTCAGCTCCAAATGATTACAAACAGCATAAAACAGCTTTAAACTACACATAAAACAGAAAAGTATGAACAATTCCTGTTAGAAATATTTAACATATAAAATGGTGGCAAAATTGTCATTTAAACAAAAAAACTGTTTAAAATGTTGTAAACCTTATTAATCAACTCAAACAATCATAACCCCCCTCCCAAAAAAAATGCAAAATTAGCAAGTTTTCCTATCAAAACTTTCAAATGAAACTTTTAATGAATGAAAATAAGAGATGGGATTAACTTGTGGCTCTGGAAACATGAGCCAATGACAGGAACTATACTAAAACAGCCTCAGTACAGAAACTCAGTTTGGCATTTACAAATGTCTATAAAAAACATTATACAAGGGTGGAAAACCTACACAAACCAAAAATTAACTTATAAATGGTATAAGTCCTACACTGCCAATAAATAAACCCCAAGAGCATAAAATTTCCCAAGCAGAAAAAAAGTAAAAGCAGCAGAAAACATCATTCAAGCACACAGAAAAAAAATCAGAGGGAGGAAACAAAACCCAAAAGTGTTTCTTATCTGAGCAGAGCTACTGAAGAGATCCAAAGTAAGGAATTAAAGAGATCCTTCTCTTACTATGACACTATAAAACTGAATGGGTCCTGTCTGTGGGTCTAAAGCAGTCCCTGTACTGCCAGGTGACTGGTCTATCCACTCACAAACAAGCAATGGGAGGGATTCTGAGCTTTGGAATACTGCCAGAAGAAGGGTGGCAGGGCACTACTACCCAAATGCCAGTAAGGCAATGTGTTTTGTTGAACACCTGTCTCAGTTATTTCCAGAAGTTTCTAGAACACTGGGTGACAAATTAAATTGGTATATAAAAGGGCCCATCATTTTAAGAACATTTTTAGTCAAGTGTCACGTTTCAGGTGTGGGGAAAATGCAGTAACAAATGGAACTATGAGACGAGGCCTTTTTAACCAATGTAAACATATTTTGGGTGCTCCCACAGTGGATATTGAAAGTTATGAATTGTTGATCATAAAAGGAACATTTATTTGGAATACAGGAGTAGTATAGTTTGCCATTTTTGATTCTTGCACAGCATTTTATATGGGTAAGATGGAATGCACCTTGCATAAGTTTATATACGAACATACTTATGATACACGTAGATCATATTTTAAAAAAGTGTTTTAAATATGCATACAAAACTTAGGCAAATTTAAAAAATATGGATTTATGGTGTTGCAAAAATTGGACAGAACAGGTATCCAATTGATGGCTTGTTGGGTAACAGACAGAAAAATACAAGTTACTTTGGCAATGGAACTTGGTGCTGACATTCCACCAGGTATAAATGACAAAATTCTATTGCAAGCCACCTGCAGCTAAGATCAGCTGGCATTTTGTCTTTATTATTATTTTAGACATTATCAGCAATGTATTATACATTTTGCTGTTTTTTTTTGTTGTTAAATCTTTTATATGCATTTGAAGGGTTATGGTTCAATTACATATGTTAATGGAGAATAACATGCAACTTCATACTATGGAAATCTATTGATGTACTTTAAATATATGGGTTTGAAGGGTGTAACTTCAAATTCTGATGAAGTCCTTGTAATGAAAGTGCTAGATCTGAAGTGTGTTATAATAAAATATTTGGAGTGACAACAGCTTAATGGTTCCACTCTTCCTTGACAAAGGTCAACATCACGTGCTCCCCGTCAACCTGAGTACATAACCTTTGTATCTGATGTTGTCTTCTTCATCCATTCTTCAACCAATGGGACAGAGTCCCCAGCTAGAAAACCACCAGGATGGTCCTCAAGGAAGAATGTTCCTGAGTACAGCAGAGCCAAATGCTGCCCTATTTCTAGGCAAGCTATCCAATTTGTAGTGGGCAATAAAGGTATGAGAATTATACAACCGGTAGCTGAACCAACATCATCTATGGAAGCTCTGGATCAGAAACTGGAGGAGGTGGCCACAGATCTGATGGAATAAGCCTTGGAAGGTATAGGCAGTGTCAATCCTTTCTTCATATAGACAAAAGAAATGCAATCAGTGAAATATCTGACCAAAGTTACCTTTAACACCAACTTGCCCAACTTTGCTTTGGAAAAGGAAACAAATAGGCAGTCTAATTTTCTGAAATTTTCTTTCTGTAGAGGTAGAATTGAAGCTTTCTATAATCATCCAACAGGTGCAGCATGTTTTCTCCATTTTTGGAAAAAATTTGGAAAGAGATCAGGAAGGTTGATGAAAAATTTATAGCTGTTTCTGAAGTTACCTTAGGTAAAAAGGAAGGATTAGTACAAACAGAAAGATCAGATATGGTGGCTTGGAAGAGAGCTTTTTCTGATCCCCACCTGGCTGATGTGATCACAAACAGAAAAGTGTTTTTTCAAGACAAAAACTTTAAGCCCATCTTGGCAACTTGATTCAAGGGGGGGGGGGGGAGTCAGGACTTGAAGAAATACTGTTAAGCACCATGCAGCAGTAGGATCCTTAATAGGGGGTTGCAGTAAAAAGTTACAGTTGATAAAGGTTTTATAGAATTTTAGATTATGCCAGAGAGAAATGGTCATCTCCTATGTGAAAATTCAAGATGGCTGCAAGTCGGATCTTTATTATAGAATAACCAGCTCCACAGCTGAATACGGAAACAAAAACTTCTAGAAGAGTTAGAATAGGCACTGAAGAAGGCTCTAACTGTCTCTATAAAGCCCAAAGGGAAAATCTTTTCCATTTGCTCTTATATACCATCCTAGTAGAACTTTTCTGATAGGTTATGTGGATGTGTCAAACCAGGGAAGAAAGCTTGGACTGTCTATCCATCAGTGGAAGTGGAAAAACCATGCAGCTAACTTAAGGATCCGAATGTCCACATGAGTTATCTGTGATTGCTGAGACAGGAGATCCCGGGCTGGATCCAACATCCAAGGGGGCTGTACTACAGGAGGTCAATGGAAGAGAAACCATACTTGTGGAGGACAAAAATGGGGTAATGAGAATTACTTTGCTCTTCCAATGAAACACTTTCTGAAGAAATTTGGGAATTAGATGTGTAGGAGGAAATGCCTATAAGAGACCAGGGGGGCAATCGTAAATTAGTAAGTCACTCCATGAGTCCCCCTCTGGAGGGGATCAAGGCGAAGCACCCACTGCACTTGAACTTGACAGGGGAAGTGAAGAGATCACATCACAGCTGGCCAAACTGACAAAAAACTGTGTCGGCCCACCACAGGGTTGAGACTCCACTCATGAGGGAGAAAGACGGGCCTGCTCCGTTTGTTTGCTAGCACGTTGGACTTCCTTTTTGCAACTGATATACTGGGGAAGTGGTCAGAAGAGAATGCCCACTGCCAAACTCTTAAAGCCTCTCGACATAGGGGATAGAATCTGGTTTTCCTACTTGCTGATGTAGCTGACTACCAACATACTGTCTGTCTAAATAGCAATCTGTGGAGGGAGAGCATCTTGAAATGCCTGCAACACTAGTAGGACTGCCCTCACTTCCAGGACAGTGACATGAAGATTGACCTACAAATGAGACCAAGTGCCCTTGGACCCCCCCCCCCCACCTTACCCTAGCTGGGAGGCAACTGCAGTCACAGTGGCTGTGGGTGATAAAAAATAAAATGATGGCCCAGAGAAACTTCTTTTGTGGTGATCCACTAAGCTGTGTTCTCTGCAAATCTTTGTAACCTGTATCAGTGCAGACAGAGGGTGTCATCTTATTGGCCATTGCACTGCAAGCATCTATTGCAGTATCCTCATATAATACATTGCTAGAGGTACCAGAGTTACGGAAGCTACCATCGATCCAAGGAGTTGCAATACCAACCTTGCTGGTGGGGAATGAAGAGAAAGGATGTGGGATACTTGAGTCTGTGAGTCTGTAAGGCATTTATTCTTGCTTATGGTAAGCTTGCGAACTGTGTCACAGTATCCAGTAAACTTCGGCATTTGAGTGGGGGAGAGCCGAGACTTAGCATAGTTCACTGTGATGCACAGTTGAAGACATAATTGGAGCAACTAGTCCCTGGCTTGAATGAGTACAGACTTGGTGGGAGCAGAGAGGAGTCAGCTGTTGAGATATGAAACACATCCCATCAGTCTCAAGCTAGCTGTGACCATTGACATGAATATAATATTCAATGTTCTTTTTTCATTTGCTTACTTTCTCTTATAGCTTGTTACTAGATCAAGCTAAGGGCCTTAATCCAGTCCTTCCCTTAATTCCCTTATGCAAGAATGAGAAAAAGCACATTATTTTTCTTTTGTCATAGGCTTTTAACCAGACTTTTTTTTTTACATTGCAGTGCCTACCTTTTTTAAAACTGAACAAGGAGAAAGAGAAAAGGGAGAAAAAACAGGAACACCTACTTACATCAGTATCCCCATTACACTTAAAAATAACTGAGAAAACTTTACTTTATATAGCATGCAAAAAAGCATGCACTATAAAAATAGTACCAATAAGAAAAAATGTTATTTTGCTTACAGTTTACTTTCTCCCTCCTCTTCCCTTTTCCTAAGTATTTTTCTGAATATTAATGACATGAAATAGGGTATATGCTGTAGAATCCCTTACAAGTTTAACAAAGTCCACGACAGTCCAATATTTCTAGATTTTCTTGTTTTGTCATGTTTCCCAAATATAATTAATAATTTGTAATCCATCCCACATTTGTCAGTTTCCATGCTATTGGTTTTATTCCTGTTCATCTCCAACTCCCAAATCCTGTATCTGCTTCATGTCTAACATACTCTCAATTCTTTTAGTAGACTCTTGTGCTTTTTTTCCTTCTCAAGCATTTTCCTTTGAAACATTGGAAAGGTTTCACTGACACAGTCTCTCTGTGGTCTTTATTACCAAAAGAACAAGAAGCAGTCTCCTGTTTCACAGCTCACTTTTTTGTTGGACAAACGTTTATATTTCCTCCTTAGCATGTACTTCATCAAAAATGGTTTTGTCCCTCCGTGGAAGAATATTTTAAAGACGGCTAGGTACAGCAGTTTGAATCTCATGCCTGCATCTCGACATTCCCTGAACAGTAGAACAAAAGTACATGAGTACCTGGCATACAATGAATAATCATTCTCCACAAACACTTTGCTGTCTCCCACTTTTAGTACTTTGCCTTTCTGCCACAGTTTTGTCAGAAACATCTCCTTATGCTGGTGAAATTGCAACTTTACTATTAAAAGTCTAGGTTGCTTTCTCATAGTCAGGTTTGGAGCATACAAATGCTGTGACCTTTCAGTTAACAACTCTTGCTGTGGAATACCAGTCCAGTTGCTTATTTGTGCTTGCATAAAAGTAATACAATCTGTTTCTTCTAGCTTCTCTGGTAGAGCAGACAATCTCAGGTTTTACCTACGTGCTCTGTCCTCTAATTCTATTATTTTTTTAAACATCTCTTCTTGAGCAGTCTCATATTCAGCCAGCCTTTTCTTCATTTCAACCTCTTGATTTCTGCAGTTTTATCAACTTATCTATATATCTGTTTAAAGCTCCTTCCATTTAGCCTTTTGTTGTTTGAGTTGACACTCCATCAGTGTTTCATTCATTTTAATCAGGTCTGCATGCAGCTGTCTTACACCTTCCTCTAGTTTACTAGAAGTCACGTCTGGAGCTTGCAATGCTTTTTGCTGAACTTTTCCCAGTCAGTGTTTTTCCTCACCTTTTGTAACTGATTTTCTTTCAGGCCCTCTATTTCTTTTTTCCTGGCATTTAGGCAATGCGGTCACTAACCAGTTACTGAAATGTACCCAGAAATTAAATCCCCTGGCTTTCTTTGTTAAGTTTCTGTTTTCACACTGGGAGAACTAGAATTAAGCTGTTACTCAATGTGCAGCCATCTTGGAAGTCCTACCAGAGACCTTCATGTTCACAGACTAAAGCGGGGCTGCCACAGTCTTCCCAAAAACATAGCAAGCAATTCCCTTCCATATCAAGGAGTACAAAGTCTTAAACTTAAATGCATGGAAATTAGGTAAAAAAATACACAACTTGAAGGTGAAGTATACTGAGGTGAATAAATGTTACAAAGCATCATGCACAGATTAAGTCAGTTTAGGTAAAACAAAAAAATACATCTTGAAGCTAAACAGCCAGATGAATAAATTCTGCATTTCTGGACTTTGAAACTAGTTCAAGGAATACAGCTCTACAGATTTTTGCAGAATGTCCAGATTTTTGCCTCATGTTTTTGGTCTGTTTCTCATGAAATTGCGGTTTTCTGTCAAATAACTGGCAAATCATTGATTGTTGAAGTCAGAAAAAAATGGCAGACCATTTGAGTTTCAAACTTCACATACTTCAGAAAATTCATGCTAATGCAAAACCTGTTACTCTATCAACTTTCTAAGTTTGTAAGAGCAATATTTAAAAAGTATCCCTATTTTAGGGCCTTTATCTCCCCATTATTTATGGCTTTATCCATATTTCTTGCTCTAAGAGGTCAAGAGGTATGGTTCATGGTAGTGCTACTTTACATACAAGATTTACCATATGATACTAAAGCAGCAGTGCCTGGAAACAAATGACACCATCTTGTAAAGGGATCTTTGGACTATAGAAAAACAGGTGAACAAATGGCTGATACCGAGTAGAAGCCAATCTGTTTACTGCTGTTAAGCAGTGTTTAAAGTAAAAACATGCTGTTTCCATAACAACAGTTGTTTTCAGAAATGTAGCTACCATGAATCAGCTGGAACAAAGACTGCATCAGATGTACAATGGGACAAGAACTGCAAGAATAAATAAAAAAACATGCAAATAAATACTTCTTAAATGACTACTAATATATGAAATGGCAAAATTCAATCAACCTTTTGATTTTTTTTTTATAACCTTAAATGATACTGAGTGCAAAAGACCAACATATTCTTATATACCTGCTAGGAGACAAATATTTGGAGTCCACAAACTTCTCATCCAACTGGGTTAGTATCTCCTGACATTCAGTGTAACAGAATGGGTAACAAAAGGCAAAATAAGTGGTAGCTCCTCGATGCTCCAGGAAACGATGAGTGAAAGAAAGGATAAACTGGTTCTCTGACATCTATATTAAAAAAAAAATAAACAAAAAATAAGAAAAGGTTCAGTTTTATTAATGTAGGGAATATTTTCAAAAAAACTTCCATAGGAATAAAAAATCAAATGTGTGTTTAGGGTTACAGATAAAAAGATAGGAATGAAAATGTTTTTAATCCCTTTAGCTTTATATACAGGTCAGGCATAATTGTCATCAACAAAAGAAGTTGTGGAAAGTAAATAAAGAATTGGAGGATTTTATTGGGAAGGGAAAAGGGCAAGAGTCAAGTGGAATAAGATGATCCTTACAATACAAGTTTAGGACTACCTGGTTTTAAGGGATAGTTTAGAGCTACACACTTAAGGCTCATATGCATAACACAAGCAGAAAGCTATTATTCAAATTGGAAAGGAATGATGATGACGCTGAAGCGGGGAGAAATTCACAAAATAAGGAAATAGTGGGATTTCAGATGCAGATCTTGAAGGAAAACAACAGCAGTCATACAGAATCTTACATTCATAAAGTAGCAAAAAGTATTCTAAGAACTAAGCCAACAAGAGAATAAAGAAAATAGATTCCACCAGTAGGGATGAATGCAATTAGGGTTACAGAGATTAAGCAAGAGGGGGTTGGAGTTTACTGGAGAAAACTGGCAAAGGAACCAAGGTATTGGGTCCAAATAATGAAAGAGGGAAAGATAATATAATGGGAAGAGGCTAAGAAGATATTTGGCCTGTGTAATAGAGACTGCTTTCCCTATCAAGGATTGATAGATTATAGGAAGAGAACAGGATCAGTAATCCTAAGTGAAAGACTTCTTCTGGTAGAGTTTTTAATTGAATCTAGAACAGAAGCTGCTTTTAAAAAAGGGATAAATTAGTATGGCATATAAAATATTGCATAATAACTATAAGAACCAATCAGTAGGGGGTTAAAAAGATTGGGAAGAGGGACTGGATAAGCAATTCCAAGGAAACAATGGGATGATGCAAGTATGGCTCCCAAACGTGCAATAAAGTTTAGAAGATTCAGAATTTTTGCTTGTAAGTGTCTGCATATGTATATTTATAACCCAGATTCCAAAGATTTTTTTCCTTGGGTAGACAGCAAATGTTGGAGGTGTGATGGGGAAGAACTAGGTAACTGGGAACATATGTTTTGGGGTGTAATGAGTTGGCAGACTTCAAAAATTTCCTACAGAGTACCCCTCTCAGCAATACTGGTTGAACAAATGGCTATAACTACGAATTTTTTTTGAGCTGGTTTACTGGATCTGAATTGCCTAGACATAAGAAGACTTTCTATGTTCAAGTCTGACAGCAAGTCTGATAGCTGTTAAAAAGACAATTACTACAAAATGGAAATCATAGTCTAAACCAGGGGTCTGCAACTTGCGGCTCTGGAGCCGCATGTGGCTCTTGCACCCCTCGGCAGTGGCTCCCTGTAGCTTTGAAAAATAACGGCCACTCTACTGCACAACACACACACACATACACTGAGAGGGATTGAGTGATGGACTTTAAATATTGCTGTTATAAACTTAGAAACTTGCTAGAATTAAATTATTTCTGTTGCCATGCATTCCACACACACAGATCAATCAAACAATCCCCTGGCAGCAGCATCTCCTGAAAGGTTTCCATACCTCTCAAAGTTTTGCCACAAGAAATCTGGACTGAGCCACAAATAAAGGAGAACAAAGGAACAAAAATAGGGATGGACATTAAATATTGCTCTTATGAACTTAGAAACTTGCTAGAATAACATGGTTTCTGTTAACATGCATTTTACACACACACAGACACACAGACACACAGTTACCTCTCAACTATGCAGATTTTCACAGAATGTCCAGCCTTTTGCCTCATATTTTTGGTGTGCTTCTCATAAAATTGTGTTTTTTCTGGCAAATCATTGAGGGCTGAAGTCAGAAAAAATAGACATTTGAGTTTCAGACTTCATACCCTTCAGAAAATTCATGCTAGCGCAAAATATGTTATTCTATCAACTTTCTAAGTTTGAAAGAGCAATATTTAAAAAAAGTGTCCCTATTTTTGGGCCTTTGTGTCCCACTATTTATGGCTTTGTCCAGATTTCTTGTTCTAAAAGGTTGAGAGAGATCTCACACACACACACACACACACACACACACACACACACACACACACACACACACACACACACACACACACACAGCAATCGAGTAATCCCAACAAAGGAACAAAAAGGAGGACAGACTTTAAATATTGCTCTTATAAATTTAGTTTTTATTTTAAGATAACAACTATATATACAACTTTATACGCTATGTTACCTTCATTTTAGGGGTCAAACAGGTTTTGTGGCTTCAGATGAATTTTATTTGGTGGGAGAGGGGCCAAAATGGCTCTCTTGATAGTGAGGGCTGCAGACCCCTGGTCTAAACCAAATGCACTGGAAGTAGTGTAACAGAGCTAAAAGAACTGGAAGTGGGATTTTTAGAAAAGGGCAGGAGCGAATTAAGTAGAAAAAAAAAGTAAATTGTGGAAACAATACATGCAGATTAATGTTCTGGAGGCGAAGTGAGATTTAAGGGAAGGCAGAAATTGAGCAATTTATGTAATGCTGAATTGATGGTTACACAAAAAAAAATGTGTTGTTTTATGTTGCAACTAGGAACATGTTAATATGGTTGGTCTTCCTATGTCTTCCATGACAATTCAATAAAGGAGTTAAAAAAATCAAGACTCATTTCCTATCATGACACAGCAAAGATACATGGGACTAATTCAAAACCAGACATCTACTTTTCTTTACCTTACCTAATAGCAGATAAAGTCCAGACAAAACTAAAGGCAGCCTATAAAACAGCTCACTTTTTTAATAAAAGGTGAAAGAAAAGCCACTGATATTAATATCCTGTTACCTTGTCCTAAATATTCACATCCCACAGCTGCACTTCAGTTTTATCAAATTTTCCACTTAGTCCAAAAAACAAAAGTCAAATTCTCAGGTTGATTCACCTCAGCCCATACTATGAAAGTACAGCTGTGAACACTTACCATAAATGTAGATGTTCGAGTGTATTCACCGTTGCAGCCATCACATTTGGGTTATCTGCTTGCAGTAGCCCTCAGTCGGCCTGATTATCAAAGTCTTGGGTCCTGCATCGGTTGCTGTCTCATCTTCCATGACGTCAGGTAGTCAGGGGGTATAAAGCATGCAGCCGACACCATTACATCAGTTTTTCTTGCCCCAGATGTCAGGTGCCCCATAATGGGAAGGAATTATTTACAAGGTTACACCTCCAACAAAAAAGCAAATACATCAAAAAGCTTTAAGCATAGAAAACAAGAACAGAGGTATAGTCCATAGAAGTCAGGGGGCTAGAGGGAGGGTAACCAGGACTGCAACAGTGAATACACTTGAACATCTACATTTATGGTTAGTGTACACAAAGTACAGTTTTGTAGCTACCATAAATGTAGATGTTCGAGTGTTCACCCTGCTGCAGTCATCACACTTGGGTTATCCTGCCGTCAGGCGGTCCCGCAGTCGGCCTGAATTCCAAAGTCTTGGTCCGGCGTTGGTTGCTGTCGCTTCTTCCCTGACATCAGTGCGCCAGGGGTATATAAGAGGCATCCGACGCATTTTCTTCAGTTTTTCTTGCCCCAGATATCAGGTGCCCCCAATAGGTAGGCAAAAAAAAAAAAAAAAATATATATATATATATATAGCTAGATAAAAATAAAACAATACCTTTAGGCACAAGCAAATACACCACAGAGGTTGTATAGGATAGTGTGGTATAGATAAGTTCAGCTAGTTCAGAGGGGATGGAGGGAGGGTAACCTGGACTGCAGCAGGGTGAACATTCGAACATCTACATTTATGGTAGGTACAAAACTGTACTATGTTCATCGTGTTACCCTGCTGCAGTCATCACACTTGGGTTGAATCCCAAAGCTAAGGATGGGAGGTTGAGTTAAACAGGATTAGAAGAAGCTAGTAGGCCCTGCAAAACTGCAGTGCCAAAACCAGCTCTAGTCTTAGAATATAGAGGTAAGTGATAGTGTTTGGTGAAGGTGTGCACTGAACTCCAAGTTGCAGCTTCCAGAATATCCTTGGTTGGCACTCCCCTGAGAAAGGCTGCTGATGTAGCTGTAGCCCTGGTCGAGTGGGACCTAATGTTAGCAGGTACCGGTTTCCCATAATGCGTGTAGCAGAAACGTATGCAATGCCCTATCCATTTAGAGATGGTCTGTTTTGAGATAGCTTTTCCTTGTGATCCTGCAGCATAGGCTACAAAGAGCTGGTCAGATTTTCTGAAAGCCTTAGTTTTATCCAAGTAGTAACGTAATTGCCTGTGAATGTCCAAAGAGTGCAGGAGTCTTTCTCCTTTGTTCTGGGGATTTGGGAAAAAGGTGGGCAAATGAATGGTTTGGTTTAGGGCCACACTGGATACCACCTTTGGCATAAAGGAAGGGTTAGTTCATAGAGAGACTCTGTCTTGATGAAAAATGAGGAAAGGCTCCACTGCCATTAGTGCCTGTAGCTCTGAGACTCTTCTAGCTGAGGTTATTGCTAGTAGCAGGGCAGTTTTCCAGGAAAGAAATTTTAAATCAGCTGAAAAAGCTGGTTCAAAGGGCGGCAGTGTAAGCTTTTCCAGAACAAAGTGGAGATCCCAAGTAGGTGTTGGAACTCTCCTTGGCGGTCTTATGTTCTTAGCCCCTCTGAGGTACTGTCTTAGGAGTGGATGTGGGAATAAAGGAGGATCCATGTTGTAATGAGCTGAAATTGCTGAGGCGTGGATCTTAATAGATGAAAAGGAAAGTCCTTTGTGCAACATCTCAGTTAAATATTGTAGAATCTGAGGAATGTGTGGATCAAGGGGATTTTGGCCTTTAGCTTGGTTCCAGGCGCAAAATCTTTTCCATTTGTCTGAATAGGTTTTCCTGGTGCTGGGCCTCCTGGCCTCCAGAATGACATCCATAACAGCTTTGGATAGAGGTGTTGGCTGGTTGTTTAGGTAATTTGTCATGCAGCCAGGTTTAAAGTCTTGAGTTGGCTGTGCAGAATCTGATTGTCTCGCTGGGTAAGCAGGTGAGGAATTTGTGGTAAAATCCATGGTGGGCCATGGGCCATGTTCCTTAGAATTGGATACCAATGCTGGCATGGCCAGTCTGGTGCAATGAGTATCATCTGTGGTCTCTCTAATCTGACTTTCAGCAGTACCTTTGCTAGGAGAGGCAGTGGAGGAAAGGCATACACTGTTAATGTTTTCCAACTGAATGAGAGGGCGTCCACTTTCCAAGCTTGTGGATGGAATGTCCTTGTGCAAAATCTTTGAAGTTGGTAGTTTTGGGGGCTTGCAAACAGATCTATGTCTGGGCGTCCCCATTTTTGAGCTATCATTGCAAATACTTGTGGATCTAGTTTCCACTCGTGTGGCTCCATGATGTTTCTGCTTAGGTCGTCTGCCAATGTGTTTTTCTTTCCTGGCAGGAACTGTGCTTGTAATTGAACCTGGTAAGACAGTGCAGTGTTCCACAAGGTCATTGCTTGCCTGCATAGAGGGTAGGAATGTGTGCCCCCTTGCTTGTTTATGTACCACATTACTGTGGTATTGTCCGTCTTTATTATTAGTTGTCCTGGGTGTAAGAGGTCCTTGAAAGCTGTTAGGGCATTCTGTACTGCTAGCATTTCTTTTTGATTGATATGCAGATGCCTCTGATCTGTAGTCCATTTGCCCTGAATGCACTGTCCTGCCATGTGTGCTCCCCAGGCATAGTCCGATGAATGTGTTGTCATAGTTTGCCTGGCTGTGGGTAAGGTGAAAGGCTGACCCTTGTTGAGGTGACATGCCTGTGCCATAGAAACTCCTGTTGAATGCAGGGAATGAGTGGTATCATTGTTTCCAAGTTGTGGCTGTGCTGAGTCCATACACTTTTCAGGTACCATTGTAATTTCCTCATATGCAGTTTTGCAAATGGTATTAGTAGTATGCAAGATGCCAGGAATCCCAAGGCCTGCAGAATTTTTCTTGCAGGGAGTTGGGTCTTTGTTGCCATTATTTTGAAATATTGAGTCAGCTGTTGTTGCTTGTCTGGCCTGAGATAAGCCATCTGGGCCGTTGTATTCAAGCTGGCACCCATGAATATTATGTTTTGTGAGGGCACTAGTTTTGATTTCTTTTCGTTTACTGTGTACCCCAGGCAACTTAGAAGGTGTTTGACAAATGCCAGATGCTTTAAAAGAATGTCCTTGCTTTCTGCTTGAATAAGGCAGTCATCCAGGTATGGGTATATTTGAATTCCTCTTTGTCTGCAGTATGCAATTATTGGTGCCAGGCATTTTGTGAAGACCCTGGGCGCAGTAGATAAGCCAAAGGGCAGTGCAGAGAATTGATAATGCGTTGAACCTGCAATGAAGCGGAGGTATATTCTGCAATTTTGTCTGATAGGGACATGCAGGTATGCCTCCTTGAGGTCCAACGTTATTAGCCAAGCATTCTTGCCCAGCATGGGAAGAAGCTGCTGTAGTGTTAGCATCTTGAATTTTGGTACTTGCAGATAGGTGTTCAGAATTGAAAGATCCAGAATGGGTCTCCACGCTTTGTCCTTTCTTGGGACTAGAAAGAGTCTTGAGTAAAATCCTTGTCCTTGCTCCTGTGTAGGTACCTGTTGAGTGGCTCTCATGTCCATGAGAGCTGTAATTTGTTTTTGTGCCTCTGCCCATTGATTTGTTGGCAGGTTTGGCATTCCTTTTATCCTTGGTAAGGTATGAAAGTGGAATCTGTATCCTTGAGAGACAATGTTTAGCACCCATTTGTCTTTTGTGATGATGTGCCAGTTGTCTGCAAAAAATGATAATTTTCCTCCCAAGGGAGCTGCCAGGAGAGATTTGCTTGGTAGTTTGAGGATTGAGTCATTGTGTTTGCCTTCTGCTAGCTTGGGGCCTGTCTTCTCCTCCTTTCTGGGTAGCAGAACCCAATTGGCAAGGTTTGTAAGGGCCTTGTGACTGACCTCTGCCCCTTGGCCGTCTGTATTTGCCTCTCTGTGATCTGTCAGAAGCTGGAAAGGACCAGTTTTTCATTGGCCAATTTCTGCTGAAACGAGGGGGTTGTACCTGCAAAAAATCTTTGACCGTCTGCATAGACTTTGCCTTATCCTCCATGTTCTTTAAAACCTCTTCTGCTTTGACACCAAATACATCCTGCTGTAAAGGTGCATCCAATAATTTTGCTTTAACATGATCAGTAAGGGTTTGTTCTTTTAACCAAGCATGTCTACATATGACAGAGCCAGTAACAGCTGCTCTACAGGAAACTTCCAATGAATCAAATCCACATTGTAAAGTATGTTTGCCCATCTGTTCAGCTGCATGCAAAAGATCCTGCATTTCCTTGAATTCAGGCTGTTCAGAATGTGTGCTCATTTTTTGTTTTAATTGAGGCATTAGAAATTGCTGATATTTCAGCATGTGAAACTGACAATTTAATACTCTCATAGCCAGAGTTGCTGAGGTGTATATTTTCTTTCCCCATCTATCTAGGGCTCTGGAATCCCTTTCAGAGGGCACAGGATTTTTTAGCCATAGAAGCTTTAGCTCCCTTAGGACCCTGGGAAATTGTTTCTGGATCAGCCACAGGGCTTTTATAAAGGAATTTGTGTGAGTCAGGTACTCTGTAGTATCTGTCTGGTTTGGCTGGAGCAGGAGGTAGAGAGTCTGAATTTAGACTAGACTCCAAGTAAACATCATCCACAATATCTAAAACTGGATGGATAGCAAGAGGTCTGTGCTGGGGTAGTAAAAGGAACTCTCGGAGCCTTTTCTTAGAATCAGAGTAGTCCTGGCCTTCCCAGTGGAAATGTTTCCTCATGGTATGTAAAGTTTCCCCAAAGGAGTAGTCTTCAGGGGGAGATGCTGAGGGAATACAGTCTTCAGCATCAGAGTCTTCATAAGGTGGAAAAATGTAATCCTGTTTCTCAGAAGAATCTGAGGAAATTGAAACCTGGTCAGAGGAAGCATAATCCTCCTCTTGTCTTGGTCTTTTATCAGGAGGGGGATGGGAACCCCTGATTAGGGTAATCAAATCTTCAGCCATCTTAAGCATCAGTTTCTTAGGCATGGGGCCTTGAACTGTAGACTGATGTACAGTGTTCTTTGGTTTTAAAAGAGTTTTAAGCTTAGCATAAGATTTAATAGTGAGTGTAGTCGGTCTGAAGACACCTTCTGCAACCGAGGGTGTTTCCACTGCACCGGGGTCTACTTCTGCTCCGGTGTCGGAAGGGCCTAATGAAGATGGCTGCGTTGGCCTTGTAGACTCCGCTTGAGAATCTGCAGCTGTCTGGGGTTCCAGTTCTGCGGTCGTCAAGGGCTGCGTAGGCACCTCACTGAAAACCGGAGAACTGGCGACAGGCCCAGCATAGGCCTCGGAGTCTGGCTTGTTCCTAGGCTGCCTGTCCTTATCCTTGTGTTTTTTTATGTATGCCGGTTGTCGGCTGCTCCGACGGCATGATATAATTAAATTTCCTACCAAAATAGTGTCATGCGAAATCAAAACGGTGTTTGATAATTCGTTTATTAAACCTAGCACAAAACCGACAACCTATGACGTCGTGGTCTGGGCTTAGGCAAGGAATACAATAGGAATGTAAGTCCTTATGTGGTATTTGCTTCCCACAAGAAATGCAATTGTTAACTTTTTCTGACATCGGACTGAAGCAAGAAAAGGTTCCCCAATGGGGTACTTAGCTTTATTGAAGACTTCGGACTGAAATTCAAATCGAAAATCTCAGGTGTTGGCCAACCAGCACTTGCGAACTGCTTCTGCTTCGGGCACCACGCGGCAAGAAAGACTGAAGAAAATGGCATTGGATGCCTCTTATATACCCCTGGCGCACTGACGTCAGGGAAGAAGCGACAGCAACCGACGCGGACCAAGACTTTGGAATCCAGGCCGACTGCGGGACTGCCTGATGGCAGGATAACCCAAGTGTGATGACTGCAGCAGGGCAACACGATGAACATCTGTACTATGTTCTTCATGTTTCACTGTTGCAGTCATCACATTTGGGTAGATTCCCAAAGCTAAGAATGGGAGGAGGTAATTAGATAGGATTAGGACCAGCTATAAAGCCCTGCAAAACTGCAGTGGCAGAGCCAGCTCTGGATTTAGAGAAAATTGTCAAGTGGTACTGCTTGATGAAGGTACGTACAGAACTCCAGGTAGCAGCTTCTAGGATGTCCCTGGTAGGGACACCTCTGAGAAAGGTTGTAGAGGTAGATGCAGTCCTGGTTGAATGTGGTCTTATCACCTGTGGGGTAGGTTTTCCATGGTGCTTATAGCAGAAATGAATGCAATGGCCTATCCACTTAGAAATGGTTTGCTTTGAAATGGCCTTCCCCTCTGCCCCTGCAGCAAATGCAACCAACAGTTGTTCAGATTTCCTGAGAGGCTTAATCCTGTCCAAGTAAAATCTAAGTTGTCGGTGCACATCCATGAAGTGCAGTACTCTTTCCCCTTTGTTCTGTGACTTAGAAAAGAAGGTTGGCAAATGAATAGACTGATTAAGGGCCACACTGGATACCACCTTGGGCATGAAGGAGGGATTGGTCCTGAGGGACACCCTGTCAGCATGAAAGATAATGAAAAGCTCCACTGCCATGAGGGCCTGTATATCAGACACCCTTCTTGCTGAAGTGATGGCTAGAAGGAAGGCTGTTTTCCAAGAAAGGAGTTTCAACTCTGCATTTGCAGCTGGCTTGAAAAGAGGTTATAGTGAGCTTTTCCACTACAAAGTTAAAGTCCCAGTCTGGAGTAGGGGCGCTATCCTGGGTGCTCTTAAGTTTTTGGCCCCTCTGAGGAATTGCTTTAGCAGTGGATGAGAGAAGTGGGGTGGGTTCTGTATTGTAATGAGCTGAAATGGCAGAGGCATGAATTTTTATGGAGGAAAAGGATAGGCCCTTGTGAAGCATCTCAGTTAAGTATTGAAAAAGTAAATTGGGTGTTGCTGTGCCCATCCCCCGAGTTTGGCTCCAGGAGCAGAATCTTTTCCATTTTTCAGCATACCATTTTCTAGTACTAGGCCTCCTTGCCTCCAGAATTACATCCATCACTTGCTTACTGAGGGATGGTAACGAAGAGATCAGGTAATTAGCCAGGCTGCCAGGTTCAGGGTTTGAAGCTGTGGGTGCAGAATATGGCCCTCCTGCTGGGACAGCAGGGCAGGGGTCTGAGGCAGGTGCCATGGTGCCAGCAGTGACAGTGTTGGCGTGGCCAGTCTGGTGCAATCAGTATTGTCCTTGGTTTGTCCTGTTTGATCTTTAGTAGTACCTTGGAGAGGAGAAGCAGAGGGGGAAAGGCAAGAGGTGATAGGTTTTTCCAGGTGAAGAACAGGGCATCCACTTTTCAAGCTTATTTGTGGGAGTCCTTGTGCAGAATTTGTCCAAATGGTAGTTCTGGGGGGGGTGGGGGGCAAACAGGTTTATCTCTGGGCTCCCCCATTTGTTTCTCAACATGTTGAATATCTTTGGTTCCAGTTTCCATTCATGTGAGTCCATGAGATTTCTGCTTAGGTCGTCTGCCAGTGTATTTAGCTTTCCTGGCAGGAATTGAGCCTGTAGGTGCACTTGGTAGCTCAAGGCTGTGTTCCACAGAGCCATGGATAGTCTGCAGAGAGGGTATGAGTGGGTTCTCCCCTGCTTGTTTACGTACCACATAACAGTGGTGTTGTCTGTCTTTACCAATAATTGTCCTGGAAGAATGTGGTCCTTGAAGGCTGTCAGAGCATTCTGTACAGCTAACATTTCTTTTTGATTGATATGCAGGTGCATTTGATTTGGGTTCCATTTGCCCTGAATGCACTGCCTTGCCAAGTGAGGCCCCCATGCATAGTCTGATGTGTCTGTTGTTAGGGTTTGGGCGGAAGGGGGGAGAATGAATGGGAGTACCTTGTTTTGGTGGCAGGCCTCTACCCACCAAAGGAACTCGGTCTGTAGACAAGGTATGACAGGAATCATTGATTCTAGATCTGGAGAATGTTGACACCATAGGCTTTTTAGATACCACTGTAGTTTCCTCACATGCAGTCTTGCATATGGAATTAGTAGAATGCAAGAGGCCATGAACCCCAGGGCTTGCAGTTAGCTGGGTCTTTGTGGCTAGTAGTTTGACGTAGACTGTCAAATGAACTTGTTTCTCTGGTGTGAGGTAGGCCATCTGGGAAGTTGTATTCAAGCTTGCTCCCAGGAATACAATTTGTTGGCAGGGTACAATATGTGATTTCTTTTCGTTTATATTGTACCCCTGAGACGTTAGCAATTTCTTTACAAATGCCAGATGATTTAATAGTATGTCCCAGCTTTCTGCCTGAATTAGACAATTGTCCAGGTATGGGTATATCTGAATATTTCTTTGCCTGCAAAATGCAATGACTGGAGCTAGGCACTTTGTGAATACCCTGGGTGCAGTAGATAAGCCAAAGGGCAGTGCAGAGAACTGATAGTGCATGTAGCCTGCTCTGAAGCATAGGTATCTTCTGCAAGATTCCCTTATTGGGATGTCCAGGTAAGCTTACTTTAAATTCAGTGTTGCCAACCAGGCATCTTTGCCTAGCAATGGGAAGCAGCTGATGAAGAGTTAGCATCTTGAATTTTGGGATTACCAAAAATGTGTTTAGGATAGACAGGTCCAGGATAGGCCGCCAGGAATTGTCTTTTCTGGGTACCAGGAAAAGTCTTGAGTAGAAACCTTGCTCCCATTCTTCTTCTGGGACAGGTTGAATAGACCTGATGCTTAAAAGAGAGAGAACTTGCTTTTGAGCCTCTGCCCACTGATTTGGGGGTAGGTCTGGCCAACCGTTTGGGGTTGGTAAGGAGTGGAAGTGGAATCTATATCCTTGGGAAACTATATTTAAAACCCATTTGTCCTGGGTAATGAGTTCCCAATTTTTGGCATGCAGGGCAATCTTTCCCCCTAAAGGAACAGTCAGTTGTGCAGGGCTTGGAAGGTTTAAAGTTAAGTCATTGAGACAGTTTACCATAGGGGGACGTCTTACTACTCCCTGCTTTGGAAGTGGGAGCCCCCAACTGCTTAGGCCTGTGAGTACCTTGTGACTGAAGCCTGGGTGTTCTGTTGGTCTGGGTTTGGACTGAGAAGGCCTGAAAGAGGCATGAAAGGACCAATTCTTAGAGGGCCAATGCCTACTAAATCCGGAAGGCTGTACTTGCAGGAAATCTGTAACAGTTTGCATAGATTTAGCTTTTTCCTCCATCTTTTTAAGTACTTCTTCTGCTTTGTTGCCAAATAGATGGTCTTGGTGTAAGGGAGCATCCAGTAATTTAGCCTTAATATGATCTGGCAAAGATTGCTCCTTAAGCCAAGCATGCTTTCTAGGTACAGACCCAGTGACAGCAGCCCTGCAAGATGCCTCTAATGAATCAAAACCACATTGCAAAGTATGTTTTCCAACTTGTTCAGCAGAATGCATTAAGTCCTGTATATCTTTATTTTCAGCACAGTCAGGAATCAACATCATTTTCTGTTTAAGCAATCCAATATTATGCTGCTGATACTTTAACATATGAAACTGGCAGTTTAAGGCCCTAATGGCCAAGGTTGCAGAAGTGTAAACCTTCTTACCCCATCTATCCAGCACCCTGGAATCTCTATCAGAGGGTGTAGGATTTCTGGCAGTAGTAGCCTTAATGCCCTTAAGGTCCCAGTGAAATGGTCTCAGGATCCACAGTAGGATTTTTAAAGAGGAACTTGTGAGAGTCAGGTACTCTGTAATACCTATCAGGTTTTCTGGGAGCAGGTGGTAAAGAGTCAGGGGCCAGGCTAGATTCCGAGAAGGCATCATCTACAATGTCCAGTACAGGAGGGATAGCTAAAGGCCTGTGTTAAGGCAGGAGAAAGAATTTCCTAAGACTCTTTTTTGAGTCAGAGTAATCCTGGCTTTCCCAGCAAAAATGCTCCCTAAGAGTATGCAAGGTTTCACCAAAAGGGAAATCCTCTGGAGGGAAGCAGAGGGAATGGAGTCCTCTGCATCAGAATCCTCATAGGTAGATAAGGGCAAATCCTGGCCATCAAAGGAAACAGAAATTTCAGAATCCTGATCAGAAGGAAAATCAGTCCTAGGTCTCTTAGAGGGGGAAGGGTGGCTTCCCCTGATTAGAGTAATACGGTCTTCAGCCATTTTTATCACTTGTTTTTTAGGCATAGGGGCCTCACCATGCGGTCTGGACGTCGTTTTTTTAGGCAAGGATCGAGATTTAGGCCTTGAAGAAGAAGATGGTGTCAGTTTAATATGCAAGTCAGTAGGCCTGAATACACCGTCAGAGGCCAGTACCTGCACAGCGGCTCTGGACCCATCCAAGGTAGAGAGATCTGCAGGTTCCACAGTCGAAGAAGCATCTTGCGGCATACCAGACTCCGAATGGGTCTCAGTAGAGGCTTGCAAATCTGAAGTAGTGGGTATCAGGGGCTGCGAAAGCACCTCACTGAGTATTGGTGAACTGGCGACTTGCTTAGGAGAAGCGTCGTTGGCAGCTTTGGACCTATGCGGCCTGTCTCTGTCTTTATCTTTGCATTTTTTCGGAATGTCGGTAGTCGGGTGGCTTACCGAAGCCATTTCTGGATAACTGAACAGAGTACCAAAATATTTATAAGCGTAAATGAACCGACGACAAATAGTATCAGGTTTGAATAAGGCACAAAACCGACAGCGAGGTACGTCGTGGTCTGGGCCTAGGCAAGGAATGCAGTACGAATGAACATCTTTATGAGGTTTTTGCTTTCCACAAGAAATACAATTGTTAACTTTTACTGATATCGGTTTAGAGCAATAAAAAGGATCCCCAATGGGGTACTTAGCTTAGTTGAATACTTCGGATCTGAAACTCGAAAACGAAAATTTCAGGAGTCGGCCGACCGGCATTTGCGAACTGCTTCTGCTTCAGGCACCGCACGGCAAGAAAGACTGATCTGTAATGGCATCGGCTGCATGCTTTATACCCCTGACTACCTGACATCATGGAAGATGAGACAGCAACCGACGCAGGACTCAAGACTTTGAAAATCAGGCCGACTGAGGGCTACTGCAAGCAGATCACCCAAATGTGATGACTGCAACAGTGAAACACAAAGAACATCACCATTGTGCCACTATATTAAAGATGTTTCTCAGTGGAGGCCATACCCTCTTTCCTTCTCAGTGCCCTCACACTTCGATATGACCATTAACACCCACTGCTTAAAAATGCCTGCAACTCTTGAGCAGCTCAGACTTCCTTGTGAGCACTGATAACCTACTGACCCACCCTTTTTGAGCAGTCACCATTGCTGAAAAATGTTTTCCCCAAATTAGCTGCTACGAATTGGAGTAACATCCATTCAGATACACCTAACTCTGCCACTGACAGTTCTCGCAACTGACCAGTGCTGAGCACTCATAATTCAAGTTCACTTGATACATACATCTGCATACAATACATTTTCTTACACAACTCCTTATACTACAAATTTCTGTACAATATGGAAATACTCCTTGATTCAAATCTCCTATGCAAACTACATCTACTTTCCTAACCTGATCTCTGTCTTTTAATACTTTAACTTTATTTTAACGTGTTCCCAGCAGACTCCTTGGGTGCCCCCCCCCCCCCCAAGACAAGACAATACTACATGTGGAGTTTTCAAGGCAAGGGGGAAAGGAAAAGTAGGTTGTCAGGTCTTTCTTTCATCTCTCTCTTTCACTCTCACACACACACACACACACACACACACACACACACACACACACACACACACACACACACACATATACCTAAAGACAATTTAGAGTCCCCAATAAAACCTAATATATAAGAAGTTATGTACTTACCATAACATTCCATGTTTGTTGTCCATCTCGCCTACATTCTTGCAGGTTAGGTTCGGAGGCGATCTCGGCTCTGACTTGGCCAAATACTAAAGCACGAGAGCTTCCACTGGCTCGAGGCTAACCATATCCCATGATGCTGTGGGCCACATCCCCAGATCTTGTTTGCAAGTGAGAGATTTAGACCAACCCAAATCAGTATACCAGAAAAAAAATATATATATATATATATATATATATATATATATATATATACATACATACATATAAAGTATATACAGATGTTAGGCATGAAACCAAAAGGAGAAACAGAGACTCCAAATCATCACAACTATGTACTTAAGTAAAGAATTGTCCACCAGTTCCTCCAGGAACATAGGATGGGGGCAGGAGGGAGGGACGCAAGAATGTAGGTGAGATGGAGGTTGCAGGTTGGGATAGTGAGATAATGCCCCTAGCACCTTTATCCCAGGGTGGCTCAGGAGAAAATACTATTCAATACAGTGGATCCAAAGGAAGACCTGTTCCGGGAGGCCACATCCACTTTGTAATGCGTGATGAAGGTAAAGGGTCTCACCCATGTGGCAGCTGCACAAACAGAATCAATAGGAAGTCTGGCCTGAAAGGCAGAGGACATTAAGACTGATCTTGTGGAATGTCCTCTTATCTTCCCTGGTAGTTGTTTATTATTCTTGCTGTAAGAGAAGGAAATGCAATCAATAAGCCACTTTGACAAAGTTACTTTGGAAATTGGCAATCCTTTCTTTTTATCAGAAAAGGACACAAAAAGCTGGTCGGATTTCCTGGGGTCCTTTGTCATATGCAGGTAAAAACGTAACTGCCTATGTACATCCAATTGATGCAGTTTATATTCTGACTTGTCGCTGTAGAATTCAATGGATTGGTATATATTATTCTCTGAACAAACTTTTGGGAGAAATGAGGGATTAGTTCTCAAGGATACCCTATCCTTGTGAAAAATTATATAATGGGCACGAACAGAAAGAGCTTGTAGTTCCGATATCCTTCTGGTAGAGGTTACAGCTACTAAAAAGAGAGTCTTCCACAACAAATACTTCAAATCACAAGATTATGCAGGCTCAAAGGGTGGTAAAATCAGTGAGGTTAGAATGAGATGCAGATCCCAAGGAACTGGGGTTTCTCTGACTGGGGATCTGAGAAGAAAGGTACCTTTGAGGAAAGCTTTAGACAACCTATGAGACATAACAGAAACTCCCATTTCTCCAGTATGGAAATTAGAAATGGCTGCCAACTGAACTCTGATGGTAGCTGCTGCAGCTCCTTCATCAAAAAGTTTAGAAAGAAATTCTAGTATTGCAGTAATAGGAGCTGTAAAAGGTTCTATGTTCTGTCCCGCAGCCTAGCATGAAAATCTCTTCCACTTACTGGAATACAGTCTCCTCGTGGACGGTTTGTGGAACGAGACGAGAATATGACTCACTGCAGGGGAAAGGGAGTAACACCTGGCTAAGGGTGGAATTGGAGCAGCCATGCTGTCAACTTGAGGGTTCGGATAGATGGATGGAACTCCCCCGAAGAATGGGTCAAGAGGTCTGGAACTGGATCCAGAATCCAAGCCTCCTCCAGCAGATGGGTGCGAAGAAAGGGGAACCAAACTTGTCAAGCCCAGTAAGGATCAATGAGGATCATAAGTGTTTTTCGACGAGCTGGCTCTCTGCAGTACTTTGGGAATTAGAGGAAAAGGGGGGAAAGCATAGAGAAGTCCCGGGGGCCAATCGCAAACAAGTGCATCCCTGGGTGACTTCCCCACAGGAGGAATGAGGGCAAAGTAGTTGCTGCATTTGGCATTCATGGATGTGGCAAAAAGGTCACAGCAAGGCTGGCCCCATTTCTGGAAGATCTTTTCCACAATCTCCAGGGACCACTCATAAGGCAACAGAATAGCTCTGCTGAGAATATGTCTGCTATCATGTTGGATTTCCCCGGGATGTGCGTTGCTATCAGAAACCATTAAGAAGTGATCGCCCATTGCCAAACTCATTGTGCCTCCCGACATAGTGGGTAAGATTTGGTTCCTCCCTGCTTGTTTATATACCACACAACTGACATACTGTCTGTCTGAATTGCAACCATCCCCGTGGGTAGAGAGGTCTGAAATGCCTGCAACGCATACAGCACCATTCTCATCTCCAGGACGTTGATGTGCACGTGGCTTTCATGTTCTTGCCATAGGCCTTGGACTGTCATCCCCAGATGATGCCCCCCCACCTGATCTGGGAAATATCTGTGGTCAGTACTGCATTCGGTTGGGGAAAAACAACAGGGTGGCCCTGATACAACTGGGCTGTCTGCAGCCACCAAAGGAGATCTTTTTTGCAAGATTCCGTGATGACAATCTGATGTGAAAGAGGAAGCTCTTGCATTGACCACTGAGCAAATAGTAACCACTGCAGGACCCTCGTGTAGCCGTGCTAGAGGAACTAGAAGAATAGCTGTTGCCATCATACCTAAAACTTGCAGCACATATCTGGCCTGAACTTTCTTCTCTGATATCAAAATTCTGACTTGCTGATGAAGGGTCTATATTCTGTCTGAGGTAAGTTTTGCAGTCACATTTCTTGAATCCAATTCTGCGCCTAAGAAGGTAATATGCTGAGACAGTGACAACTCAGATTTTTTTAAATTTACTGTGATGCCTAGTCTGGCACAAAGTGACACTGTTTTGTCTCTTGCCCATAGTAGCAGATGCTTGGTGGTGGCGGAGAGGAGCCAGTCATCTAGGTATGGAAACACCCAGAATTCCTGACGTCTCATTGATGTCTCAAGTGAGCCATGACCACTGCCATGCATTTGGCAACCATTCTGGGGGCTGTAGTGAGACCAAAGGGCAGGGCTCAAAATTGGTAATGACTGTCTCCCAGCCGAAAGCCTAAACGTCTCCTGGATCGCTTGTCCATTTTTATATGGTAGTATGCATCCTGGAGATCTACTGAGCACATTCAATCATCTTTCCCGATAAACGGGAATACTGACTGCAGAGTGGCCATCTGGAACTTTGACTTCTTTGCTGCTTTGTTTAGCTTGCTGAGATCTAGAATGGATCTCCAGTCCCCTGTCTTTTTTGAAACTAAAAAGAATCTTGAGTAAGTTCTGGACCCAATTTGGTCTGCAGGAACCTCTTGGATGACTCTTTTTCCTAGCAACGAGAGAATCTCTTGTGTTGCATAGTCCTTTTGACTGGGTGGGACATCTAGTAAGGAACGGTTTACCGGGGGGGGAATGGAAAATGGTATGTAATAGCCTCTGGATATACTTGTTTGTACCTATTTGTCTTGGGAAATTTCCTGCCAGGTGCTTGGGTACAGTGACAATTGACCCCTGACTGCCTTCAGAGAAGAGCAGGTGGGCATTCATTTCAGGAGCGCTGGAAGGGCCTGTCAGAGAATGTATCTCTGTCACCCTGATTCTGCGGACCCCCTCTGCCGCGAGGTCGGTGTCTTCCATTATAACTTCCCCCTCTGCCCCTGGGGAAGAGTCACCACATGAATTAGAAAAACCTTTTTGGGACTTGTGGAACCATATCGTTCCACCCTTTTGACCTTTGGGATAAGGTCTAGACAGGGCAGAAAAATGGACACCAACGGCAGACAAGGTTTTTCCAACCTGCTCGCGCCTGGTCAAAGTATCTTTCACCTTTGGTCCAAAAAGGGATGAACCATCAAATGGGGCATTGGTGAAGGAAAACTTGAAGGGTTCGGCAAAATTGCAAAGGCGCATCCAGTAATGTCTCTTCAGGGAAATTCTATTGCAGCTGCTCTGCTCGTTCCATCAGCCGCATATGAAATCGGTCTCATAGAGGAATTTACGACGGAATTGAGGGTAGAGAGCTGGGAGAATACTTTGTCCGTGGACCCCGAAGCTACGGTACCCTGAAGGATATCTCCAAGTTCTCTGAGGAGATCCCTTTGAAAGTCTCGTAAAATGGGTAAGGTAATTCAGTGACCAGAGGGTGAAGGCCACTAAAGAAAAAGCACATTTTTCCATATCTGTCCATAGACCTGGATTCTTTGTTAGGAAGATGAACAGATGAGGAGGGTCTCTGATAGCTCCTTATTGGTGGCTTCTACCAGCATCGCATCTACAGGGACACCCTTAGTCAAAAATTCCTTCTCTGAGGGAGCAGTGATAAATCTGTTAGGCTTCCTTGGAACAGGGTCCACTGTATTGGGCGATGTCCAGACATTACGAGATATGAAGCCTAACAGTTGATCATATGGGGAAGTCACCCAGGAGGTGGAAGGGTGAGACCAAAAAGCCTCCAGGCATACCGTTTCATCCTCTGAAGGGATGGTGGGATTCCAGCCACCCCTCTGTTTCAGGATCTCAAGGATGTCCACAAAGGAGACATCCTCAGAGGGGGACCGTGGGGACACTTCCGACTCATCCAAATTGGTATCAGAAGTGACAGACTCAGGGGAGTCTATGTGCTTCCTCTTGCACAGTCTCTTCCGAGGGACTTCCTCAGAGGGGTACTCCAAAGAAGTTTCGGAAGAGACAATTTCACCTGCAGGAGCTTCCTGAGGTTCTGGGTCTCTGAGCTTGGGAGGGGGCGGTAGTGATGAGATAGACACTGGCACCTGGGAGGGGCAAGAATTTGGCTCTGAGAGCGGTGTTGTCTGAGGAGACAGCACTCTCTCCATCAGTTCAAAAGCCCCCGCCCCGCTCCGTAGAGACAGAAAGTCGACTCCGAGGTGGAGCAGGTGGCTCCAAAACTGAGGTAGGAGCCAAGCTCAACCTAGCTGAGGCACCGAGGGGCATGGCGAGCATTGGCTCCTAGACTCCTCGACATCAGAAGGAGCCAAGGACATCAGAGACGATGTCAGAACTGAAGATTCCAAAGGTGGTCTCGGCCCCGACGGTTCCACAGCTATCGGATCCAAACTCTCTGGCTCCGAAGACTCCAGAGTGATCGGAGAAGGAATCAATAAAGCAAGCTTCGTATGGGATGGCTCCGATTCCTTTGGGTCCGGAGATGACAAAATTTTTGCCAGGGCCGGTGTTCAAAGCAATCTCTTCACCACCGCTCCACATCTTCATCAGATAAACTCCTGGAGGAACAGGTGGACAAGGAAGGAGATCTACCTCTCTCCAGGATAGGAGATCTCAGCGCTAGAGATATCGGCTCCAATAAAAGAGACCGACTCCTCAATACTTCTGTTGGCTCCATGGACACTTTTGGTGCTGAAGTAGTAGTTCCAGGTCTATCGGAATAGAGAGCTCACAGTTCCAATGACACAATCGTTTTTGGTGGCTCCGAAACTGGATTGGTTGCAGCCAATCGTTTGGTTGACTATGACTGGGCACAGGAAAATAATTTTCTTGGGTGGCGAAAGCCAGGGTACCTTTGGATAGGCTTATATAGGCCCTAGGGCCAATAGCCTAGTACCTACCTATGAACCTATGAAGGGGAAGATGACTTGGAGCTCTGAGAGCTGTCTAAAGCTTCCTGAAAAGGCCCTTTCAACAAACCCCTTGCCATTAATTTATTTTTATGCTCATGGAGCACCCTGCTACAGAACCCGTTACATATGGTGCAAGGGTCCTGTAAGTGGATGGCACTGAGGCAATAAACACAACTTGTGTGCCCATCTGTAAGAGACATCTTTTGTGTTCATTTATCACACTTTTTGAACCCTGACTGCTTATGCTCCTTGGGTTCCCTTTCTTTATCCTTGTCTTTGGACATTATGGGGTCAGAAAAAGAAGGCCAACAATATAGAAAAATATTAAACTAACTAAGCAACAGCAAAACTACCTAAGAGGAAACTATCTCTATATCTTAATTTTTTTTTTTTTTTACAGCAACAAGTAGAATGAAGGAAAGGAAGAATAATAATCCTCTAACTTAAATGGATTCTACTTCAGAGACAGGACAAGGAAACATGGGGGAAGTGGCCCTCTAGCTTAAATGGGCCACGAGAGCCCACTATGTTAAACAGAAACTCTCACCGGGTTTGGGAAAGGGTTTTACTACTAACTACAGTTACCCAACGCAGACAACACGACAAACTAACTCTCTAGAAATAAAGGGAGTAGAAGGAAAGAGTTTTAGATAAATTAAACTAACAGAAAAGAACAGTTGTGTACACTTACCATAAATGTAGATGTCCGAGTATACTCACTGTTGCATTCATCACATTTGGGTTATCCCTGCCAGGGTAGCTCTCAGTCGGCCTGAATACCAGAGGCTTAGTATTTCTGTGTCGGTTGCAGTCGCTCCAGGATTGATGTCAGGTCGTCAGTAGTATAAAATAAGGTAGCCGACACCATTACATCAGTTTTTCTTGCCCTGTCAGGATCCCCCAGGAGGGAGCTAGGTTATGGTAGAAGAACACCACCAGTAGAAAGTAAATACCAAAAACTCCTTGTAAGGGGGGGAAGAGAGACACGGGAAATGGAGAGAGGGAAACCAGGACTGCAACAGTGAATACACTCGAACATCTACATTTATGGTAAGTGTACACAACTGTACTATGTTCTTTGTGTTTCACTGTTGCAGTCATCACATTTGGGTCAATTCCCAAAGCTGAAGAAAAGAGTGGAGGCAGTCAAGAAGACTGGGGGCTGGCTAGGATGCCCTGCAAGACTGCGGTGGCAAAGCCTGCCCCGGATTTGGAGAAGATAGGCAGGTGGTAATGCTTGCTGAAGGTATGAACTTGATGTCCATGTTGCAGCCTCCAGGATGTCCCTGGTGGGGACCCCTCTGAGGAAAGCTGCAGAGGTTTAACGTTGCTCTGGTACAATGTGTTCTGATCCCCTTAGGGGGAGGTTTCCCATGTTGCTTGTAGCAGAAATGGATACAGTGTGCTATCTGAAGAACTGTCGCCATTGAAGAAAATGTCCAAAAGTGACCAGACAAACTCCGTACTACTGTATCTGTTATACTTTACTTGTCTCAGAACAAATTCTTGCCAAACAGTTAATTCTTTCAGAGCTATTTCAATTCTATTATAACACAGCTAGACAGATGAGGAGACTAAGGCACACTTAGTCAAAGACGTCACTACCAAGTGAAAACATACTGTCCAGTTTATATACTCTTTTCAACCAATGTTATTTTTAATGTCCTTGTCACTTGTTCTTCTGGTTTCTGTCTGTGTCATGAAAAAGTCCATGGTTATTTCATGCCCTTTTTTGGTCCTCGCTGTATCTGAAGACTTCACAAAAGTCCTCCACGTCATCTTTGCGTCACTTGACCTGTCTGCATTTTATTTATTTATTTCTGCATCTGAAAGCCAAGAAAGTCAACTTCCTTTTTTTCTATAACAGGATGCATTTACAGTAAAGCCCACAGCTATATGTTATTAATATCTAAACTGAACATAACTGTTCTTGCAAAGCAAGCCATATTATTTTGAAAACTGCTGTTTGGCCTTACACATTTCCTTTCACTGTACAAACAGTATATTGGGGAAAAGCATTTTAATTTACACAATATCTATCACTATTCATTTGGAAATGTTTTTTTTTTTGGATATGGCTTTGCCCTCTGCTCCTGCAGCAAAGCTGACTAACAAATGATCATCCTAACATCTAGTGAGTGCAGTATCCTTTCCCCCTTGTTTTGTGGGTTAGGAAAAAAGGTGGGCAAATGAATGGATTGGTTGAGAGCCACACTGGACACCACTTTTGGCATGAAGGATGGGTTAGTCCTGAGGGAGACCCTGTCAGCATGGAAAATGATGAAGGGCTCTACAGCCATTATTAGTGCATGTAGCTCGGATACTCTTCTTGCTGAAGTGATGGCCAGAAGCAAGGCCGTCTTCCATGAGAGAAACTTTAACTCTGCTGAAGCTGTCAAGGGGGGCAGGGTGTGCTTTTCCAACAAAGTTTAGGTCCCAAGGTCCCAAGCTGGGGTAGGTGCTCTTCTGGGTGGCCTCAAGTTGTTAGGCCCTCTTAGGAACTGTTTGATGAGAGGGTGTGAGAAAAGAGGTGGCTCTGTGCTGAAATGAGCAGAGATAGCTGAAGCATGAATTTTAATAGAAGAAAAGCATAGACCCCTGTGTAGTTGGTCAGCAAGGTAATCCAGGAGGAGAGGTAGGGAGAGCTGTGCCATCCTGGCTCCCTTAGCCTGGATCCAGGTGCAAAACCTTTTCCATTTGTTAGCATCAGACTTTCTAGTGCTAGGCATCTGGCCTCACGTATAACATCTAGAATCTGCTTGCTGAGACTGGCAGCTTGTGCAGTGGTCAGGGAATAAGCCAGGCTGCCAGACTGAGGATCTGCAATTGGGGATGCATGAATTCGCCTTCCCTCTGGGTCAGGAGTGTTGGGATCTGAGGGAGATGCCATGGTGGCAGAGGTGACAGGCTGCGCAGCAGTGGGTAACAGTGCTGGCATGGCCAGTCTGGGGCAATAAGGATTGTCCTCGGTTTTTCCTCCCTTATTTTAAGCCGTACCCTTGCAATGAGTGGTGGTGGGGGAAATGCATAGACCGAGAGGTTCACCCACTGGAAGGACAGAGCATCCACTTTCCAGGCCTTGCAGTGAGGCTCCCTGGTGCAGAACTTGCTGAGCTGATGGTTGGAGTGGGAAGCAAAGAAGTCGACCTTCAGGGTGTCCCATTTCTGAGTTACAAGGATGAAGGTTCTTTGGTCTAGCTGCCACTCGTGTGGGTCCAGAAGATTTCTGCTTAAGCTGTCTGCCAGAGAGTTTAGGAGCCTGGCAAGAATTGTGCTAACAGGTGTAGTTGCATGGCTGAGGCTGTGTGCCAAAGGGTCATGGCGAGCCTGCACAGAGGGTACGAGTGAGTTCCTCCCTGCTTGCTGATATACCACATCACAGTGATGATGTCTGTTTTGATCAGTAGAGCCACCGGGGAGAGGAGGGGTCTGAAAGCTGTCAGTGCATGCTGGACAGCTAACATCTTTTTTTAGTTGATGTGCAGATGTACTTGATGTGGGATCCTTTGGCCCTGTATGCACCTGCCGCCCAGGTGTGCACTCTAGGCATAGTCTGATGCATCTGCGGTGAGGGTCTGGGTGGCGTGGGGTTGTGAGAAGGGTAGTCCCTTGTTGTGGTAACATGCTGCTGCCCACCAAAGAAAATCTTTCCTTAAACAAGGTATCATTGGTGTAAGAGTTTCCAGGTCTTGAATGTTGACACCAAAGGCTTTTTAGGTACCATTGTAGTTTCCTCATATGCAGTCTGGCATATGGAATGAGTAGAATGCAAGAAGCCATGAACCCCAGTGCTTGCAGGATTTTCCTTGCGGTAACTGGGGTCTGGTAGCTAGTTGAGCGAAATAGGCTGTCCGGTAAGTTTGTTTTTCTGGTGTAAGGAATGCCATCTGGGATGCTGTGTCCAGGCCTGCTCCCAGAAATATAATTTTTTGGGTGGGTACTAGTTTGGATTTCTTTTCATTGATAGTATACCCTGGGGAGGCAGTAGGTCCTTTACAAAGGCCAGGTGCTTGAGCAGCTTTTCCTGTCTGCTTAAATTAGGCAGTCGTCTAAGTATGGGTAAATTTGAATATTTCCTTGCCTGCAAAAAGTAATGGCGGGAGCCAGACATTTTATGAAAACTCTGGGAGCAGTGGGTAAGCCACAGGGAAGTGCAGAGAACAGAAAGTGCAGTGATCCTGCCCTGAAACATAGATATTTCCTGCATGATTCCCTGATTGGAATGTGTAGGTAGGCCTCTTTTAGGTCTAGGGTGGCTAAACAAGCATCCTTGGAGAGCATAGGTATTAGTTGCTTTAGGGTGAGCATTTTGAATTTTGGTATCACCAGAAAGGTGTTTAGAATGGATAGAGGGAGGATGGGGCACCAGGTGCCCTCTTTTCTGGGTGTCTGTGATGGCTTGGTGGTTAACTACTGTGACTATGGTATATAGGGTCCTGGGTTCAGGACCTGCATGGCTGTTTATTTACATAACACAAGCACTCAGGTCACTCCAGAACAAGTACAAATACAACTCTGTCATTGTCCATGTTGGTGTGAATGACTTGAGCTGTACCTCCCTGGACTACATGAAGAGAGACATGGAAGAGCTCTCTGATCACTTAGCCCAAGCCGATATGACCCTGACCCTGAGTAGCATTCTGCCCTCACCAAGAATGATACCACGGTATAAAGAAAAAAATACCAATTTCAACAACTGGCTAAGCTTCTGGTGTCATTCAAAGGGGATCCAGCGTCTGTCAGCCTGGGATGACATGCTCGACAAGCCAAGCTGCTTCACTAGAGACAGCTTGCACCTGTCACCCTTAGGCTTTCGAATACTGGCCAAGGTTCTTGCCACCCCTATAGTGCCTTTTTTTAGGCAAGGCTCAAAAGACAAAACCTCCACCATAAATAGCACAAGTAACAAAAACCTGAGGGTAATGCTACTCAATGCCAGAAGTCTAAACCTCAAAATGCATGCACTCGAGGCACTCCTCAGTATGGAGGAAATCGATATATGTGCAGTAACAGAAACCTGGTTTAAGGCTCCAGAGAGCACTCCAGCACTACCAGGCTACAACTCATACCAAATATTTCGGCCACAAAACCTAGACCGAAATACAAAAGGTGGGGGCATATCCATATTCATCAAGGATACCCACACCTCCAGGTTAGTGGCATAGCACGATGCTTCACAGATCATCCACGTGCAACTAACAACAGGCAGAACTGCAATTCAAATTGTAGCTTGCTACAGATCACCCACCATGTCCCAGGACCCCCATTTGCATTTCTGGAAACACTGGGAAACATAAAGGTCCTACCAAACACCCTGATATTGGGTGATTTTAATTACCCAAACATTAACTGGGAGACCTACTCAAGTACTAACTCCCTTGCCCAACATTTCCTAGAATTAATAAACTCAAACGCCCTGGATCAACTGGTCAACACCCTCACCAGAGGTGACAACATATTGGATCTGGTCATCACCAACATGGGTGATTGGTGTTCCACACCGGAGGTCAACCCCTCGCTGGTTAGATCTGACCATAAACTAATCATTCTGGATATCCACATTCAGCCCCCACTCCCGGTCAAAGAAAACACCGTGAAAAACTTTTCAAAAGCGAACTTCACGTTACTTAAGACCAAGGTGGAAAGTTTCAAATTCCCCATGCTATAGGATAACACTGCTCAAGCTGCAAAATCCTTTACTAATGCACTCTACAGGCACCTACAAGAATGCACTGATCGTACTATCCCACGAAAAACCAAGACTCACTCCTCCAAGAAAAGGAAACCAGTCTGGTGGACCCCTGCCATAAACAATCTATACAACAGAAGGAGGAAACTAGTACAGAAAAGAGTAAAAATCCCAAGAGGAGACGACATCCCTGATCAGTATAGTACAATTGTGTACACTTACCATAAATGTAGATGTTCGAGTGTATTCACTATTGCAGTCATTACATTCTGGTTATCCTGCTGGCAGGCTACCCTCAGTCGGCCTGAATTCCAAAGTCTAGGTCCGGCATCTGTTGCTGTCACCTCTTCCCTGACGTCAGTGCACCAGGGGTATAAAAGATGCAGCCGACGCCATTTTCTTTAGTTTTTCTTGCCCCAGATGGCAGGTGCCCCCAAAAGGGAAGGCTAAAAATATGCCAATAAAACATGCATGCACCAAAAAATATTATACCTTCATCTACAAGCAAATACACCACATAGGTTGTATAGATTAGAGAAGTGCAGCTAAATTCCAGCAAAAAGAGATGGGGGATGGTGGGTGGGTAACCTGGATTACAACAGTGAATACACTCGAACATCTACATTTATGGTAAGTGTACACAACTGTACTATGTTCTTCGTGTTTCACTGTTGCAGTCATTACACTTGGGCTGAATCGCAAAGCTTTGATTGGGAGGCTGGAGCTAAATAGCATTAGGAGTGGCTATGAGGCCCTGCAGAACTGCAGTGGCAAAGCCTGCCCTGGATTTAGAGTAGAGTGGCAAATGATAGTGCTTTGTAAAGGTGTGCACTGAACTCCAGGTAGCAGCCTCTAAAATGTCTTTGGTTGGTACTCCCCTGAAGAAGGCTGCTGAAGTGGCTGCTGCTCTGGTTGAATGTGGCCTAATGCCCTTAGGCACTGGCTTGCCATGTTGTGAATAGCAGAAACGAATGCAGTGGCCTATCCACTTTGAAATAGTCTGCTTTGAGATCGCCTTTCCTTGTGATCCTGCAGCATATGCCACTAGTAGTTGCTCAGTCTTTCTGAAAGCTTTGGTTCTGTTCAAGTAGAAGCGTAGCTGTCTGTGTATGTCCAAAGAATGCAGAATTCTCTCCCTCTTATTCTGTGGGTTTGGATAAAAGGTAGGTAGATGAATAGTTTGGTTAAGGGCCACAATGGACACTACCTTAGGTATAAATGTCGGGTTTGTCCTCAGTGAAACCCTGTCTGAATAAAAAATGATAAAAGGTTCCACAGCCATGAGTGCCTGTAGCTCTGAGACTCGTCTTGCAGAGGTTAGTGCTAGGAGCAGAGCTGTTTTCCAAGATAAAAACTTTATATCAGCTGTAGCGGCTGGCTCAAAAGGGGGCAGAGTGAGTTTTTCCAAAACATAATTAAGGTCCCATGCAGGTATTGGTGATCTCCTTGGAGGTCTTAAGTTTTTGGCTCCTTGAGGTATTGCCTTAACAAAGGATGAGAAAAGATTGGTAGCTCTGTATTGTAATGAGCCAAAATGGCAGAGGCATGAATTTTAATTGATGAAAAGGATAGGCCTTTGTCCAGCATCTCAGTTAAGTATTGCAAAATCTGAGGAATATTTGGTACTGCTGTGTCAGTTCCTTATGCCTGGTTCCAGGCACAGAATCTCTTCCATTTTCCAGCATAAGATTTTCTAGTACTAGGCCTCCTGGCCTCCAAAATCACATCCATCACCGCTTTAGTCAGAAGTGTGTTTTGTATGACTACATTATCCGCCATGCTGCCAGATTTAAGGTCTTGAGTTGGCTGTGCAGGATCTGATTGTTTTGTTGGGACAGTAGGTGAGGTATCTGAGGTAAGGTCCAGGCTGGGCATTGAGACAAGTTCCTTAGGAATGGATACCAGTACTGGCGGGGCCAGTCTGGGGCAATCAGTATAATTTTTGGCTTCTCTTGTCTGACCTTTAGGAGTATCTTGGGGAGGAGAGGCAGTGGAGGAAAGGCATATACTGTTAAGTTTTTCCAGCTGAAAGATAGGGCATCCACTTTCCATGCTTGTCTGTGATAAGTCCTTGTGCAGAATCTCTTTAGTTGGCAGTTGTGAGGAGAGGCAAATAGGTCTATGTCCGGGCATCCCCATTTCCTTGTTATCATGTTGAAGACTTGTGGATCCAATTTCCACTCGTGGGGATCCATGAGGTTTCTGCTTAGTTCGTCTGCCAGAGTATTTAACTTTCCTGGCAGGAACTGTGCCTGCAGATGTACTTGGTAAGTCAATGCTGTGTCCCACAAAGTCATGGCTAGTCTGCAGAGGGGGAAAGAATGAGTGCCTCCCTCTTATTTATATACCACATGACCGTGGTATTGTCTGTCGTTATCAGTAGTTGTCCCGGATGAAGTAGGTCCTTGAGGGCTGTCAGGGCATTCTGAACAGCTAGCATCTCTTTTTGAATATGTAGATGCATTTGGTTGGTGGACCATGTGCCTTGAATACATCTTCCTGCCATGTGGGCCCCCCATGCATAATCTGATGCATACGTTGTCAATGTTTGCCGGGCTGGGGTTAAGGTGAATGGCTGTCCCTTGTTCTGGTGACAGGCCATCGCCCACCATCGAAACTCCTGTTGTAGGCAGGGAATGAGAGTAATTATTGTTTCCAGGCTGTGGCAATGCTGAGTCCAAATACTTTTTAGGTACCATTGAAGTTTCCTCATATGCAGTCTTGCATATGGAATTAGTAGAATTCAGGATGCCATGAAGCCCAAAGCCTGCAGAATTTTTCTTGCAGATAACTGGGCCTTTGCTGCCAATAGTTTGAAATAGGTAGTCAGTTACCTTTGCTTGTCTGGCGTGAGATAAGCCATCTGGGCAGTTGTATTTAAGCTTACACCCATGAATATTATCTCTTGAGAGGGTACTAGTTTTGATTTTTGTTCGTTGACTGTGTACCCTAGGCATGGTAGTAATCTCTTTACAAATGCCAGATGCTGTAGTAGAATGTCCTTGTTCTCTGCTTGTATGAGGCAGTCGTCCAAGTAAGGATATATTTGTATTCCTCTTTGTCTGCAGAATGCAATTACTGGTGCCAGGCACTTTGTGAAGACCCTGGGGGCAGTAGATAAGCCAAAGGGCAGTGCAGAGAATTGGTAGTGCATTGAGCCAGCTTTGAATCTGAGGTATCTTCTGCATGTTTGTCCGACTGGGACATGCAGGTATGCCTCTTTTAGGTCTAAAGTCACAAGCCAAGCCTTCTTGCCCAGCATGGGCAGAAGCTGCTGTAACATCAACATTTTGAATTTTGGTATATCCAGATATCTGTTTAGAATGGATAGGTCCAGTATTGGTCTCCAGGCTTTGTCCTTTCTGGGTACCAAGAACAGTCTTGAATAAAATCCTTGTCCCTGCTCTTGTTCTGGTACTTGTTGAATGGCTCTCATGTCCATGAGGGATGAGACTTGTTTTTGTGCCTCTGCCCATTGTTTTGGTAGGCCTGGCCAACCGTTTGCCCTTGGCAAGGTATGAAAGTGAAACTTGTAGCCCTGTGACACTATGTCTAAGACCCATTTGTCCTGGGTTATTATGTGCCAATTTTGAGAAAAAAGTGCTAGCTTTCCCCCTAAAGGTGCTGCCAGAAGATAAGTGCTTGGCGCAGGCAGGGGGAAGTCACTGGGACTGCTTCCTGTAAGGTTGTGATTTGTCTTCTCCACTTTTGGAGGTAGAAGCACCCCATTGTTTAGACCTGTATGAACCTTGGGGCTGGGATCTGCCTCTTGGGCATCTGTATCAGCCCCTTTGTGGTCTGTCTGACACTGGAAAGGACCAATTCTTTGTAGGCCAGTGTCTGCTAAATCTTGGAGGCTGTACCTGTAAGAAATCCTTGACTGTTGGCATAGATTTAGCTTTGTCCTCCATTTTCTTTAACACCTCTTCTGCTTTAACACCAAACAAAGTATCATGCTATAATGCAGCATCTAATAATTTTGCTTTAACATGATCTGGTAAACTTTGTTCCTTTAACAAGCATGCCTCCTAATGACAGAACCCGTGACAGCGGCCCTGCAGGAGGCCTCCAAAGAATCAAAACCACATTGCAAAGTATGCTTTCCAACTTGCTCAGCTGCATGCAATAAATCCTGCATTTCTTTGTTTTCTGCACCTTCAGAATTTATCAACATTTTCTGTTTAAGCAGTGACATAATATATTGCTGATATTTGAGCATATGAAACTGACAATTTAAAGCCCTTATAGCCAAGGTAGCAGAGGTGTAAATCTTCTTTCCTCATCTGTCTAAAGACCTAGAATCCCTGTTGGAGGGGGTAGGGTTTTTTGCAGTGAATACCTTGACCCCTTTGGGACCCTGAGGAATAGTTTCTGGGTCAGCAGCAGGGTTCTTGAAAAGGAATTTATAAGAGTCAGGAACCCTGTAGTACCTGTCCGGCTTAACAGAAGCTGGAAGTAAGGAGTCAGGGGTCAGACTGGACTCTGAAAATACATCATCTACAATGTCTAACATAGGCAGAATAGCCAGGGGCCTGTGTTGTGGGAGTAAAAGGAAGTCCCTGAGCCTTTTTTAGATTCAGAATAATCTTGGCTCTCCCAGTGGAAATGTTCCCTCATGGTATGCAAGGTTTCCCCAAAAGAGTAATCCTCAGGAGGACAGGCTGAAGGGATAGATTCTTCAGCATCAGAATCCTCAAAGGGAGGAAGAGAGTATTCCTGATCAGAGGAATTTGAAGAAATGGAAACCTGATCTGAAGATTCATATTCTGTCTCTTGCCTAGGCATCTTATCAGGAGGGGGATGGGCACCCCTGATCAAAGTAATTAAGTCTTCGGCCATTTTGAGCATCTGTTTTTTGGGCATGGAGGCCTGACCATGAGGCTGTTGTACTTGTTTCTTTGTTTTTAAAGATGCTCTAGTCTTTGCCTTTGTAGCTGGAGTCGCTTTAATGTACAACTGAGTAGGTTTGAAAACACCCTCAGAAGCCGATGCCTGCTCAGCGGCTCTGAACCCATCTGAGGGAATAGTTTCCGAAGGTCCAATACCTTGAGCTTCCAGCGGCCTAGGCGACTCCACGTGGGAGTCTATAGCGGCCTGCAGGTCCAAAGTAGCGGGCGTCAGGGGCTGCGAAAGCGCCTCACTGAGAACCAGCGAACCGGCGACTGGCCTAGAAGAAGCCTCATCATCGGTTTTAGACCTCGGATGCACGTCCTTTTCTTTTTCTTTGCGTTTCTTGTGAATTGCGGTAGTCGCTTGGCTATCCGACGGCATCGTGTAATTAAATCTTCTGCCAAAATAATGAAAAGCAAAATCGTACCGGCGCTTTATAGTTCACTGGTTAAATCTAGCACAAAACCGACAACAAGCAATGTTGTGGTCAGGGCCTAGGCAAGGAATACAGTAAGAATGAAAATCCTTATGAGGTATTTGCTTCCCACAAGAAATACAATTATTAACTTTTTCTAACATCGGTCTGGAGCAAGAAAAAAGTTTTCCCCAACGGGGTACTTAGCTTTTAATGAAGACTTTGGATCTGAAATTCGAACACGAAAATCTCAGGAGTCGACCGACCGGCACTTGCAAACTGCTTCTGCTTCGGGCACCACGTGGCAAGAAAGACTGGGGAAAATGGCGTTGGCTGCATCTTTTATACATCTGGTACACTGACGTCAGGGAAGAGGCGACAGCAACCGACGCTGGACCTAGACTTTGGAATTCAGGCCGACTGAGGATAGCCTGCCAGCAGGATAACCGGAGTGTAATGACTGCAACAGTGAAACATGAAGCACATCAGCAAGAAACTACGATCCCTCATAAAAATCATCCAAAGCTAGCTTCGAAAGAAAAATTGCCAAGGACTCCAAAGATAACCACAAGCCATTCTTTAACTATGTCAAGAATCTAAGAGTCAATTCCCAAATCTGCTCGGAGTTAGTGCAGAATGGCACAAAATACACTGAACCGACCGATAATGCCAACATCCTGGTAGACAGGTTCAGTGCAAACTTCACCCCCTTCTCAACTCCAAAAGGGCTTATAACCATATCAGAAGAATGTAGTGCCCCTGAAATCACAGACACTCAGGCTAACACAGCCCTCTCCCAAGCCAAACATACAGCATCAATGGGACCAGACGGTGTTCCAGGCTGTTACCTACACGAGGTCAAAGATGAACTAACCCCTCACCTAAACACACTGTTCAAACTCAGCCTCTCCACAGGCTACGTGCCCAGAAAGTGGCACACAGCAACGGTTATTCCGCTCCACAAAGGTAGAGTCACAACAGACCCCGGGATCTATCGCCCTATAAGCCTGACTAGCTTGGTCTGCAAGGCTATGGAATGCATCATCATGGATCTCATTAGCAGAGACATTGGGAACCTCCAAACACTGGACCCCACCCAGTTCGGCTTTGTTAAGGGGAGATCATGCCTCCTAAACCTGGTGGACTTCTTTGAAACAGTTACCAAGGCTCTAGACGAGGGAAAGGTGGTCCACACAGCCTACCTAGACCTCGCAAAGGCCTTCGACACCATTCCCCATTCTGGTATTATAGACAAGCTCACCAGCCTGAACATAAACCCCTACATCACAAGATGGGTTGTCAACTGGTTCACGGACAGAACTCACATGGTAAGAGTTGCGGGAGCTAGGTTTGACTCTAAACCAGTTAAAAGTGGCATTCCCCAGGGCTCAGACCTAGGACCCCTCCTGTTCAGCATATACTTCTCAGAGGTACAGGCAAGCACAGGAGGAATATGGCTGACCAAGTTCGCAGAAGACTGCAAACTAGGGGCTATAACTGACTCTCTTGCTGACATAGACATCCTCCAAAAGGGTCTCACTGAGACAGATACCTGGTGTCAAAACTATGGCCTCAAGCTAAATGCCAAAAAGTGCATAGTCATCCCCTTTGGAAAAAACAAAGTACCCACAAACTTCCACATTGTTGGTAGCACCCTAAATACGGAAGACGAAATAAGAGATCTGGGGATCCAAATAGATAGTAATCTCTCCTTTGATAATCACATTGCCAAAGTGGTTAGAAAATCCTTCTATGTGGCCCACCTAATCACAAAAGGGTTTGCATCCAAATCAAAAGAGGTTATTGTGCCCCTGTACGCATCACTCATCAGACCCATCATGGAGTACAATGCCCCATTTGGGATGTACCTTACAAGACACCTGCAACAGCTGGAAAGACCACAGAAGTACCTCACCAAGAGGATCACTGGCCTCAAACAGATGCCCTATGCAGCTCGACTGAAAAAACTCCAGCTGTACTCGGTTGCACACCGCCTACTCAGAGGTGATCTCTGCCTGACATACAAGGCCATGCCCAACCTAGAATTGCTGGACATGCTCCACCTAAAGAAAACCATATCCCCTCGAGCCACACACTCTAGGGATATAAACCTCACCACAACAATAAACAGAACGTGCTGGAGGAATAGATTCCTGTCCTAGAGACTTCACATGCTCTGGAACAAGATTCTAATCTACATTAGGCAGAGCTCCTCACTAACACTCTTCAAGAGAAACCTTGACGAGTGGATGGGAAACAGGAAGTTCACCCTGGGATCACTTCAGTGGCTCTGCTGGACAGAGGCACAAGGAACTAATCTATGGGGGCGGCGAAAGCCAACACCATTCTGGCTAGGCTTATAAATGCCTTTGGGCAGATAGCCTAGTACCTACCTATGAACCAGGAAGAATCTGGAGTAGAAACCTTGGCGTATCTGTTCTGCAGGAAAGTGCTCTATTGCCCTCATAGAGAGCAGGGAAAGGACTTGCTTTTTGGCCTCTGCCCACTGGTTTGGGGAAGATCTGGGAACCCTTTTGGGGTTGGTAGAGTGTGAAAATAAAATTTGTATCCCTGGGACACTATGTTGAGGACCCAGTGGTCGTTGGTAATGGTGGCTCAGGTGCTTGCATGGAAGGAGAGTTTTCCTCCTAGGGGCAAGTGCAGGTGGGCAGAGGGAGGGGGTGGAAGTGGAGAGTCACTGTGAGTTCTTACCATGAGAGGGTAGGCTTAGCACTCCCTGGTTTTGAAGAGGAGGAACTCCATTGCTTAGATCTCTGCATTCCCTGGGGCTGCTGTCTGGGGTGGCCTGCTTCCCCAGGGTCTGGGCTGAGCTGACCTGGAGGAGGCAGGAAAGGACCAGTGCTTGGAGGGGAAATGCCTACTGAACCTGGGTGGCTGGACATGCAGGAAGTCCTTAACTGTCTGCACAGATTTAGCTTTTTTTTCCATCTTTTTTAAGACCTCCTCTGCCTTTCTGCCAAATAAGTTGTCTTTGTGCAAGGGTGCATCCAATAATTTGGATTTGACATGGTCTGGCAAGGGTTGTTCCTTAAGCCAAGCATGCCTTCTAAGGACAGAACCAGTGACTGCTGCCCTGAAAGATGATTCTAGGGTGTCAAAACCACATTGTAAGGTGTTCTTACTTATTTGACTTGCAAAATGCATTAACTCTTTATTTTCTGCACAAGCAGGAAAAGATGATATTTTTTGTTTGAGGAGTTCCATGGTATGTTGCTGAAATTTTAGCATATGGAACTGGCAATTTAGTGCTCTAATAGCAAGAGTAGCAGAGGTGTATACTTTTTTACCCCATCTGTCTAATGCTCTGGAATTCCTATCTGAGGAGGGGATTCTTAGCAGAAGTTGCTTTAATTCCTTTAGGCCCTTAAGAAATAACCTCACGGTCAGCAGTAGGGTTTTTGAAAAGAAATTTGTGAGAGTCAGGGACTCTATAGTACAGTACAGTTGTGTACCTACCATAAATGTAGATGTTCCAGTGTATTCACTGTTGCAGTCATTACAATTGGGTTATCCTGCTGGCAGGCTACCCGCAGTCGGCCCGAGTTCCAAAGTCTAGGTCCGGCATCAGTTGCTATCGCCTCCTCCCTGACGTCAGTGCATCAGGGGTATAAAAGATGCAGCCGACGCCACTTTCTTCAGTTTTTCTTGCCCCAGATGTCAGGTGCCCCTAAAATGGTAGGCTAAATTATGCCAATAAGCATGCATACACAAAAAACAACTTTTCCTTCATCTACAAGCAAATACACCACATAGGTTGTACAGAATAGAGAAGCACAGATAAGTCCCAGCAAGGAAAAGGGGGATGGTGGGAGGGTAACCTGGACTGCAACAGTGAATACACTCGAACATCTACATTTATGGTAGGTACACAACTGTACTATGTTCATCGTGTTTCACTGTTGCAGTTATTACAATTGGGTTGAATCCCAAAGCTAAGGTTGGGAGGCTGGAACTAAATAGGATTAGGAGAGGCTATCAGGCCCTGCAGAACTGCAGTGGCAAAACCTGCCCTGGATTTAGAGTAGAAAGGTAAGTGATAGTGCTTTGTAAAAGTATGCACTGAACTCCAAGTTGCAGCCTCTAAGATGTCTTTGGTTGGTACTCCTCTGAGGAAGGCTGCTGAAGTGGCAGCTGCTCTGGTTGAATGTGGCCTAATGCCCTTAGGCACTGATTTGCCATGCTGTGAATAGCAGAAACGAATGCAGTGGCCTATCCACTTTGAAATAGTCTGTTTGGAGATAGGCTTTCCTTGTGATCCTGCAGCATACGCCACTAGAAGTTGTTCAGACTTTCTGAAAGCTTTGGTTCTGTCCAAGTAGAAGCGTAGCTGCCTGTGAATGTCCAAAGAATGCAGGACTCTCTCACCCTTATTCTGTGGGTTTGGGTAAAAGGTAGGCAAATTAATTGTTTGGTTAAGGGCCACACTGGACACTACCTTAGGCATAAATGTAGGGTTTGTCCTTATCAGGATGGAAAATGATAAAAGGTTCCACAGCCATGAGTGCCTGTAACTCTGAGACTCGTCTAGCGGAGGATATTGCTAGGAGCAGAACTGTTTTCCAGGATAAGAATTTTATATCAGCTGCAGAAGCTGCCTCAAACGGAGGCAGTGTGAGTTTTTCCAAGACACAGTTGAGGTCCCATGCAGGTATTGGTGCTCTCCTTGGAGGTCTTATGTTTTTGGCCCCTCTGAGGTACTGCCTTAGTAATGGATGAGAAAAAATAGGTGGTTCTGTATTGTAATGAGCTGAAATGGCAGAGGCATGAATTCTAATTGATGAAAAGGAAAGGCCTTTATCCAGCATCTCAGTTAAGTATTGCAAAATCTGAGGAATATTTGGAACAGTCGCGTCAATACCTTGTGCCTGGTTCCAAGCACAGAATCTCTTCCATTTTTCTGCATAAGATGTTCTGGTGCTAGGCCTTCTGGCCTCCAAAATAACATCCATCACTGCTTTAGAGAGAGGTGCGTCTTGAATGGCTACAATTATCCGCCATGCTGCCAGGTTTAAGGTCCTGAGTTGGCTGTGCAGTATCGGACTGTCTTGTTGTGTCAGTAAGTGAGGAATTTGAGGTAATGTCCAAACTGGGCATTGAGACAAGCTCTTTAGGACTGGGTACCAGTGCTGGCGGGGCCAGTCTGGAGCAATCAGTATCATTTTTGGCTTTTCTTGTCTGACCTTGAGAAGTACCTTGGGGAGGAGAGGCAGAGGCGGAAAGGCATATACTGTTAGGTTTTTCCAGCTGAAAGATAGAGCATCCACTTTCCATGCTTGCTTGTGATAAGTCCTTGTGCAGAATCTCTGTAGTTGGCAGTTGTGAGGACAGGCAAATAGGTCTATGTCTGGGCATCCCCAGTTCCTTGTTATCATACTGAAGACTTGTGGATCCAATTTCCACTCGTGGGATCCATTAGGTTTCTGCTTAGTTCATCTGCCAGAGTATTTATCCTTCCTGGCAGGAATTGTGCTTGCAGATGTACTTGGTAAGTCAGTGCTGTGTCCTACAAGTTCATGGCTAGTCTGCAGAGGGGGTAGGGATGCGTGCCCCCCTGCTTGTTTATGTACCAAATGACTGTAGTATTGTCCATCTTTATCAGTAGTTGTCCTGGCTGAAGTAGATCCTTGAAGGCTGTCAGGGCATTTTGAACAGCTAGCATCTCTTTTTGATTGATATGTAGATGCATTTGACTTGCGGACCATGTGCCTTGAATACATCTTCCTGCTATATGGGCCTCCCAGGCATAATCTGATGCATCTGTTATCAATGTCTGCCTGGCTGTGGGTAAGGTGAATGGCTGTCCCATGTTGAGGTGACAGGCTTTTGCCCACCATCGAAACTCCTGTTGCAGGCAGGGGATGAGGGTAATTATTGTTTCCAAGCTGTGGCAATGTTGAGTCCAAACACTTTTTAGATACCATTGAAGTTTCCTCATATGCAGTCTTGCATATGGAATTAGCAGTATGCAGGATGCAATGAAGCCCAAAGCCTGCAGAATTTTTCTTGCAGATAACTGGGTCTTTGTTGCCAACATTCTGAAATAAGTAGTCAGTTGTCTGTGTTTGTCTGGCGTGAGATAAGCCATCTGGGCAGTTGTGTTTAAGCTTGCACCTAGGAATATTATCTCTTGAGAGGGTACAAGTTTTGATTTCTTTTCGTTTACTGTGTACCCTAGACCTGTTAGTAATCTTTTTACAAACGCCAGATGCTGTAGTAGAATGTCCTTGTTCTCTGCTTGAATAAGGCAGTCGTCCAAGTAAGGATATATTTGTATTCCTCTTTGTCTGCAAAATGCAATTACTGGTGCCAGGCATTTTGTGAATACCCTGGGCGCAGTAGATAAGCCAAAGGGCAGTGCAGAGAATTGGTAGTGCATTGAGCCAGCTATAAATCTGAGGTACCTTCTGCATGACTGTCTGATTGGGACATGCAGGTATGCCTCTTTTAGGTCTAAAGTCACAATCCAAGCCTTCTTGCCCAGCATGGGCAGAAGCTGCTGCAGGGTTAACATTTTGAATTTTGGAATATACAGGAATGTGTTTAGGATAGACAGGTCCAGTATTGGTCTCCAGGCTTTGTCCTTGCTGGGTACCAAGAATAGCCTTGAGTAAAATCCTTGTCCCTGCTCTTGCTGTGGTACTTGCTGAATGGCTCTCGTCCATGAGGGATGAAACTTGTTTTTGTGCCTCTGCCCATTGACTGTGTGGCAGGTCTGGCATACTGTTTGGCCTTGGCAGGGTGTGAAAGTGGAACCTGTAGCCTTGAGATACAATATTTAAGACCCATTTGTCCTGGGTGATCATATGCCAATTTTGTGAAAAAGTGCTAGTTTCCCCCCCAAAGGAGCTGCCAGAAGATAAGTGCTTGGAGCTGGCAGGGGAAAGTCATTGAGACTGTTTCCTGTATGGTTGTGATTTTTCCTCTCCGCTTTTGGAGGTAGAAGCACCCCATTGTTTAGACCTGTATGAGCCTTGGGGCTGTGCTCTGCCTCTGGGGCGTCTGTATCTGCCTCTTTGTGGCCTGTCTGACACTGGAAAGGACCAATTCTTTGTAGGCCAGTTCCTGCTAAATCTGGGAGGCTGTACCTGTAAGAAATCCTTCACTGTTTGCATAGATTTAGCTTTGTCCTCCATTTTCTTTAACACTTCTTCTGCTTTAGCACCAAACAAGGTATCATGTTGTAATGGAGCATCTAAGAGTTTTGCTTTAACATGATCTGTTTAACATTCTGTTCTTTTAACCTCCTAATGACAGAACCTGTAACTGCGGCCCTGCAGGAGGCCTCTAGAGAATTAAAACCACATTGCAAAGTATGCTTTCCCACTTGTTCAGCTGCATGCAAAAAATCCTGCATTTATTTGTTTTCTGCACATTCTGAATTTGTCAACATTTTCTATTTAAGCAGTGACATAAGATATTGCTGAAATTTAAGCATATGAAACTGACAATTTGAAGCTCTTACAGCCAAAGTAGCAGAAGTATAAATCTTTTTCCCCCATCTGCCCAGGGCCCTTGAATCCCTATCAGAGGGGATAGGGTTTTTTGCAGTGGAAGCCTTGACCCCCTTGGGACCTTGAGAAATAGTTTCTGGGTCAGCAGCAGGGTTTTTGCAAAGAAATTTATGTGAATCAGGATCCCTGTAGTATCTGTCTGGCTTAACCGGAGCTGGTGGTAAAGAGTCAGGAGACAGACCGGACTCTGAAAATACATCATCTACAATGCCTAAAACAGGAGGAATAGCAAGGGGCCTGTGCTGAGGTAATAAAAGGAAGTCTCCGAGCCTTTTCTTGGATTCTGAGTAATGTTGTCTCTCCCAGTGGAAATGCTCCCTCATAGTATGCAGGGTCTCCCCAAAAGAATAATCCTCAGGAGGAGAGGCTGAAGGGATAGATTCTATAGCATCACAATCCTCATAGGGAGGAAGGGAATATTCCTGTTCAGAAGAAGAATCAGAGGAAATGGAAACCTGATCTGAATATTCATATTCTATCTCTTGCCTAGGTCTCTTATCAGGAGGGGGATGGGAACCCCTGATCAAAGTAATTAGTTCTTCGGCCATTTTAAGCATCTGTTTTTTAGGCATGGAGGCCTGTCCAGGAGAATGCTGTACTTGTTTCTTTGTCTTTAGAACTGCTTTATTCTTTGCCTTTGAAGCTGAAGTTGGTTTTACATACAACTGTGTAGGCCTGAAAACACCTTCAGACGCCGATGCCTGCTCAGCAGCTCTGGACCCATCTGAGGGAATAGTTTCCAAGTGTTCAATACCTTGAGTTTCCAGCAGCCTAGACGGCTCCACGTGGGAGTCAGAAGCAGCCTGTGGCTCTGAGTTAGCGGGCATCAGGGGCTGCGAAAGTGCCTCACTGAGAACCGGCGACAGGCCTAACAGAAGCCTCGTCGGTTTTGGACCTCGGATGCTTGTCCTTTTCTTTTTCTTTGCGCTTTTTATAAACTCCGGTAGTCGGCTGTTCCGACGGCATTATATAATTTAATCTTCTGCCAAAGTAATGAAATGCAAAATCGTACTGACGCTTAATAGTGCATTGGTTAAATCTAGCACAAAACCGACAACTAGCAACGTCGTGGTCAGGGCCTAGGCAAGGAATACAGTAAGAATGAAAATCCTTATGAGGTATTTGCTTTCCACAAGAAATACAATTATTAACTTTTTCTCAATGGGGTACTTAGCTTTAATGAAGACTTTGGATCTGAAATTCAAATTTGAAAATCTCAGTAGTCGGCCGACTGGCACTTGCGAACTGCTTTTGCTTCGGGCACCGTGCAGCAAGAAAGACTGAAGAAAATGGCGTTGGCTGCATCTTTTATACCCTTGGTGCACTGACATCAGGGAAGAGGCGACAGCAACCGACGCCGGACCTAGACTTTGGAACTCGGGCTGACTGCGGGTAGCCTGCCAGCAGGATAACCCAATTGTAATGACTGCAACAGTGAAACACGATGAACATCTGTCAGGTTTCCTGGGAGCAGGAGGGAGGGTGTCAAGAGTCAAACTTGATTCCATGAAAACATCACCCACAACATCCAGGACAGGAGGAATGGCCAGAGGTCTGTGCTGTGGAAGATCTAAGAATTCCCCGAGTCTCTTTTTAGACTGAGGGTAGTCCTGACATTCCCATTGGAAATGTTCCCTTAAAGTATGTAGGGTTTCCCCAAGGAAAAGTCCTCAGGTGGAGAGGCTGAAGGAATGTATTCCTCTGCATCAGAATCCTCATAAGCAGAGAGGGGTTGCATGTCTTCATATTCAGATGTATCAGAGCCTTCAGACTCCTGTTCAGATAAAACTACTGGGGACAAATCTCTTTTTCCTTTTGAAAGGGGTAGCTTGGCTTCCTCTGATCAGCATTATAAGGTCTTCTGCCATTTTAAGCATTTGAGATTGAGGCAAGGAAGCAGGTGCCTGAGATTGCCGTTTTTTTGGGTGTGGTTCGCACCCTGGGCCTTAGAAACTCAGTAGTTTTCGAAAGAACGGTAGACGTGAAAGAAGTTGGTCTGTGTTGAGAATCGATAGCGCAAAGTACTTCCTCGGAAGCCGGTGCCTGCTCAGTGGCTCCGGACCCATCCAAGGTAGAGCCATCCGCAGGATCCTTAGTCAATGAAGAGGCTCACGGCATACTGGACTCCAAAAGGGTCTCGGTAGTGGTTTGCGAATCCACAGAAGCAGGCATCAGGAGCTGCAAAGGCGCCTCACTGAGGACTGGAGAACTGATGACTAGCTGAACAGAAGCGTCATCGGTGGGTTTGGGCCTGTGCGGTCTGTCTCTGTCTTTATCTTTATGTTTTTTCGGAAGACCTGCTGTCAGATGGCTTACCAAAGCCATATTGGAATTCAAGGACTGAGAGCAAAAATATATAGCTACAATACAGCCTGATGACATATAGTTCTGGCATTGAACAAAGCATAAAAGCAACAGCGGGGGACGTCATGGTCTGAGCCTAAGCAAGTGACGCAGTAAGAATGAAAGTCTCGGTGTGGTATTTGCTTTCCCACAGGCGACAGAATTGTTAACTTTTTCTGATATCTGTTAGAGCAAGAAAAAAAGAATATCCAATGGTGTACTTAGCTTTAGAAGTCTTCAACTTCAATTCGGAAAACGAAAACTCAGGTAGTGGCCGACTGGCACTCGTGCGAACTGCTTTTGCTTCGGGCTCCTCGGCAAGAAAGACTGATGGAATGGCGTCGGCTGCCTTATTTTATATTACTGATGACCTGACATCAGTCCTGGAGTGATGGCAACCAATGGAAATACTAAGCCTCTGGTATCCGGGCCGACTGAGGGCTACCCTGGCAGGGATAACTCAAGTGTGATGACTGCAACAGTGAAACACGAAGAACATCTATACTTAGCCAACGAGCCTGCAGGAACACTTCTCGATCGCTTGAGCGGCAAACGAGATCTGGGGATGTGGCCCAGAGCATCATGGGATAGGGGTTAGCCTCGAGCCAGTGGAAGCTCTCGAGCTTTAGTATTCGGCTGAGTCAGAGCCAAGATCAGCTCCGAACCCAAGCTTCAAGAATTACGGCGAGATAGGACAACATAACATTCTATGTTTAATTCTCTTTAAATATTTCAGCATACTGTCCCTTTCACTTCACACTAGTAAACCTGTCAAAAAGACCATAACTATGTCTCCCATGATTTCTCCCCAATAATTACCTTCTAATTGTATTGTAGAAATATTGATCTATGGTGTAAATACTGCTGGACTGTGCTTATCTTTAGAAGTATGCAACTCCTGCTTTTCTTCTGTCAGTCCTAACTGTATTTTATGTTACTCTTTGTGTCCTCCACTTTTACAAGCACTGTATGCCATTTGGCCTGGGCAACATCTGGAAAGAGTCCTCTAACCACTGTGCATACCATACACAAATAAATAAAATAAAGCACTGGATGCATATGTTGGGAAACATAGCATCATATCTTTCAACATTTACCTACAGAGGGTTATAAACAAAGCAAAAAATAAAGGCCACAAATTATGGGCACTTTTTAAATGCTGATACGATTAACTCAGAACATCTCAAAAAAACTTCAAACATTAGAAGGAATGAAAATTAGGGACGTCCCTAAAAGCTGACATTTAGCACCCGCACAGAAAAAGTGGAGAACAAGAAGAGCAACCTCCTTAAATGGTCTAAGATCTAAGGTTGGACCACCTGAGCATAAAGTGTTGAGTTTTATCAGTACCATTGCTACAACAGTCTGGTCTGGTTTTGAGGTGGTGTCTGTGCCTATAACACACACTGTCTGGAGAATGTCAAAAGATCATATGGACCATTCTAGGGAAAGTGACTACTCTATCAGAATTAACCCAGGTTAATTTGACAATTTCTTTGAAATTAACTAGCCCTGGTGAAAATCCATGGACTTAATGAAGATGCCTCTGTGGAGATGGGATAAACTCCACAAAGGCATTCCATTTTGCCATCATGGTCCTGATGAAGTTTTTGAATTTAGGATTCTTTGGGGGAAAAGTATAGGAAGGAGACACCATCAGTAACCTCAATATTTTGTGGACTGACTTCCATACTGTGTAGTGAAGACTAGCAAGGAGACGATCAGTGTCCACATAAAGGTTGTTGTAAACTGCTCCACATACCTCTGGGGCCAACAGCATGACAGACTTGCACTTCTCATTCCTCAGCTTTTCAGAGAAAAAGGAAATCTGCAAGGTCATTTCCATAGAGACCTTGGATAACTGGAGTATGGAAGTTGAGAAGGTCATGCCAGAAGTGACCAGAGCCTGAAGACTTCCTATAATCCTTTTAGGGTAGGAAAGGCATAAAAATATAGCCAAGAATAATCTGCAGCAGAAATTACAGACTGAGGCAGGACAGTCAATTGTACTTGCCTGGGTACAGGCTGCACAGGCAGACAGCTCTGCATCTAATTAGAAGACAATGAAGGAGTAAATGTCAGAAAAAAATATGGCAATGGGTGACAGTAACAGATGGCCTAACAATGATGGTATTTTCTGGAGAATGACATCCCAATCAAATGTCTTGTCAGATGAAGTGTGACATCCAGGAGGGTTGCCAATCCAAAGTTAATGTACTGAATAACCAATATCTAGGTTCATAGATTAGTACTAGACTAACTGCAACTTTGGGACATTTTAAGCCTAGCCAGTTAACCCATGTGAAAATAAAACCCTGCACCTTGTATCTGCAAGGTAAATACCTTAGCCATTTTGCCAGCCTCCAAGCCTTCCCTTTACTGCCTTTTACAGAAGAAAAATGTGAGCCTGCCCCAACAGTTCTCCTGAGATGCTCTGCCAATTCAATGGAACTATTTTTCGGAAAGAAACCAAAAGCTCTATGGCATGACCTACTCACATCCAGAGCCCACTGGTCCTTAGTGATGGCTCTCCAAGCCAGGTTGAACTATGAGACCTTCCAACAGTGGGTAGCCTAAGATCACATTCTGGACTGCAGCAATTAGGGAAGTGAAGTCATTTTTTGGGTGAGTAACAGCACAAGAAAGGGTATGACTGTATGACACCTATGTGCCTTTATCAGTCTGCCTGTAGGTTTCCTTCTCTATTGAAGTTGACTAGGCTTAGAAAACAAAAGAGAGGGGACCAGAAGTATCACAAAGGATTTTACAGTGATGAAGGCCTGGTTCCACTTCAAGAGATTATGCATCAGGTGTTGAGAAGTTCGCCCAATTTGTTGTTCACCTTTCAAACTAGCATCCACAATGTTGTTTCAGAGTCCCTCCTTTAGGAAAGACAGCCTCATCCCTGGCATCCTGTAGAGCCACGTTCCTATGTTTTTTGCCCTGAACAAAGCATCAGTACAACCACACTGCAGTAAACCAGATGGAAGCCCATTCTAGAAGCCTCAGATTCTTTCCTGCCTCCAGCTTGACCTCAAACATAAGACGGTCATCAAACTTTTTTATTCCCTACCCTTCATATCTTTTGGTCTGTACCTCATTGCCCTTGTAAATTGCAGAGTCTACCAACTCCGTTTTCCATCCCTCGGACTATCCCCAATTTCAGGCTAGGGCCAGTGTGGAACCAGTGGGTGCATGTGGGGGGGGGGTCTTGCTAGTAACTGCTTCCACATGGAGACTACTTTTGTGTTATGACCTACCTTCTTGTCCTTCCCCCCCACTCTTAGGTTCATACTTGAAACCATCTGAAGGCTACTCCCCACTTTATAAACCATGCCTTCCCTCAGGAAGCACTGAGATTAATGTCCCTCCACTTTTAAAGGCATGCCTATTCCTCCCCGCCATCTCCTCAGATGCCCAAGCCACTAATCAAACCCATATCACCTATGCTGCATTTAGAGATATATCTTATTATGTCATGGTGCTTTTATTTTAAACAAGGAACATCTTTATTAAATTATCATGTATGACATAGGCCATATTACATTTATATAACTGACAATAAACCACAGCGACACAATCAAACATTATACATTCCAAACAGTGGCGACACAACTGTAGCTGCAAACATTATGCATCACTTTTAACATATCCAGTCACTGTTAGTCAACCATTACATAGCTCATTCAAATCATGCCTTCTTTTCAACATCATTTCTCCTGTGGATGTACTGATCCCACAGTTCCCATTTTTTCCTGGATAATTTGCTCCTACCCTTTTCTAAAGATCCCAGTTCTAGTTGTTTTATCTCTGTTACTATCTTCACTACTTCTAGTAAAGTTGGTTTAGACTTTGATTTTCATTTTCTATTAATTAATTTTTTGGCAGCATCATAATTAGACTCAGCAAGGCCTTACTATGTCTAGGCAATTCCGATTTTGTATCATAGCTCAAAAAAATAATTTCCCTAGTTATCCCAATTTGCTCACACAGCTTCTCTGACAGAGCAGTCTGTAGGGAATCTTTAAAGTCTACAAACTCATTATACTCCCAGAAAATATATTCCCAGTTACCTCTTTCTGCCCCATCACACCTCCAACATTTGCTCTTTACCTGAAAAAAAATTCTCTAAAGCCTGCTTGGGGTATAAAAATACCTGTGTAAGCACTTCCAGACACATATCCTAAATCATCTAGATTTTGTTGCATATTTGGGAGACATATATACATTCCCTCATTGTTTCTTTGTGAATTGCTTATCTAATCTCTCTTCCCAATCCTTCTTAAACTCCTCTGACTGATTCTTATAGTTATCATGCAATATTTTATATGCTTCCTTTCTTAATGGCAGCTTCTGTTCTAGATTCCACTAAAAACTCTACCAGTGCTGTTTTTTCATTTAGGACACCCCCACTTCTTTCTCTTTGCCTATACTCTGCTGTCAATGCTTGATATGGAAGGCAATCTCTAGCCTGCAATCCAAATAAGTTCTCAGCGTCTTCCCATTCTATTACATTATCCCCTATTTGCTACTAATACCTTGGTTCCTTTGCCAGTTTTTTCCCCCAATATATTCCCACCCCTCTTGCCTATTGTCTGTATCCCTAAATGCATTTATCCCTATTGGAAGAATCTCCTTTCTCCATTCCCATGTTGGCTTAGTTTTACTATGTCATGGCGTTGACAAATGTCAGCAAACATTTCAAGCTCAGCTTGGACAAGGAAAGTAAAGAGCACTGTTATCAGGCCATATTACTGAAGAGTAAAGTGTCTCTCTCTCTCACACACACACACACACACACACACACACACACACACACACACACACACACACACACATTTAAAAATTCCATTAAACATATCGTCTTGATGTCAAGGCCTTCAAATGCAAGGCCTGGAATGGGATGTGACATGGTTTACTATTAAAATGTCAAAAAACAACTATATTCCCAGTCATAAACATGAAAGGATTGCTTGAATCATAAAATAAAGTGGGCTCACAACATCGACTCATATACTCGACAACTACAGAGTCGATGTTAATGTCAAACACATGAAATACAGTGTGAAAGTTACATCACGTCTTTGCAGGGGGCAAGCCCCCTGCACTCCCCACACCCCCTGCTAACTATATATTCCAAGTCCAAGATTGCACTACAGTGAGGAAAGGGATAATGTCCCAGTCTGCACTGTACCGCGATCTTTAGCCGTTAGATCGACTTCATATCAGCGAATGCACAGTGGCATTCGCCGATATGAATTACCAACAATCGGCAACACGGCAATCGACCATCTGCCATCCTACATCTCATTTGCAGAGCATCTGCATTTGGGATTTTGATAGCAAACCATGTGACAAAGCAGATCACCCCCCAACCTTGACCACCAGACTCTGTTGGTCATGGACAGGGACTCTGGGGAAATATATACTCAGCCTTAAGACAGAAATCCCCAACTTAAGAGTCAGGTGACTCTTGAGATTACTCCCAGAAAAAGGTTGGTCAACAATGAACTCTGATTATTCAACCAGGGCTAGTTAGTGTATGCATCACAGAATGCACCACTTAAGGCTAGGAGCAAGGGGTATAGCTCCTATAGCCCCCTCAACATCCTCTAAACAGAAGGCAAGCACCTCTGGGAAAAAGAAAGCTGTTTCAAGCTTGCTTCCAAGATGGATAGGTCACAACCTACCTTCCAATTCTCTGTCCTTGTGACAACGCCAACCAGTCCTTGTGTGAGGAACTTTTAATTACCACCATCTTCCTGGCAGCAAAATAGGCTCTAATTTTATGTGGCAGTTTTGAACTATTTCCACTTACAGCAGTGCTTAACATCATGTTCTTCTCCAAAACAGTACAAGCAGCGATGATACAGATTTTAATATGTAATGAGATAGTGACAAGGCAGATTTGATTCAAGACAGTGAAAATGGAAACTCTTTATGCATTAGGACTGAGCATGGTATGACTTTTGTAAAGGTGATGGTGCTTCTAAATACTGGTGCTGGTGGCTGCTGTCTTATTCACTGTGCATCAGAAAAGAACTGGTTGGCTTAGGGAAGAGGTACACTTGCATAGCTAACATGTGACAATGTATGGTCAGCCCAGGTATACATGTCCTAGTGTACATGGGCACCTAAGAAAATTGCGACTGCTGGATAGAATGAACCTAACTGCTGACCCACTGGTGAGGGTGTTTAATGTTACATCAAACAGATATCAGTTGAAGACATGAGTTAGAGAGTTCAGATGTAATATGAGGAGATATTACTTAACAGAAAGGGAGATGGATGACTGCAACAGCCTTCCTGAAGAGAAAGCAAGTTACAATCAGCAACAGCACTCTAAGCCTAAATGTGGCACACAGAAAGTTATTACTTCAAAGAATAAGAAAAAATAATTAGTTGCAACACACATCACAGGTGGGGAAATGAAGAGATTAAACATACCACTGGTTCACATTTTGTTGCCACATTCTATATGATTAGGGCATGGCATAAACATTTGATAAATACATTATGAATTGACTGGCAGTATCCTAACAGAAGCAATGGACATCCATTCATACCTCCCAGTACTGAATTACTCGTTTTTTTACCGAGTTTTAGGGTCCAAATGATGGGGTGCTACGATTCCCAATTGGCACCCCTTCATTTCCAATTCTTTTCCAGCTTTTTGTTTGAAAAACTTTTTTTGCGCTTTTGAGCTAATGTCATCACGTGCGCGATGGCGTCAGCCTGTCAGAATTGAGCTCAAGGGCTCACGTCCTCACATTTCCAGCTGTTGAATGGAATGGATCTATCTGCACAGAGCTCTGAGTGTATTGCTGCATGGATCTATCTGATGCTGTGGAGAATGGAGTGTATGGCTGCATGGATCTATCTGCTGCTGCGGAAAATGGAAAGGAAACAACTGCTGCGAGAACAAGACTTTATCTGTGTGTGTGTGTGTGTGTGTGTGTGTGTGTGTGTGTGTGTGTGTGTGTGTGTGTGTGTGTGCTTCTTAAGTGAAAATGGCAGATTGCCTACTCAAAAAATGTTCACACAATAAATTTAAAATGCGATTGAGTGTATGGAAGTAGACTTTTATGACAGAAATGTTCTGAATAGGGCAGTTTTGTCATTATTGGTTCATGCATTCTGTTTCATTGCCTACTAGAAAAATGTTTAAACAATAAATTTAAAATGCACTCTACTTAAGTCTAACAAGTGTGCTATATTATACAAGGAATATAATTTAATAAAGTCAGGAAGGTGTATCAAAGAATGCATGCATGTTTCTTGTTTTGTGTGCAAGGGGCCTATAATTTGAAAACAGCCTAAAGGTAATCTTTATCCACCACTGGCCAAATGCATTTTCTTTGGGTGTGGTGTGGGTTTCAATGCTGTTTCAATGAATGTGAGTTTCAAGGGCAGAGAAGTGTTAATGCCAAGTCCCTTTTCATTGTGAGACAGTATTGCTTTGTTTAAGCAGATATCTATTAGTGTTTGTACATTGTGCTATAAAATGTAAAAATAAAATCCAAATAATCATTGTAGAAGTAAAGCAGTATGCACACATTAGTGTTTATAGTAAATGGGGTGAAACAGCCAGGTAATGGGAAACTGGAATGGCTGCAGGGGGACTCTGGTGCTATATTTTGGTTCTGTTCTTCAGTTTGCATTTGAAAGTTGGTATCCCATAATTCGATCGGAGTGGGTGGGGCTATGTAATTATGTATGCAAATTTTTATGTTAATCAGCATACAGATTTGTACCTAATTTTCATGGGCCTTGTCAAGATTTTTGATGTTTCCAGGTTGAGAGGTCTGCATCCATTCCCTGGCACAAGTAACACAAAAATGGAAGTCAGGAAGTAAAGAAAGATTGTAGAACAGTGACAAGAATATAGTCTATGACTGCCAAAATGACATCAGGAAGAGTTGAACAGAAGCAAAGCTTTCAATTGAGAAAAGATCTCAAAAACAACTGTGTGAAGTGTGAACAGGACTAAAATGCAGAAGATGATGGGGAGGTTTTATGGAGCTTAGTGCAGGACTAGTTACAGAACAAGAATGCATAAAGTTCAATAATGACGCAAGAAGAACGAATGAATGTATGTTAATGCAGCCACAAGAAGTACTAAAAACATGGAGCAGGTGACAAGAGTAAAAAAAAATGGAATAAGAATGGAAAAAGAAAACAAAATCAGAGTACAGACTGATATACAATTTCAAGAACTCAGTTAAAATGCAACATTCTTTGTTTACGAAAGTGATGGTTGAATAAATTAAATACACCAGAATATGTATGAACAACTCATACCTCAAAAGTAGGTCTGTCACGAATACGCTCCCACCGTGGTTTAACTGGTATAGTCCTTACAAATGGAGCCATGCCCTGAGAATACAGCTTGCTCTGTTTATTTAGATTCATGATGTTGATTTTTATCAGCTTCCCTGGAACACCACCTCGAACACTAAAATAAAACCAAGACCTAAACAACAGAAAAATTATCAGGATTAGCACACTGATAGTACCCTCACAACTCGGCACACCTTGGCTAAGCTACTTTAAAAACTGAAAACACATAGTGAGGAAAACAAATTATTATCCAAAAACATGTAACAGCATTACAAACATCTCTTAAGTGGTATAAAAAGGAAACATTCAATAACTTGCTCTTCAGTGTGAAGGGGTTAAGCAAGGAAAAACATTTGAATGCCATAAGATGCTACAAAAAATAGAAACTGGCATTTTTTTTGTTGGTAATTCTCTTTTACAACATGTTTCATCCTGTCTTTAAAAATAAGCATCACATACATTAGTTGTGAGAAGAATCTGCTAATACCCCTCTCGTTAAAGCCTAGTGATGTCTCTAGACATCTAAGTTTGCCAAATAATACTTACATTAATAGTCTCAAAACTATGCTACACACATTATTGAATGATTTAATCTTTCAAAACAACTAATCAGAGACAAAAGTAGAAAGAAATTATGTAAGCACACCCACAACAGTGCCCACACAAACATTCACATACACTCATGTAGAAAATAAAACATAAAAAAACAGAAAGTACAGTTGTGTACACTTACCATAAATGTAGATGTTCGAGTGTATTCACTGTTGCAGTCATTACATTTGGGTAATCTGCTGGCAGGTTGCCCTCAGTCGGCCTGAATTCCAAAGTCTTGGGTCCTGCGTCAGTTGCTGTCTCCTCTTCCATGACATCAGGTCGTCAAGGGTATAAAACATGCAGCCGACGCCATTTTCTTTAGTTTTTCTTGCCCCCGATGTCAGGTGCCCCCAAAAAGGTAGCAAAAAAAAAAAAAAATATATATATATATATATATATATATATATATATAAATATACATGCATCAATATAAACTTTGCCTTCATCTACAAGCAAATACACCACATAGGTTGTAGAAGGTACAGAAGGAAAGAAACTCCAGAATGACGGGGATGGAGGGAGGGTAACCTGGACTGCAACAATGAATACAATCGAACATCTACATTTATGGTAAGTGTACACAACTGTACTACGTTCTTCGTGTTTCACTGTTGCAGTCATTACATTTGGGTAGAATCCCAAAGCTATGGTTGGGAAGCTGGAGCTAAACAGCATTTGGGGCGGCTATAAGACCCTGCAGAACTGCAGTGGCAAAGCCTCCCCTGGATTTAGAGTAGAGAGGCAAAAGATAATACTTTGTAAACAGAACTCTAAGTAGCAACCTCTAGAATGTCTTTGGTTGGTAGTCCCCTGAGAAAGGCTTCTGAAGTAGCTACAGCTCTGGTGGAATGAGACCTAATGCCCTTGGGCAGAGGTTTACCATGGTGTGAGTAGCAGAAACAGATGCAGTGGCTTATCCACTTTGAAATTGTCTGCTTTGAAATAGCCTTGCCTTCTGATCCTGCAGCATATGACACTAGTAATTGCTCAGTTTTTCTTAGAGCTTTAGTCCTGCTCAAGTAGAATCTTAGCTGTCTGTGTACGTCCAACGAATGCAGAATTCGCTCACCCTTGTTCTGCGGATTTGGATAAAAGGTTGGCAGGAGAACTGTTTGGTTAAGAGCCACACTGGAAACCACCTTAGGCATAAAAGTAGGACTTGTCCTCAGAGACACCCTGCCTGGGTAAAATATGATAAAAGGCTCTACAGCCATGAGGGCCTGTAGCTCTGAAACTCTTCTTGCTGAAGTAATTGCTAGTAGCAGAGCTGTTTTCCATGATAAGAACTTTATATCAGCGGTAGCAGCTGGTTCAAATGGAGGCAGGGTGAGCTTTTCCAACACATAATTAAGGTCCCATGCAAGCAATGGTGATCTGCTAGGAGGACTTACATTTTTGACCCCTCTAAGATACTGCTTTAGTAAAGGATGAGAAAAGATTGGTGGCTCTGTATTGTAATGAGCCGAAATGGCAGAGGCATGGATTTTAATTGATGAGAAAGATACGCCTTTGTCAAGCATCTCAGTTAAGTATTGCAATATCTGAGGAATAATTGGTTCTGCTGTATCAGTTCCTTGTGCTTGATTCCAAGCACAGAATCTCTTCCATTTTGTCAGCATAAGACTTTCTAGTACTAGGCCTTCTGGTTTCCAAAATGACATCCATCACAGCTTTACTGAGAGGTGTTGTTTGTATGACTACATGATTAGCCATGCTGCCAGGTTCAGAGTCTGTAGTTGACTGCATGATCTGATTGTTTTGTTGGGACAGTAGTTGTGGTCTTTGAGGCAAGGTCCAAGCTGGGTATTGAGACAAGTTCCTTAGGACTGGGTACCAGTATTGGTGGGGCCAGTCTGGGGCAATTAATATCATCTTTGGCTTCTCTTGTCTGACTTTTAGGAGGACCTTGGGGAGAAGAGGCAGAGGAGGAAAGGCGGAAACTGATAGGTTTTTCCAACTGAAGGATAGGACGTCCACTTTCAATGCTTGTCTGTGATAAGTCCTTGTGCAGAATCTTTTCAATTGATAATTTTGTGGGGAGGCAAATAAATCTATGTCTGGGCTCCCCCATTTCTCTGTAATCATGCTGAAGACATGTGGATTTAGTTTCCACTCGTGAGGATCCAGAACGTTTCTGCTTAAATCGTCTGCCAGAGTGTTTTGTTTTCCTGGCAGGAATTGAGCTTGAAGATGTATTTGGTAGATCAAAGCTGTGTCCCACAGTGCCATGGTTAATCTGCAAAGAGGGTATGAGTGTGTGCCCCCTTGCTTGTTTATATACCACATGACTGTGGTGTTGCCCATCTTTATCAGCAGTTGTCCTGGATGAAGCAAGTCCTTGAAGGCTGTTAGGGCATTTTGAACAGCTAGCATATCTTTCTGGTTGATATGCAGAAGCATTTGTTTTGGTGTCCATATGCCCTGAATGCATCTTCCTGCCATGTGGGCCCTCCAGGCATAATCTGATGCATCTGCTGTTAAGGTTTGGCTGGCAGGGGGTAGAGTGAATGGCCGTCCCATGTTTTGGTGACATGCCTTTGCCCATCATAGAAACTCCTGTTGCACGCAGGGGATGAAAGGAATCATTGTTTCCAGACTGTGAAAATGTTGACTCCATAAACTTTTTAGGTACCACTGAAGTTTCCTCATATGCAGTCTTGCATATGGAATCAGTAGGATGCAGGATGCCATGAAGCCCAGAGCCTGCAGAATTGTCTTGCAGAAGACTGGGTTTTTGTTGCCATCAGTTTGAAGTAAGTAGTCAGTTGCCTTTGCTTGTCTGGCGTGAGGTAAGCCATCTGGGCAGTTGTATTCAAGCTTGCACCCAGGAATGTTATCTTTTGAGAGGGTACCAGTTGTGATTTCTTTTCGTTTACTGTGTGCCCTAGGCATGTCAGAAGCCTTTTCACAAACGTCAGGTGTCGAAGAAGAGTGTCCTTGTTCTCTGCTTGAATGAGACAGTCGTCCAAGTAAGGATATCTTTGTATACTTCTTAGTCTGCAAAATGCAATTACTGGTGCCAGGCACTTTGTAAAGGCCCTGGGCGCAGTAAATAAGCCAAAGGGCAGTGCAGAGAATTGGTAATGCATTAAGCCAGCCTTGAATCTGAGGTATCTTCTGCACGACTGTCTTATTGTGACATGCAGGTATGCCTCTTTTAGGTCTAAAGTCACCAACCAAGCATTCTTGCCCAGCATGGGCAGAAGCTGCTGCAAAGTCAGCATTTTGAATTTTGGAATGTCCAGGTATGTGTTCAAAATCGATAAGTCCAGTATTGGCCGCCAGGCCGTGTCCTTTCTGGGTACCAAGAACAGTCTTGAATAAAAACCTTGTCCTTTTTCCTGTTCTGGTACTGTCTGAATGGCCCCCATATCCATGAGGGACGTAACCTGTTTCTGTGCCTCTGCCCACTGATTTTTTGGCAGATCTGGCCAACCATTTGCCATTGGCAGAGTGTGGAAATGGAATCTGTATCCCTGTGATACAATGTTTAGAACCCACTTCTACTGGGTTATTAACTGCCAATTTTGAGCAAAAAGTGCTAATTTTCCCCCTATGGGTGCTGCCAAAAGATAAGTGCTTGGTGTAGGCAGAGGGAAGTCATTGGGATTGCTTTCTGCAGGTTTGCGCTTTATCTCCTCCAGATTTGGAGGTGGATGTGCCCCATTGCTTTGATCCATATGAATCTTGCGCCTGGTATCTGGAACCCTTAGGGCGTCTGGATTTGCCCCTTTGAGCTCTGTCTGACACAGGAAAGGACCAATTTTTTGTAGGCCAGTGTCTACTGAATCTTGGTGGCTGCACTTGTAAGAAGTCTTTAACAGTTTGCATAGACTTAGCCTTCCCTTCCATTTTCTTTAAAACCTCTTCTGCCTTAATACCAAACAGAGAATCATGCTATAAAGGTGCATCTAGCAATTTAGCTTTAACATGATCAGGCAAATTTTGTTCCTTTAACCAGGCATGCCTCCTAATCACAGATCCAGTAACTGCGGCCCTGCAGGAGGCCTCTAAGGAATCAAAACCACATTGCAAAATATGCTTTCCAACTTGTTCAGCTGCATGCAATAATTCCTGCAATTCTTTATTTTCTGCACATTCTGAAATCAACATAATTTTCTGTTTCAGCAATCCCATAACATGTTGTTGGTACTTAAGCATATGAAATTGACAGTTTAAGGCCCTGATTGCCAAGGTTGCAGATGTATAAACCCTTTTTCCCCCATCTGTCCAGTGCCCTTGAATCTCTGCCAGAGGGGGTAGGATTTTTTGCTGTTGAGGCTTTAACTCCCTTTGGACCCTGTGAAATAGTTTCAGGATCAGCAGCAGGGTTTCTAAATAAAAATTTATGGGAGTCAGGGACCCTGTAATATCTGTTAGGCTTACTGGGAGCCGGTGGTAAGGAGTCAGGGGTCAAGCTTGACTCCGAAAACACATCAGCCACAATGTCTAAAATGGGGAATGGCTAAAGGCCTGTGCTGAGGGAGAAGAAGGAAATCCCTGAGCCTCTTTTTTGATTCTGAGAAGTCTTGACTCTCCCAGTGAAAATGCTCCCTCAAAGTATGCAAGGTTTCTCCAAATGAATAATCCTCAGGAGGAGATGCAAATGGAATAGACTCCTCAACATTAGAAACCTCATAGGGAGGTATAGATAATTCCTGATCAGAAGAGGAATCAGAAGAATTAGAAACCTGATCTGAAGATTCATAATCAGTGTCTTGCCTAGGCCTCTTATCTGGAGGGGGATAGGTACCCCTGATCAAGGTAATGAGGTCTTCAGCTATTTTGATCATCTGTTTTTTAGGCATAGAGGCCTGTGCACGTGGCTCATGCATCTTTTTTTTAGTTTTAGAAGTTGCTTTTGTCTTTGTTTTTGCAGCTGTCGTCAGTTTGATATACAAATATTGAGGTCTGAATACACCCTCAGAAGCCGGTGCCTGCTCAGCGGCACCTGACCCATCCGAGGGAGATACATCCGTCGGTCCAATACCTTGAGTATCTTGCGGTATGCCAGACTCCACATGGGTGTCGGAGGCGGCCTGCAACTCAAAGGTAGCAGGTATCAGGGGCTGCAAAAGCACCTCATTGAGTACCGGCGAACCGGCGACTGGCTTAGGAGAAGCTTTGTCGTCGGTTTTGGATCTCAACTCCCTTTCTCTGTCCTTTTCTTTGCGTTTTTATGTACTCCGGTAGTCGGATTGTTATCCGACAACATTTTTGGGTAGTTAAATCTGTTTCCAAAATACTTTGATGCAAAAATATACCGACGCTTAATAGTGCGTTGGTTAAATCTAGCACAAAACCGACAGTCAGGCACGTTGTGATCAGGGCCTAGGCAAGGAATACAGTATAAATAGAAATCCTTATGAGGTATTTGCTTCCCACAAGTAATACAATTATTAACTTTTTCTGACATCTGTAAAAAGCAAGAAAAAAAGTTTCCCCAATGAGGTACTTAGATTTAGTGAAGACTTCGGTTCTGAAACTCGAACTCGAATATTTCAGTAGTTGGCCGACCGGCACTTGCGAAATGCTTCTGCTTCGGGCACCGCGCGGCAAGAAAGACAAAAGAAAATGGCGTCGGCTGCATGTTTTATACCCCTGATGACCTGACGTCATGGAAGAGGAGACAGCAACCGACGCAGGACCCAAGACTTTGGAATTCAGGCAGACTGAGAGCAACCTGCCAGCAGATTACCCAAATGTAATGACTGCAACAGTGAAACACGAAGAACATCTTATCATGATCAGTGCTAGTATAAATAATGTACAGCTGACTGAGGGCATCATCCCTCACCTCAACAGTTAAATCAAGACAAGCATTCCATCTCCTGCACAGTGACTTCTGAGTAGTATTCTGTGCAGTTAAGGACCCAACTCTCCATCTCCTGCACTTCCTTAAAATTAATGGCTCCACAAACACTGATTTTTTCTTTTTTTTATTAGCTTATATCCATGCAATCAACAGTCCCGAACCCAACAGACAGACAGACAAATACATAAACACTACCTTCCACTGTGGAGTCCCAGCCTACTTTAACCTCATTCTTAGCAGCCTACTAACTGTCGATTTTCTAAAGTAGTGTAGCAACTTTGGCACATTTATGACAGCCCACTTCTACCATCTACTGGTTCTACCTCTGACAGATGCACCAATCTAGCTACACTAGAGGCTAATCTCTCCATCCCACTTAGTGCCAGTTAACTGCACCAGATTACTTCTACATTACCATATCACCAAAACATTACACCTGTCTATGCTGACGTAGTACAGAAATCCTTGTCTAACCCTCCTAGATACCTTACTAGCTTACCTCAGCCACCCAACACAAATAGTAACACCGACACCATACCCACACCTGCTGCTACTGGGAGTCACCTGTACTCACGCTTGTACCCTTAAGGTCCCACAAGCCTGTAGCTGGTGATTTCACTGCAAAACATACAAATACACCAACTGCCAAGCTGGCAAAGAAGAGGGTCAGAGTTAACTGCCTCTCTGGTACAAGAGATAGGGATGTCGCTAGAGCCCTTGCATACCTGCACAAACACATATATCGTTACAACCTTGTAGTTAAATATGTCAGCGTGAATGACCTTAGGTATTCCACTGGAGAAGGGGCAAACAGACATTGTCGAGCTTTCTGCTCATGTACTCAAAGACAGCAAGGCTCTGGCACGGAGCAGCACTCAACTATCATCAAGAATGATGCCTTAATTTACTCCAGACACCAAAAAATGTTTCCTCAGATAGATGGCAAATGTTAGAGGTACAATGGGGAAGAAAGAGATAACATGGAAAGTACAGTTGTGTACACTTACCATAGATGTAGATGTTCGAGTGTATTCACTGTTGCAGTCATTACATTTGGGTAATCCTGCTGGCAGGTTGCCCTCAGTCGGCCTGAATTCCAAAGTCTTGGGTCCTGCATCGGTTGCTGTCGGCCCTTCCCTGATGTCAGGTCATCAGGGGTATAAAAGATGCAGCCAACATCATTTTCTTCAGTTTTTCTTGCCCCAGATGTCAGGTGCCCCCAATAAGGTAGGCTAGATATATATATAAAACATATATGCAGCAAAATAAACTTAACCTTCATCTACAAGCAAATGCACCACATAGGTTGTATAGATCAGAGAAGTAAAGATAAGTTCCAACAGAAATAAGGGGGATGGTGGGTGGGTAACCTGGACTGCAACAGTGAATACACTCGAACATCTACATTTATGGTAAGTGTACACAACTGTACTATGTTCTTCGTGTTTCACTGTTGCAGTCATTACATTTGGGTAGAGCCCCAAAGCTATGGTTGGGTGGCTGGAGCTAAACAACAGTAGGAGCGGCTATGAGGCCCTGCAGAACTGCAGTGGCAAAGCCTGCTCTGGATTTAGAGTAAAGTGGCAGATTGTAATGCTTTGTAAAGGTGTGCACTGAACTCCAAGTAGTAGCCTCTAAAATATCTTTGGTTGGTACTCCCCTGAGAAAGGCTGCAGAAGTGGCTGCAGCTCTGGTTGAATGTGGCCTAATGCCCTTAGGCACTGGTTTGAAATGCTGAGAGTAGCTGAAACGAACGCAGAGACCTATCCACTTAGAAATAGTCTGCTTGGAGATAGCCTTTCCTTGTGATCCTGCAGCATATGCCACTAGTAATTGTTCTGTCTTTCTGAAAACTGTAGTTTTGTCCAAATAGAATCTAAGTTGTCTGTGTACGTCCAAAGAATGCAGAATTTTCTCCCCCTTGTTCTGTGGATTTGGATAAAAAGTTGGCAAATGAATAGTTTGGTTAAGGGCTACACTGGACACCACCTTAGGCATGAATGTAGGGGTTGTCCTCAGAGAGACCCTGTCTGGATAAAAAAATGATAAAAGGTTCCACAGCCATGAGAGCCTGTAGCTCTAACACTCATCTTGCAGAAGTTATTGCTAGGAGCAGAGCTGTTTTCCAAGATAAAAACTTTATATCAGCAGTAGCAGTTGGCTCAAAAGGAGGTAGGGTGAGTTTTTTTAAGACATAATTGAGGTCCCATGCAGGCATTGGCGATCTCCTTGGAGGCCTTACATTTTTGGCTCCTCTGAGGTACTGCTTTAATCAAGGATGAAAAAAGAGTGGTGGCTCTGTATTGTAATGAGCCGAAATGGCAGAGGCATGAATTTTAATTGAGGAAAAGATAGGCCTTTGTTCAGCATCTCAGTTAAGTATTGCAAAATCTGAGGAATATTTGGTACAGCTGTTAGTTCCTTGAGCTTGGTTCCAAGCACAAAATCTCTTCCATTTTCCAGCATAGGATATTCTAGTACTAGGCCTTCTGGCTTCCAAAATGACATCCATCTCAGCTTTACTGAGAGGTGTGCTTTGTATGGCTACATTATCCGCCAAGCTGTCAGGTTTAGAGTCCTGAGTTGGCTGTGCAGCATCTGATTGTTTTGTTGGGACAGTAGGTAAGGTATTTGAGGCAAGGTCCAGGCTGGGCATTGAGACAAGTTCCTTAAGATCAGATACCAGTACTGGCGGGGCCAGTCTGGGGCAATCAGAATCATTTTTGGTTTATCCTGTCTCACCTTTAGGAGTACCTTGAGGGGGAGAGGCAGTGGAGGAAAGGCATATACTGATAGGTTTTTCCAGTTGAAAGATAAGGCATCCACTTTCCATGCTTGTCTGTTATAAGTCCTTGTGCAGAATCTTTTTAGTTGAAAGTTGTGAGGGGAGGCAAATAGATCTACGTCCGGGCATCCCCATTTCTTTGTTATCATGCTGAAGACTTGTGTATCCAGGTGCCACTCGTGGGGATCCATGAGGTTTCTGCTTAGTTCGTCTGCCAGAGTATTGTCCTTTCCTGGCAGGAATTGTGCCTGCAGATGAAAGTACAGTTTTGTACCTACCATAAATGTAAATGTTCGAGTGCTAATACAGCTGCAGTAATCACAGATGGGTTTTCTGCCGTCAGGCGGTCCCTCGGTCAGCCGAATTCCAAAGTCTTGGTCCGGCGTCGGTTGTCGTCACTTTCTCTTCTGACGTCAGTGAGGCCAGAGTATATAAGACACAGCCGACGCCATGTTCTTCAGTCTTTCTTGCCCCAGATGTCAGGTGCTCCCAGAAGGAAGGCAATACATAAATTATGCTTATATGTGTATATATGCAATGCAATATAATCCAAAAACAGTGGTTGCAAGCAAATAAACCATAGAAGGATAACCCAGTCAGGTTGTATGAAGAGGTTATTGGGCCCCATGCCTTTACCAAGTGGGGAAGGAGGGAGGGAAACCTGTACTGCAGCTGTATTAGCACTCGAACATCTACATTTATGGTAGGTACAAAACTGTACTATGTTCATCGTGCATACAGCTGCAGTAATCACAGATGGGTAGAGTCCCAAAGCTACGCACAGGGTGGTAGGTACTAGGAGGAACTGGGATGAGCCAGAATGCCCTGCAAAACAGCAGTGGCAAAGCCTGCTCTGGTTCTGGAATATAAAGGCAGGTGGTAGTGTTTTGTGAAGGTATGTACAGAACTCCAAGTGGCTGCCTCCAGAATATCTTTGGTAGGAACTCCTCTGAGGAAGGCTGTAGAGGTAGCTGTGGCCCTGGTGGAGTGTGATCTGATACCTGTAGGAACAGATTTCCCATGATAGGAATAACAAAACCGTATGCAGTGGCCTATCCACTTTGAAATAGTCTGCTTGGAAACTGGCTTCCATTGAGCCCCTACAGCATAGGACACAAAAAGTTGTTCTGATTTCCTGAAGGGCTTTGTTCTATCCAAGTAGTAACGTAGCTGCCTATGGATGTCTAAAGAATGTAGCAGCCTTTCCCCTTTGTTTTGAGGATTGGGGTAAAAGGTAGGAAGGTGTATGGCTTGATTTAAAGCTACCCTGGATACCACTTTAGGCATAAATGATGGATTGGTACGAAGGAAACCCTGTCCTGATGGAAAATGAGAAAGGGCTGCACTGCCATGAGGGCCTGTAGTTCGAAACTCTATGAGCTGAAGTGATAGCCAGAAGGAAGGCAGTTTTCCAGGACAAATATTGCAAATCTGTTGAGGCAGCTGGTTCAAAAGGAGGCAATGTTAATTTTTCTAGTATGTAATTAAGATCCCAGGCTGGTATTGGTTGTTTCCTTGGTGGTCTAATATTCTTAGCCCTCTGAGGAACTGTCGTAAGAGTGGGTGAGAAAATAAAGGAGGATCCGTGTTGTATTCTGCAGAAATGGCTGAGGCATGGATTTTTATGGAAGAAAATGAAAGTCCACTGTTCAGCAGCTCAGCTAGATACTGTAATACCTGAGGCAAGTTCAGTTTTCTAGGGTCCTGGCCTTTTTTCTCATTCCAAGAACAAAACCGCTTCCATTTTGCGGAGTAAGCTTTTCTAGTAGATGGCCTTCTGGCCTCCAAAATGACATCCTGCACCTCCTTGGAGAGTAGGGTCTTTTGTGGTGTTAAGGAATTTTCCATGCAGCGAGATTGAGTGTTTTCAGCTGACTGTGGAGAGTTTTGTAGCTGTGCTGAGTCGGTAGAAGAGGCATTAGAGGCAGGGACCAGGGAGGAGTATGTGTTAGGCTCCTCAGCAGTGGATACCAGTGTTGCCGTGGCCAATCTGGAGCAATCAGTATCATCTTCGGTCTGTCTGCTCTTGCTTTCAAAAGTACCTTGGGCAGAAGAGGCAGAGGTGGGAATGCGTAAACTGTCCATGGTGTCCAACTGAATGAAAGTGCGTCCACTCTCCAGGCCTTTGGATGAAAGGTCCTTGAACAAAACGTTTCCAATTGATGATTCCTGTGGGAGGCAAAAAGATCTATGTCTGGCCACCCCCACACTTGGGTTATTTCTGTAAATACCTGAGGATGTAACTTCCATTCGTGTGGATCTGTCGTATTTCTGCTTAAATTGTCTGCCAGCGTGTTTTCAAATCCTGGCAGGTACTGGGCTTGAAGTTCGATTTGCCATTCCAGAGCCAAGTTCCAAAGAGTCATGGCTAGTCTGCACAAGGGGTATGAATGTGTTCCTCCTTGTTTGTTTATTTACCACATTACTGTGGTGTTGTCTGTTCTTATCAGTAATTGCCCTGGATGCAGGAAGTCCTTGAAAGCTGTAATTGCATTTATTACTGCTAGTATTTCTTTTTGATTGATGTGAAGGTGCTTTTCTTTTTGGGACCATATGCCCTGGATGCACCTGTCTGTCATGTGCGCCCCCCATGCGTAATCTGAGGCGTCTGTTGTGATGACTTGCTTTGCTTGAGGCTTGCAGAATGGGAGGCCTGTGTTTGCTTGACATGCTTGGGCCCACCATAGAAATTCCTTTTGCAAACATGGGATTATTGGTATTATTGTTTCCAAACTGTGGCTGTGTTGAGACCATAGGTTTTTTAGGTACCATTGAAGTTTCCTCATATGCAGCTTTGCACATGGGATTAAAAGAATGCAAGATGCCATGAATCCCAGAGCCTGCAGGATTTTCCTTGCAGTAAGCCTGGTACTTTTTGCTAGTATTTTGAAGTAATGAGATAGTTGCCCCTGTTTTTCTGGCGTAAGACAGGCCATCTGGGTGTTTGTGTCCAAATTGGCACCCAGGAAAGTTATTTTCTGAGATGGTGTTAGCCTTGATTTCTCTTTGTTGATTTTCCCAGAGAATGCAGTAACCGTGTCACATATGCCAGATGTTCCAGAAGTATGTGTTTGCTGTCCGCTTGGATCAGGCAGTCGTCCAAATAAGGGTAAATTTGTATCCCTTGAAGTCTGCAGTAGGCAATCACTGATGCCAGGCACTTTGTGAATACTCTGGGCGCAGTAGATAAGCCAAAGGGCAATGCAGAGAATTGATAGTGGATTGAACCTGCAAGAAATCTGAGGTATCTTCTGCAGCTTTGTCTGATTGGGACATGCAGGTATGCCTCCTTGAGGTCCAATGTTACCAGCCAAAACTCCTTGCCCAGCACGGAAGAAGTTGCTGTAATGTGAGCATCTTGAATTTTTTGGCAGTAGAAATGTGTTTAGGATGGATAAGTCCAAAATGGGTCTCCAGTCGGTTCCTTTCCTTGGTACCAGAAAAAGCCTTGAATAAAAACCTTGACCTTGTTGAGTAGGTACCTCTTGAATAGCTCTCATGCTTATGAGCTTTGAAATTTGTAGTTGTGCCACTGGCCTTTGATTCTGTGGCAGGTTTGGCATGCCTCTCATAATTGGAAGAGTCAGAAAATGAAATTTGTAGACTCTGTTTATAATGTCCAGGATCCATTTGTCTGTTGTGACAATATGCCAATTGGCCGCAAATAATGCTAGCTTTCCTGCCAAAGGTGCTGCCAGCTGGGGCGTGCTTGGCATGAAAATGAGGAGTCATTGGGTTTGCTTCCTGTATTGTTGTGCACTGTCCGCCACCTCTTGGTGCTGGAGTTTGCCATTGTCGCCTCTATATGATCCTTGTGATTGCCCTCTGCCCCTTGCGTCTGTATCTACCTCTTTGGGGCTTGTCAGTGGCTGGAAAGGACCAGTTTTTGAAGGCCAATTTCTGCTAAAACGTGGTGGTTGGACCTGTAAAAAGGCTTTGACAGTTTGCATAGATTTGGCTTTTTCTTCCATTTTCCGTAGTATCTCCTCAGCATTAGTACCAAACAGCACATCCCTTTGTAAAGGAGCATCTAGAAGTTTAGCTTTGACATGATCAGGCAAGTTTTGTTCTCTAAGCCAGGCATGTCTACGAATGACTGATCCTGTAGCAGCTCTACTTGAAGCCTCTAGTGCATCATAACCACATTGTAAAGTGTGTTTACCCACTTGTTCTGCACTATGCATCATATCATGTATCTCCTTTAAATCTGGTTGTTCAGGTTGAGACATTTTATTCCTTAATTGTGATAACAGGAACTGTTGATATTTAAGCATATGAAACTGACAATTTAAGGCCCTCATGGCTAGGGTGGCCAAGGTATATACCTTTTTACCCCACCTTTCTAAAGACCTTGACTCCCTTTCTGCTGGAAGTGGATTCTTGGCAGTGGAGGCCTTTAATCCCTTGGGGCCTTGTGAAATGGTTTCAGGGTCAGCATTATGACGTTTGAAGAGAAATTGGTGAGAGATGGGTACTCTGTAATACCTATCAGGTTTGACTGGTGCAGGAGGCAGAGAATCCGGGTTAAGGCAAGCCTCCGAATAAACATCATCAAGTATGTCCAAAACAGGGGGTATCGCCAGAGGTCTGTGTTGAGGTAACAAAAGAAATTCCCTAAGTCTTTTCTTAGAATCTGAAAAGTCTTGGCCTTCCCAATGGAAGTGTTCCCTCAAGGTGTGCAAGGTTTCCCCAAAGGAAAACTCCTCAGGAGGAGATACAGAAGGGATGGATTGTTCTGCATCCGAATCCTCAAAAGGGGAGTAAGAGTGTTCCTCTGCATCAGAATGTTCTGATAAAATGGATCCCTGATCAGAAGAGGGAGAATCTTCCTCCACTCTGTGTCTCTTGTCTGGAGGGGGTTGAGAACCTCTGATAAGAGTAATTAAATCCTCAGCCATTTTAAGCATCTGTTTTTTAGGCATGGGACCTGGAGATGGGCCCTGTGCAACAGGCCTTTTGGGGTGCCTGGCTGTTTTGGATTTAGTAAAGGCCTTAATGGAAAAAGAAGATGAGGTCTGAAGACACCATGGGTGAACGTGGCCCTGTCCACATTAGTAGGCTCAACATTAGCAAAGGCTTCGGTGGTTGTAGCCTGGGAAAGGGCCGACGTCCCAGCGGTCTCGGTACAGAGGACACCGCCAAAGGAGTGTCGTCGGTAGTCAGGGACTGCAAAGGTGTCTCGCTGAGAACCGGACCATGTGTAGCCTGTTTTGGCATGGTGTCGGCGGGGACCGCGGGCCTCGGCGTGTCGGTCCTTTTCCTTGCGTTTTTGGACAAAGCGGTGGAGTGTCGGCGACATTTTATAATCAAAAGCTTTACGAAATAGTGTTGGGCGAACTCCGCCCGATGCTTAATAGTGCGTTTATTGAAGGTAGCGCAGCGACAGCCGAGACATCGTGGTCTGGGCCTAAGCAAGGTATGCAGAGGAATGGAAATCCTTATGCGGTATTTGCTTCCCACAAGAAATACAATTATTAACTTTTCTGACATCGGTCTGAGGCAAGAAAAGTTTCCCGGGTACTTAGCTTTAATGAAGACTTGGTTTCCAAAATTTTCGTAATTCAGGAGCTGGCCGACCTGCACTTGAACTGCTTCTGCGGGCACAGCGGCAAAAAAGACTGAAGAAAGTACAGTTTTGTACCTACCATAAATGTAGATGTCCGAACTGGATAGCATCTGCAGTCATAACAACTGGGTTGTCCTGTCGTCAGGCAGCCCTTCAGTCGGCCGGATTCCAAAGTCCGGGTCCGGCTTCGGCTGATGTCACACTTTACCCGATGTCATCTCTGTTGGTCTTCGGGTATAAAGGCATCAGTCGACGCCATTTTCCTCAGTGTTTCTTGCCCCAGATGCCAGTAGCCCTCTTGAAGGCTAAAATTTGGATAGATGCCAATGTTTCCAAAAAGATAGAGGTAAACACAAAAATAAGCATGTATGTACATATATACAAACAAATACACCATAAAAGACTCCCCCACCAGCTAGCTATTAGGAGGGTAAACACCCTAGGAGTACCACAGAGGGGAAGGAGGGAGGGTAATCCTGACTGCAGATGCTATCCAGTTCGGACATCTACATTTATGGTAGGTACAAAACTGTACTATGTCCTTCATGGATGCATCTGCAGTCATAACAACTGGGTAGAATACCATAGCCAACTAGGGGAGGAGGAAAAAAGTAGATTATGGTGTGTTTAGGATCCCTTGAAGTACAGCAGTGGCAAACCCTGCTCGGGATCTGGAATATAGAGGCAAATTATAATGCTTGGCAAATGTATGCACGGAGGTCCAAGTAGCCGCCTCAATAATGTCTTTGGTTGCCACTCCTCGTAAGAAAGCTGTGGTAGTGGCTGTTGCCCTTGTAGAATGAGGTCTTATGTTCTGTGGAATAGGTTTTCCATGGAAGGAGTAACAGAATCGTATGCAGTTTCCTATCCATTTGGAGATTGTCTGTTTGGAAATAGCTTTTCCTTCCCTTCCTGTTGCATAGGCTACAAAAAGTTGGTCAGTCTTTCTGCTACTTTTGTTCTGTCAATAGTAGCGTAGCTGTCTATGTACATCAAGTTATGCAGTATTCTTTCCCTCTGTTTTGTGGGTTGGGAAAGAAGGTAGGTAGGTGGATTGCCTGGTTTAAAGACACTCTGGATACCACCTTAGGCATAAATGTAGGATTAGTCCTCATGGACACTCTATCTTGGTGGAAGATTATGAAGGGTTGCACTGCCATTAAGGCCTGTAGTTCTGAAACCCTCCTTGCTGAAGTAATTGCCAGTAGGAAAGCAGTTTTCCATGACAGGTGTTGTAGGTCTGCTGTTGCTGCTGGTTCAAAGGGTGATAGTGTCAACTTTTCTAGCACAAAGTTTAAGTCCCAAGCTGGTAATGGTGGTTTCCTTGGAGGTTTTACATTCTTGATTCCTCTGAGGAACTGCCTGAGCAAAGGGTGCGAAAAAACAGGTGGATCAAAGCTGTATTCTGCTGAAATAGCTGATGCATGTATCTTGATGGAGGAGTAGGACAGGCCTGAATGAAGAAGTTCGGCCAGATACTCCAGAATGTTAGGCATATCTATGTTTGACACATCTTTTCCTCTTTCAGTACTCCAAATGACAAACAGTACAGTTTTGTACCTACCATAAATGTAGATGTTCGAGGATCCACATTGCTGCAGTCCTAACCATTGGGGGTAGTCCGCTGTCCAGTCGGCCCGAATACCAAAGTATATGGCTGACGTCGGTCAAGGCGCATTAGACTGACGTCAGGACGTCAGGGTACTAATGCGCATGACCGACGTCATATCCTCAGTCTTTTCTTGCCCCAGATGTCAGAAGACCCTAAAAAAGACAAGGCCTAAACCAAAACACCAACAAAACCCCTGCACCAAACATATATACAATATATACAAATGCACAAGAATATAGCCTAACCCACACCACCACCCCTAAACACAGAGGGGAAGGAGGGAGGGTAAATTGGACTGCAGCAATGTGGATCCTCGAACATCTACATTTATGGTAGGTACAAAACTGTACTATGTTCTTCATTCCACATTGCTGCAGTCCTAACCATTGGGTAGAATCCCAAAGCAGAGGTAAGGGAGGCTGGCAAATCATAAGGAAGCAGGAGCTGTCAACATGCCTTGCAAAATAGCTGTGGCAAAACCAGCCCTAGATTTAGAGTAGAGAGGAAGGTGGTAATGCTTAGAGAAAGTATGCACTGAACTCCAAGTAGCTGCCTCCAAAATATCCTTAGTTGCCACCCCCCTTAGAAATGCTGTTGAAGTGGCAGTAGCCCTTGTGGAATGAGGCCTAATCCCAGCTGGAATCTCCTTGCCATGATGGGAATAACAAAATGAAATGCAAAACCCAATCCACTTAGAAATAGTTTGCTTAGACACAGGCTTGCCCTGAGAAGTCAAGGCAAAAGAAACAAACAACTGCTGAGACTGCCTAAAATCCTTAGTCCTGCTTAAATAATAACGTAACTGCCTATGTACATCTAAAGTGTGCAAAATCTTTTCCCCTTTATTTTGGGGATCTGCATAAAAGGTAGGCAAATGAATAGTTTGGTTTAAAGCCACACTAGAAACCACCTTAGGCATAAAGGAAGGATTAGTACGTAAAGATACCCTATCCTTATGAAAAATCAAAAAAGGCTCCACTGCCATAAGGGCCTGCAACTCAGAAACCCTTCTTGAAGAAGTAATGGCCAACAAAAAAGCAGTCTTCCATGACAAGTATTTCAATTCAGCAGTAGCCATGAGCTCAAAAGGTTGTAGAGTAAGTTTCTCCAACACAAAATTGAGATCCCAAGCAGGAGTAGGAGCTCTACGTGGGGGTCTTATATTCTTTGCCCCTCTAAGAAATTGCCTGAATAAAGGATGCGAAAACAATGGTGGGTCACAGTCATAGTGAGCTGAAATTGCTGCAGCATGAATCTTAATGGAAGAGAAAGACAAACCTTTGTCCAGTAACTCAGTAAGATATTGAAGAGCCACACTCAAATTTGGCTCAGTAATCTCCAAATTGTTTGCTGCACTCCAAAACAAAAATCTCTTCCATTTTTCTGCGTACACTTTCCTTGTACTAGGTCTTCTGGCTTCCATAATCACATTTAAAACTTGTTGAGGAAGCTGAGACCTGCTATCTTTCAAAACAGAATATGCCAGGCTGTTAGATGTAGAGAGTGAAGCTTGACATTGAGCAGATGACCGTCCCTCTGAGACAACAGGTGTGGAATCAAGGGTAAAGGCCATGGAGGCTTCTTTACCAGACTCCTCAGTAATGGGTACCAGTGCTGCGAGGCCAATCTGGAGCTATTAAAATCATCCTTGGCTTGTCTTGTCTGACCTTTAGAAGCACCTTTGGAAGAAGAGGCAGAGGTGGAAAGGCATACACATGAAGATTTTTCCAACTGAAAGAAAGAGCATCCACTTTCCAAGCTGTGTGATGAAATCCTTAGGTGCAAAACTTTGGCAGCTGGTGGTTTAGTGGAGAAGCGAACAGATCTATGTCTGGAGTTCCCCATGACACTGTCAATGTCTGAAATACATGAAGATCCAGTTTCCACTCGTGGGGATCCATGATTTGTCTGCTTAATACATCTGCTAAGGAGTTCTGTGCTCGGCAGAAACCTTGCCTGAAGAGTTAGTTGCAGACTGAGCGCAGTCTCCCATAAAATCATTGCTTGTCTGCACAATGGGTAAGAATGTGTTCCCCCTTGTTTGTTGATGTACCACATGACAGTTGTGTTGTCTGTTAGAATCAACACCTGCCCTGGAAGAAGTAACTCTTTGAAAGCAATTAATGCAAACTGAACTGCTAACATCTCTTTCATGTTGATATGTAGATGCTGTAGTCTGGCAGGCCACTTGTCTTGTATCCACTTTCCATTTAGATGAGCTCCCAAGCAATATCTGAGGCATCTGTCGTTAGAATCTGACTTGCCTCTGGCCGGGTCACAGAGAGTCCCTTGTTTAGGTGACATTCCTGAGCCCACCACAAAATTCTTTTGAATGCAAGGTATTATTTGAATGACAGTGTCCAAATCCTGGCAGTGCTGTGTCCACATTTTTGAGATACCATTGTAGCTTCCTCATATGCAGTTTGGCATTGGGAAGCACCAGAATACAAGATGCCATGAACCCTAAGGCTTGAAGGACTGTCCTTGCAGTCAGCCGGACTGAAGAGATAGATGATGGAAGTAACTGGAAAGATTCTTTTGTTTGTCCGGGGTTAAAAAGGCCATCTGGGCTGCTGTATTCAGTCTCACACCCAGAAAGCACATGTCTTGAGAGGGTACTAGAATGGACTTTATTTCGTTCACAGAATACCTAGGCATCTTAGCACTGCTATGACATATTCCAGATGCTGTAGAAGGTCTTCCTTTTCTTGAGCCAGAATCAGGTAGTCCAAGTAAGGATAGATTTGAATTCCTTTCAGCCTGAAGTAAGCTATCACTGGAGCCAGAACCTTTGTGAATACTCTGGGCAGTAGATAAGCCAAAGGGCAATGCAGAGAACTGATAATGAGAATTTCCAGCTCAAAACGCAGATACTTCCTGCAACTTAGTCTTATAGGCACATGAAGGTAAGCTTCCTTGAGATCTAAAGTTACCATCCAATGACCTTTGCCCAGCAGAGGTAAAAGTTGTTGTAACGTCAACATCTTGAACTTGGGAATGTCAGATAAGTGTTGAGGATAGACAAATCCAAAATTGGTCTCCACGTGTTCCCCTTCTTTGGAACTAGGAACAGGCGAATAAAATCCTAGGCCCTTTTCTGGTACAGGGACTGGCTGAATGGCCCCTATTTGGAGTAACAAAGAAATTTGCTTGTGAGCCTCCTTCCTTTGTGGAGGAACGTTTGGCATGCCTTTGAAAGGGGGCAATGTATGGAAATAAAATCTGTAACCGTGGTGAATGATATCCAACACCCATCTGTCTTGAGTGATTAAATCCCAATTTTCTTTGAAAAGAGACAGTCTTCCTCCCAAAGGAGCTGCCAGACGAGAATCTACTGGCAGCTGAAAGGGCAGGTCATGGGGTCTGCTAACGAAAGGACTGACCCCTGCCCTCACCAGAAGTCTGAGCAGGTGAACCCCCTGTTCTAGGCCTAAAAGAACCTTGAGCTCTGCCCCTACCACGTCTAGACCTACCCCTAGACTGGGAATCATAAGCAGGATATGTCCATCCCTTAGTAGGCCAATTTCTACTAAACTTGGTGGCTGCACCTGCAAAAATCTTTAACAGTTTGCATAGACTTAGCCTTGTCCTCCATTTTCTTCAAAACTGCTTCCACAGGCGAACCAAATAACACATCAGACTGTAAAGGAGCATCCAAAATCCTAGTCTTAACATGCTCTGCTAAATTCTGATCCCTCAACCAGGCATGCCTGAAGAACAGAACTAGTGGCAGCCACCCTCGAGGCCTGCACAGCATCAAAACCACATTGCAAAGAATGCTTACCCACTTGTTCAGACACATGAACTAAATCCAGCAACTCTTTACACTCTATACCTTCCGCCAAAGCATCCACCTTAGATTTCAATTGTGAAAGGAGGTAATTTTGATATTTTAGCATGTGAAACTGACAATTCAACGCTCTCATGGCTAAAGTGGAAGTATACACTTTCTTTCCCCACCTATCCAAAGCCCTAGCCTCTTTATCAGAGGGAACAGGATTTTTAACAACAGAGGCCTTAACACCCTTAGGCCCCTGAGAAACAGTTTCCGGGTCTGCCCTAGGACTCTTAAACAGATACTTATGAGCTTCAGGCACCCTATAGTACCTATCAGGCTTCACAGGGGCAGGAGGTAAAGAATCAGGGTTCAGGGAAGCCTCTGCAAAAACATCTTCCACCACATTCAACACAGGAGGTATAGCTAAGGGCCTATGCTGGGGTAAAAATAAGAATTCCCTAAGCCTTTTCCTGGAATCAGAGTAATCTTGGCCTTCCCATTTAAAGTGCTCCCTCATGGAATGCAGAGTCTCTGAAAATGAGAAATCCTCAGGAGGAGAAGCTGTAGGAGTGGAATCATCCACATCAGAATCAGAATAAGGAGGGAACTCCTGCAAGTCTTCCACAGAAGACTCAGAAGCCTCTGAACCCCGTTCAAAACTCTCAAACTCAGGTTCCACCCTAGGCCTCTTATCAGGAGGGGGCATAGAGCCCCTAATCATAGTAATTAAATCTTCTGCCATTTTAAGCATATGTTTCTTAGGCACAGAACCTGAAGTGCTAGGAGAAGCCCCCACTGAAGCTGAACTTGGCCTACCTCTCAAAGAAGTTTTGGAAACAGGAGAAGCTCTAACTACCTTGGGAAGAGAGGAAGAACAGTTACCTGAGAAGCCCCCTCAGCCTGGCCTACCTCCTGAGAGGGCACATCCTGTAACAGTAAAGTCTCTGCCTGAGACTCCAAAGAAACTCCTGGCAAAACCTCCGGCTCCACTGAGCCTTCTAAAGAACCGACGTCCGGGACTGCGGTTCATCCACCCTAGGCTTTGCTGTTTTGTCCTTGCGCTTTTTGGCCGACAGGCGTGGAGCATCCGGCGGCATTTTGTAATACGCTTCCCAAACACTAACCTGGCACAGTCTAACCTTCTCTTAATAGTGCGTTTGTTAAATCTAGCACAAGGGCAACCAACAACGTCGTGCTCAGGCCCTAAAGAAGGTATACACAAAGTATGGTAATCCCTATGAGGTATCTGCGTCCCACAAGAAATACAGTTATTCACTTTTTCTGACATCGGTTAAATACTGAGGCAAGAAAAACCAAAATGTTCTAGCGGGTACTTAGCCAACTTTGATTCGGTCTGAAACTCCGACTTGAAATATTTCAAGCGCCAACCTGCACTCGCAAAACTGCTTCTGCATCGACCATGCGGCAAAAGACTGAGGATATGGCGTCGGTCATGCATTAGTACCCTGGCGTCCTGACGTCAGTCTAATGCGCCTTGACCGACGTCAGCCATATACTTTGGTATTCGGGCCAACTGGACAGCGGACTACCCCCAATGGTTAGGACTGCAGCAATGTGGAATGAAGAACATCTTTTCCATTTTCCAGCATAGTTCCTTCTTGTTGAAGGTCTGCGTGCTTCAAGAGTAATGTCTTTAACTCTTTGGGAAAGTTCTGGATTAGCTGCTGCTATGTGATGTTCCATGCAGTCAGTTGCAACGTTTTTAGGTTTGGATGTATGATGCTGTAGTTGTTCTGAGTTAACATCAAAGGCATCAGGGGTATTGGCCACATATTGTTCCGAGACATGCTCCTCAGCAGTGGGTACCAGTGTTGTCTTGGCCAGTTTGGAGCTATCAGGATTATCCTTGGACATTCTTCCTTGATTTTTAGTAGTACTTTGTGTATCAAGGGAAGAGGTGGGAATGCATATGCTGTTAGGCCTTTCCAGCTGAAGGAGAGCGAATCCACTTTCCATGCTAGTGGGTGGAATGTCCTTGTGCAGAATTTTTTGAGCTGGTGATTGAGAGGTGATGCGAATAGATCTATCTGAGGCATTCCCATTTCTTTGAGATGGTCTTGAAGATGTCGGGTGCAGCTTCCATTCGTCGGGATCCAATGTGGTTGTGCATAATATGTCTCCTAGAGTATTTTCTTTTCCGGTACAAATATTGCCTGTAACTGGATGTTGTAGCTGAGTGCCAGGGTCCACAGCTCCAAAGTCATTCTGCATAGGGGTATGAATGAGTGCCTCCCTGTTTGTTGATGTACCACATGACTGTGGTGTTGTCTGTCCTTATCATCAACTGGCCCTCTTTGAGAAATGGTCTGAACTTTGGATTGCCAGTTTTACTGCCAGCATTTCTTTTAGGTTGATGTGCAGGTGAAGTTGATCCTGTGTCCACAATCCTTGCATGCATTTGTCCAGCATGTGGGCTTCCCATCCTAGGTCTGAAGCGTCTGTTGTGATGGTCTGGCTTGCTTGACTTCTGCGAAAGGGTAGGCCTGGGTTTGACTGGCATGCCTGAGCCCACCATAGGAACTCCTGTTTTAAGCATGGAATTAGTGGGATTTCTGTTTCTAGGCTGTGTCTGTGTTGGGACCATAAATTCTTTAGGTACCACTGTAGTTTTCTCATATGTAGTCTGGCAAATGGGACCAAGATTATGCATGATGCCATGAAGCCCAAGGCCTGCAGTACTTTTCTTGCTGTTAACTTGTTCCAGTTTTGTTAGTGCCAAGAAGTAAAGAGAGGAGTTCTTTTGTTTTCTGTAGTTAGGAATGCCATTTGTTTTACTGTGTCCAATTCAGCCCAAGAATGTCCTTGTTTGGGATGGTATCAGCCTTGACTTTTGTAAATTGACTGTGTATCCAGTGCTTGTAGCAAGTAAATGACCCTTTGTAAATCTGATGTCAGCTTGCTTTTGTTGTCCCCTTGTAGCAGGCAGTCGTCAGGTATGGGTAAATTTGAATTCCTGTAGTCTGCAATGGGCGATTACTGATGCCAGGCATTTTGTGAATACTCTGGGCGCAGTAGATAAGCCAAAGGGCAATGCTGAGAATTGATAGTGCTCTGATCCTGCAAGAAATCTGAGGTATCTTCTGCAGATTGGTCGAATGGGGGCGTGCAGGTATGCCTCCTTGAGATCTAGAGTTACCAGCCAACACTCCTTGCCCAGCATGGGAAGAAGTTGCTGTAGGGTCAGCATTTTGAATTTTGGGACAATGATGTATGTATTTAAGGTGGACAGGTCGAGAATTGGTCTCCAACTTTTTCCTTTCTTGGAACTAGGAATAGTCTGGAGTAGAACCCCTTTCCTTGCTCTGCTGTTGGCACTCTTTCCACAGCTCTCATGTTTGCTAACTCCATTATCTGTTGTAGAGCCTCTGTTTTTGATTTGGAGGTAGATTTGGCATTCCTCTTTTGACTGGTAAAGTGTGGAAGTGGAACCGTAACCTTGATCTATGGTTTGTAAAATCCACTTGTCTTTTTGTTATATAGTGCCAGTTCTTTGAAAATAAAGTTAACTTTCCGCCTAGAGGAGCTGCTATTTGTTCCCTGGTAGGCGGATTTAGGATTAAGTCACTGTGGTTGTGTTGATGTAGTGGCAGTGGTTGTGTCTGTGCCTCTGTTGTTACCTTGCCACTGTAGGTCCTCTGTAGGCACCTCCTCTGGATTGGTTTCTGCCTCTGGAGCGTCTATTCCTGCCCCTTTGAGATCTTGTGGAGTCAGGAAAGGACCAATTTTGGCAGGCCAGTTCCTGCTAAACCTTGGGGTTGAACCTGCAAGAAATCTTTAACCGTTTGAACAGATTTTGCCTTTTCTTCCATTTTCCAAACCGCGGGAGGGGTCCCCTTTCTTTCCTGGAGATTGTTTGTTTCAGATCCGGGGCTTGTCCTTTTTCCACTGTTCTTAACTTCCGCGGCGCTAAAGAAATCCGTGAAAGCCCCAAAGAAGGTTCTAACCGTTGTTTTTTTCCCTAAACAACACAAAAAAGATTTTATGGTTTTTTTTAGTTAAACAAATAAAATTTTTTGACATGTGAAACAAGAAAGAGTCAAACGGGTAGAAAAAAAAAAAGAAAAAAAAACAAAAAAAAAAAAAAAAAAAACCAAAAAAAAAAAAAAAAAAAAAAAAAAAAAAAAAAAAAAAAAAAAAAAAAAAAAAAAAAAAAAAAAAAAAAAAAAAAAAAAAAAAAAAAAAAAAAAAAAAAAAAAAAAAAAAAAAAAAAAAAAAAAAAACCCCCCCCCCCCCCCCCCCCCCCCCCCCCCCCCCCCCCCCCCCCCCCCCCCCCCCCCCCCCCCCCCCCCCCCCCCGCCCCCCCCCCCCCCCCCCCCCCCCCCCCCCCCCCCCCCCCCCTCCCCCCGCGCCCCCCCCCCCCCCCCCCCCCTTTTAAAAAAACCTTTTTTAGAAGGGTATTTTTTTTTTTTGGGGGGGGAAAAAAGGGGGTTTTAAATTTTTGGGAGAAGTAATCTCTGGATCCGACCGACCGGGGCACCCCTTGGGGGGAAAAAAAGGGGGGGGGTTTCCTTTTGCCCTTGGGGAACGGCCCCCAAGGGGGAAAGGGGCTGGGGGAGTCTGAAAATCCTGTTGCTGCCATTGGAACTGCTCGCATGGCATGTAAGGTTTCCCCAAAGGAGAATTCTTCTGGTGGGGAAGCAGCTGGAATGGATTCTTCAGCATCAGAATCTTCAAAATTGGAGAAAGGAGCCTCTGGCTGGTCAGTTAAGTCTGATTCATCGGCAGAATCATCAGAGGACACTGGCTCAGGGGCTCTGCCCTAGGTCTCTTCTCTGGGGCTGAGAGGCCCTGTCTGGGTGAGATTGAGATCCTCTAATTAATGAAATTAAATCTTCTGCCAGAGTAAGCATTTGAGAACTAGAAGAGGGTCTGGTTGTAGGGGTTTAACAGGCACTGTTTTAGTAGTCTTGGCTGCTTTAGCCCTGGTGAAGGCCTTAATGGACATGGCTGCTGGAGGCCTAGCAGCACCACGTGCTGGGGTAGAGACATCCAAGGGAATGGTGTCTGATAAGTCAGTGGCAACCACCGTAGTGGATAAAATTTCTGAGGCCGATTCAAGAGTGGTAGCAGGGGCCTCAGTTGTAGAGATAGATTCAGCTGTACTTTGATCAGTTTTCGGTTTCGCCGAAACCGAGACACTCGCGTTTGCTTAACCATGATTTCGCCGAAACCGCGGACCGCGAGTGTCGGTCTTTTTCTTTGCGTTTTGGCAGATTGGGTAGTCGGAGGATCCGGCGGCATAATGTACGCAAAGTCAGAACCGAAAACTGTTCTGCAAACTCCGACGGACGCCTAAGCGTTCGCCGGTTGAAAGAAGCACAGGCCGAACAGGCTGCTACGTCGTGGGCTGGGCCTAAACAAGGCAGGCAATAAGAGTGGAAATCTTTATGAGGTATTTGTTTCCCACAGGTTAAACAATTATTAACTTTTTCTGACATCGGGTGAGGCAAGAAAGAGTCCCCAACGGGGTACTTAGCTTTAGAAGTCTTCGAAGTAGTATTCGGTAGAAGTAATCTCTGGATCCGACCGACCGGCACTTGCGAACAGCTTCTGCTTCGGGCGCCACGCGGCAAGAAAGACTGAGGAAAATGGCGTCGACTGATGCCTTTATACCCGAAGACCAACAGAGATGACGTCGGGTGAAGTGCGACATCAGCCGAAGCCGGACCCGGACTTTGGAATCCGGCCGACTGAAGGGCTGCCTGACGACAGGACAACCCAGTTGTTATGACTGCAGATGCATCCATGAAGGACATCATGGCGTCGGCTGTGTCTTATATACTCTGGCCTCACTGACGTCAGAAGAGAAAGCGACGACAACCGACGCCGGACCAAGACTTTGGAATTCGGCCGACCGAGGGACCGCCTGACAGCAGAAAACCCATCTGTGATTACTGCAGCTGTATGCACGATGAACATCTTGGTAAGTCAATGCTGTGTCCCATAAAGCCATGGCTAGTCTGCAAAGGGGGTAAGAATGTGTGCCCCCCTGCTTGTTTATGTACCACATGACTGTGGTAATGTCTGTCTTTATCAGTAGTTGTCCCGGATGAATTAGGTCCTTGAAGGCTGTCAGGGCATTTTGAACAGCTAGCATCTCTTTTTAACTGATATGCAGATCCATTTGATTTGTGGACCAGGTGCCCTAAATGCCTCTTCCTGCCATGTGGGCCCCCCAGGCATAATCTGATGCATCCGTTGTTAGGTTCTGCCTGGCTGGGGGTAGTGAAAATGGTTGTCCCTTGTTTTGGTGACAAGCCTTTGCCCACCATCGAAACTCTTGTTGCAGGCAGGGAATGAGAGTAATCATTGTTTCCAGGCTGTGGCAATGTTGTGTCCAGACACTTTTTAGGTACCATTGAAATTTCCTCATATGCAGTCTTGCATATGGAATTAGTAGCATGCAGGATGCCATGAAGCCCAAAGCATGCAGAATTTTTCTTGCAGATAACTGGGCCTTTGTTGCCATTTCCTTGAAATAGGTAGTTAGTTTCCTTTGTTTGTCTGGCGTGAGATAAGCCATCTGGGCAGTTGTATTTAAGCTTGCACCCATGAATATTATCTCTTGAGAGGGTACTAGTTTTGATTTCTTTTCGTTGACTGTGTACCCTAGGCATGTTAAAAGTCTTTTCACAAACGCCAGATGCTGTAGTAGAATGTCCTTGTTCTCTGCTTGAATGAGGTAGTCGTCCAAGTAAGGATATGTTTGTATTCCTCTTTGTCTGCAGAAAGCAATTACTGGTGCCAGGCACTTTGTGAAGACCCTGGGCGCAGCAGATAAGCCAAAGGGCAGTGCAGAGAATTGGTAATGCTTTGAACCAGCCTTGAATCTGAGGTATCTTCTGCATGATTGTCTAATTGGGACATGCAGGTATGCCTCAAACGAGCCAAGCCTTTCTGCCCAGCATGGGCAGAAGCTGCTGTAAGGTCAACATCTTGAATTTTGGCATATCCAGTAAAGTGTTTAGAATAGATAGGTCCAGTATTGGTCTCCATGCTTTGTCCTTTCTGGGTACCAAGAACAGTCTTGAGTAAAATCCTTGTCCCTGCTCTTGCTGTGGCACTTGCTGAATAGCCCCCATGTCCATGAGAGATAAGACTTGTTTTTGTGCCTCTGCCCATTGATTTTTTGGCAGGTCTGGCCAACCGTCTGCCCTTGGCAGGGTATAGAAGTGAAACTTGTAGCCTTGTGACACTATGTCTAGAACCCATTTGTCCTGGGTTATAATGTGCCAATTTTGAGAAAAAAGTGCTATTTTCCCCCTAAGGGTGCTGCCAGTAGATAAGTGCTTGGTGCAGGCAGGGGGAAGTCATTGGGACATTTTCCTGTATGGTTGCGATTTGTCTTCTCCACTTTTCGAGGTAGAAGCACCCCATTGCTTAGACCTGTACGAACCTTGCGGCTGGGGATCTGCCTCTAAGGCGTCTGGATCTGCCCCTTTGAGATCTGTCTGACACTGGAAAGGACCAATTCTTTGTAGGTCAGTGTCTGCTAAACCTAGGTGGCTGTACTTGTAAAAAATCTTTGACCGTTTGCATAGATTTAGCTTTGTCCTCCATTTTCTTTAACACCTCTTCTGCCTTAACACCAAACAAGGTATTATGCTGTAATGGTGCATCTAATAATTTAGCTTTGACATGATCAGGCAGATTTTGTTCCTTTAGCCAAGCATGCCTCCTAATTACAGAACCCGTAACAGCGACCTGCAGGAGGCCTCCAGAGAATCAAAACCACATTGCAAAGTATGCTTTCCAACTTGTTCAGCTGCATGCAATAAATCTTGCATTTCTTTGTTATCCGCACATTCAGAATTTACCAACATTTTCTGTTTAAGCAATGTCATGACATATTGCTGATATTTGAGCATATGAAACTGGCAGTTTAAGGCCCTTATAGCCAAGGTAGCAGATGTGTAAATCTTTTTTCCCCATCTATCCAGTGCCCTAGAATCTCTGTCAGAGGGGGTAGGGATTTTTGCAGTGGAAGCCTTAATCCCTTTGGGACCCTGATAAATAGTTTATGGGTCTGCAGCAGGGTTTTTGAAAAGGAATTTATGAGAGTCAGGAACCCTGTAGTATATTGTCAGGCTTAACAGGAGCTGGAGGTAAGGAGAGTCAGGGGTCAGACTAGACTCTGAAAACACATCATCTACAATGTCTAACACAGGTGGAATAGCTAGAGGCCTGTGCTGAGGTAGTAGAAGGAAATCCCTGAGCCTCTTCTTAGATTCTGAAAAATCTTGGCTCTCCCAGTGGAAATGCTCCCTCATGGTATGCAAGGTTTCCCCAAAGGAATAGTCCTCAGGAGGAGAAGCTGAAGGGATAGATTCTTCAGCATCAGAATCCTCATAGGGGGGAAGAGAATATTGCTGATCAGAAGAGGAATCAGAGGAAATGGAAACCTGATCTGAAGATTCATAGTCTGTCTCTTGCCTAGGCCTCTTATCAGGAGGGGGATGGGAACCCCTGATCAAGGTAATTAAGTCTTCGGTCATTTTGAGCATCTGTTTTTTGGGCATGGAGGCCTGTCCATGTGGCTGGTGAACTTGTTTCTTTGCTTTTAAAGGAGCTTTAGTCTTTGCCTTTGAAGCTGAAATCGGTTTGATGTATAATTGTTTATGTCTGAATACACCCTCAGAAGCCGATGCCTACTCAGCAGCTCCGGACCCATCTGAGGGAATAGTCTCCGAGGCTCCAATACCTTGAGTTTCCAGCGGCCTGACCGACTCCACGTGGGAGTCGGTAGCGGCCTGCGACTCTAAAGTAGCAGGCATCAGGGGCTGCGAAAGCACCTCACTGAGAACCGGCGACTGGCTTAGGAGAAGCTTCATCGTCAGTTTTGGACTTCTGTTGCCTGTCTTTTTCTTTTTTTTTTTTTTGCGCTTTTTGTGAACTCCGGTAGTTGAATGGCTATCCGACAACATTGTATAATTAAATCTGCGCCCAAAATAGCTGCTTAATAGTGCGTTGGTTAAATCTAGCACAAAACCAACAACTTGAAACATCGTGGTCAGGGCCTAGGCAAGGAATACAGTAAGAATGAAAGTCCTTATGAGGTATTTGCTTCCCACAAGAAATACAATTATTAACTTTTTCTGACATCGGTCTGGAGCAAGAAAAAGGTTTTCCCAACGGGGTACTTAGCTTTTAATGAAGACTTCGGATCTGAAACTCGAACACGAAAATCTCAGGAGTCGGCCGACTGGCACTTGCGAACTGCTTCTGCTTCGGGCACCGCGGGCAAGAAAGACTGAAGAAAATGGCATCAGTTGCATCTTTTATACCCCTGACGACCTGACGTCAGGGAAGAGGCGACAGCAACCGACGCAGGACTCAAGACTTTGGAATTCAGGCCGACTGAGGGCAACCTGCCAGCAGGATTACCCAAATGTAATGACTGCAACAGTGAAACACGAAGAACATCATATGTTTCTGAAGTGTAATGAGTTGGCAGACTTTAAAAAAATCCCTACAGAGTATTCCATCAGAAATACTGGATGAGTAATTAGGTTTAACTAAAGAAATTACATTTTGAACTGAGATACAGGGCCTGAATTGACTAGACGTAGTAAGACCTTGTTAAATTTAATTCTGGTGGCTGCCGTAAAAACAGTTACTAGAAAATGGAAATCAAAGTCTAAACCAATTGTATTTGAAGTAGTGACTATAGTAACAGAGACAAAAGAACTGGAAGTAGGATCTTTAGGAAAAGGTAGGAGCAAATTACATAGAAAAAAATGGAAATTGTGGAAACAATACAAGCAGCAGTATTTTTTGGAGGAGTGAAGTTTAAGGAAAGACAGGAATTCAGCAATTTAGATAATGCTGGATTGATGATATAAGTGATATACAATGCATGTAAATGTGAACATGTTAATATGGATTGTGTTTTTTATACAACTGTATGTTTTCCCATACTGGTTAAAACTTTTGCTACTCCAGTAGTGCCTTTTTAGGAATAGTTCATCTAATAGACGTCTCAACATTGCAAACTCCAATCTGAACAATATCTTGGTAGCACTGCTGAATGGCAGAAGATTACAGAACAAAATCTCTGAATTTGACATTCGAGATATTTGAGAAATTTGACATTAGACAAATTTGGTCCAGTTGTACTGATAGCACTCCCTGCATTCCAAGGTCCAATGCTTACCATGAATTGAGATTCAACGGCAACTGTGAAGGAGTACCAGTATTTGTAACCGCATCGTCTATCACCAGATTTCATATAATACAAATCTATAAATATCAGAAGACCTAGTTAAACTCAATACAAATTATCACATTGCAACCAATTACAGATCCCCATCTATGAGCCCTTCAAGGCATGCAGAATACCTTAACCAGTTAGAAAAGTTACCTGTTGAACCAAAAATCTCTCATATGGGTGACCAACTATCAGCACATACACTGGCAAACATTTACTGCCAACAGCAAATATCCCAGAGGCTTCTAGATTTTTTATGAATGCCAGCACTCTTAACCAAACTGCCCCCTACCCACCACAGGCATTCTTCATGATCCTGCACTTACAAACATTTTCCCTAACTGCACCACCCCTTGTTATCCCCTCCCCCTAATCATACCTGACAGTTTTACTGTGTAAACCTACTTTCTGTCCCCTAGTACCACCTCTACATTTAGGGATTACGTCAAATCCAATTACTTATTTACACATCTTACTGACTCCTCTCCAGCAAACCTCAAAACTGAAGCTGCTACCTAAGGCTTTGAATGTTACTCCCTCTTAAATAGACACATTGAACCATCCATACCAATGCTGTGGAAGCGTAATGGCAACTTTAGAACCAAACCCATATGGGGGAACTTCCAAATCAACACACTATAATAAAAATTAAAAGCTTCAGACCTTCACTAAAACATATCCACTTCATCATTATAAAAAAAGGGAGTAAAAAGTGATAAGTAAGTCTCTCACACATACCATTAAGAAATTTAAACTATGAACTTAAGACTGTAAGCAACTCAAAAGACAACCGTAAGCCATTCTTCAGCTACATCAGGAAGCTTTGATGTAACCTACAATCCTGTACTGAACTTAATTCCAGCAATACCCACCCCCCAGCTCTGGCATAACCTTCTGCTACACATAAACAGAGTGCTACCCCTCTCTTCATAGGTGCTTAGTAGGTTATTGAGCTGCGAGGATCTCAAGAAGTCTAGACTTCTACTCCCATCGTAGTTTGTGGCCCTTATATTTTGTATACAAATAACCCTGAGACAAGCAAAACAAGGTTACATTTGGAGGTTTACATCCTATCCCTATCCATCATCTATCCATGAGGGACAATGATGCTAACCGGGGGGAATGGGGAGAGCTGCATTTGCAGTTACCTATCCATTTGTCCAAATTACATTTCAACAGGGTAAAGGAATCACTTTGCTTTATATGGAGTACAAAACTGTTCGACATAAGTGTAATTCTCTGTGATCTATACCTATTCCTCCAACATCTTCGATTTAAACTGCGGAAGAGATTGAGACCCTTTAAATATGTGTTTATGCTACCACTGGACTTACAAATTTGTAATAAGTCTGACAGGACTCTGTCTGTTGAGCTGTATAGTACAGTTGTGTACACCTACCATAAATGTAGATGTTCGAGTGTCTTCACTGTTGCAGTCATGACTGTAGGGTTCTCCCCTGCCGGCAGGCAGTCCTCGGTCGGCCAGAATCCCAAAGTCTGGGTCCGGCGTCGGCTGTTCAACCATGCTCTCTGACGTCAGAGCGCCAGGAGTACAAAGCTGACAGCCGATGCCATCTTCTCCAGTCTTTCTTGTCCCAGATGTCAGGAGTCCCAAAATGTAAAAGGTCTCATATCCTTTGCAAATACACCTCAGAAGAATGGTGAAAAAAGGAACCACACAAAAGTAAAAACAAGAGGGGATAGGAGGGAGGGAAACCCACACTGCAACAGTGAAGACACTCGAACATCTACATTTATGGTAGGTGTACACAACTGTACCATGTTCATCGTGTTTCACTGTTGCAGTCATGACTGTAGGGTAGAATCCCAAAGCTGAAAGAAAGGGAGGTGGTCATAAAGAGGAAGGGGCAGCTAAAAGGCCCTGCAAGACTGCAGAGGCAAAGCCTGCCCTAGACTTAGAGTAGAGAGGTAGATTGTAGTGCTTAGAAAAAGTATGCACTGAACTCCAAGTTGCAGCCTCCAAAATGTCCTTGGTAGGAACTCCCCTGAGAAAAGCCGCAGAAGTGGCAGCAGCTCTGGTGGAATGAGTCCGTATACTCCCTGGGATTTGCTTTCCATGGTGAGAATAACAAAATCTGATTCCATGAGCAATCCATTTAGAAATGGTCTGTTTTGAAATGGCTTTACCTTGGGAACTTGAAGCATAAGAAACAAACAATTGCTCTGATTTCCTGATGTCCTTGGTTCTGTCCAGGTAAAAACGTAGCTGTCTGTGTACGTCCAAGGAATGTAAGATCCTTTTCCCCTTTATTTTGAGGAGTGGGGAAAAAGGTAGGCAAGTGGATAGTCTGATTTAAAGCCACTTTGGAAACCACCTTAGGCATGAAGGTAGGATTAGTCCTCAAAGACACTCTGTCTTGATGAAAAATAATATAAGGCTCCACAGCCATAAGAACTTGTAACTCTGACACTCTCCTGACAGAGGTTAGGGCTACCAGAATAGCTGTCTTCCAAGATAAAAACTTGATGTCAGAAGAGGCGGCAGGCTCAAAAGGAGGCAAGGTCAGTTTTTCCAAAACATAGCTGAGATCCCAAGCAGGAATGGGAGGAGATCTAGGAGGTCTTAAGTTCTTAGCTCCCCTGAGAAACTGTCTCATGAGCTGGTGGGAAAAAATTGGAGGGTCTGTATTATAATGAGCAGAAATAGCAGAGGCATGAATCTTAATGGAAGAGAAAGAGAGGCCCTTATGTAAGAGATCTGTCAAGTAAAGTAAAATTAAAGGAATGTTCGGAAGAAGAGGATCAGAATCCTGAGCCTGCATCCAGGAACAAAATCTTTTCCATTTTCCTGCATAAGATTTTCTAGTACTAGGATGCCTGGCTTCCAAAATGACATCCATAACCTGCTTGGGTAGGAAAGAAGAAAATCAAAGGCCCTGGATTAACCAGGCCGCCAGGCTGAGAGTTCTGACATGAGAGTGTAGAACCTGACCCTGATGTTGGGACAGAAGGTTCGGAGACTGAGGTAAAACCCAAGGGGGCTCCAGACATAGGTTTTTTAGAGTTGGGTACCAAAACTGTCGAGGCCAATTTGGGGCCAGCAAGATTATCATCTTGGGCTTGTCCTGTTTTATCTTTAGTAATACCCATGGAAGTACAGGAAGAGGCGGAAAGGCATATCCTGAAAGGTTCCTCCAACTGAATGATAGGGCATCCACTTTCCAAGCTTCTTTGTGGAAAGTCCTAGTGCAAAAATTCTGTAGTTGATGATTGAGGTGGGATGCAAAGAGGTCTATGTGAGGACATCCCCAGACTGCTGTTATCATCCTGAATATTTTGGTGTCCAGCATCCATTCGTGTGGATCCGAAAGGTTTCTGCTCAGACTGTCTGCCAGGAAGTTTAGCTTCCCTGGCAGAAACTGAGCTTGAAGGTCCAGATTGCAAGCTAGAGCTGTGTTCCATAGATCCATGGCTAGTCTGCAAAGGGGGTAGGAATGAGATCCCCCTTGCTTGTTTATGTACCACATAACTGTGGTGTTGTCTGTCCGTATTAGTAGCTGTCCTGGATGTAAAAGATTCCTGAAGGCCAGTAGAGCTTCCTGGACGGCTAACATTTCCTTTAAATTGATATGCAGGTGCTTCTGATCCTTTGTCCAAAGGTCCTGCAGACAGTTGCCCTGAAAATGGGCTCCCCAAGCATAATCTGAGGTGTCCGTGGTTAGAATCTGAGTGGCAGGAGGCAGACAGAAGGGTTTCCCTTTGTTTAGAGTACATGCCCTGGACCACCAAAGAAATTCCTTTTGAAGGCAAGGAAGGACGGATATCAGTATGTCTAAACTGTGGCAATGCTGAGACCATACACTTTTTAGGTACCACTGTATTTTCCTCATGTGGAGTCTTGCATATGGTACGAGAAGGATGCAGGAGGCCATGTAACCCAGAGCCTGCAGGAATCTCCTTGCAGATAGCTGAGTTAAAGTTGCCAAGGTTTTGAAAGTTGAAGCCAGCTGTAACTGTTTTTCGGATGTTAGAAATGCCATCTGGGTTGTGGTGTTTAGAAGAGCACCCAGAAAAGTTATCTGTTGTGAGGGTGTCAAATTTGACTTTTTTATGTTTACAGAGAAACCCAGGAACTTGAGGAGGTTTTGAACAAAATCTAGATGCTGTAGTAAGACATCCTTGCTGTCTGCCTGAATTAGACAATCATCCAGATAAGGGTAAATTTGAATTCCCTTGAGTCTGCAGTAAGCTACTACTGGAGCCAGGCATTTGGTGAAGACCCTGGGCGCAGTAGACAATCCAAAGGGCAGTGCAGAGAATTGAAAGTGCCTCGATCCGGCCTTGAACCGGAGGTATTTTCTGCGTTCCTGCCTGATGGGAATGTGTAAATACGCCTCCTTTAAATCCAAAGTTACCATCCAAGCATCTTTGGACAGCATTGGAAGTAGCTGCTGTAGAGTAAGCATCTTGAATTTTGGAATCTCTAGAAAGGTGTTCAAGACTGACAGATCCAGAATGGGTCTCCATGAGTTTTGCTTCCTGGGGACTAGAAAGAGCCTTGAGTAAAAACCTTGTCCCATCTCTGAAAGTGGAACCAGTTCTATGGCTTTCATAGCCAAAAGAGCTTCCACCTGGTTTAAGGCCTCTGTCCATTGATGTTTTGGAAGGTCTGGCCATCCGCTTGGCCTTGGCAGGGTATGAAAATGGAATTTGTCACCTCTTAGAACCACATCCAGAACCCACGTGTCTTGGGTTATATGAGTCCAATTTTGATAAAAAAGAGAGAGTTTTCCTCCGAGAGGGGCTTCCAGGCAAGAAGTTCCTGCAGCCCAACAGAGGGAGTCATTGAGTTTGTTTCCTATGAGTTTGTGACCTGTCCTCTCCTCCCCTAGGGGTGGAAGCAGTCCACTGTCTTGGTCTATAAGAACCTTGTGTTTGAGGCCTTCCTCTGGACATCTATATCTACCCCTCTGAGGCCTGTCGGAAGTGGGAAAGGACCAATTTTTATAAGGCCAATTTCTGATAAATCTTAGTGGCTGTACTTGTAAGAAATCTTTAACTGTTTGCATGGATTTCGCCTTATCCTCCATCTTTTTAATCACTTCTTCAGCTTTTGATCCAAACAAAACATTATGCTGAAGAGGAGCATCCAATAATTTAGCTTTCACTTGTTCTGGCAAATTTTGTTCCTTTAGCCATGCATGCCTTCTAATGACTGTGCCGGAGGCAGCAGCCCTACAAGAAGCCTCCAAGGCATCAAATCCACAGTGTAAACCATGATTTCCAACTTGCTCAGTGGCATGCAATAAGTCATGTATTTCCTTATCATCTGCACAGGCAGAAATGGAAGTAAGCTTTTGTTTTAAAACAGACAAGAGAAATTGCTGGTATTTCAGCATATGAAACTGACAGTTTAAAACCTTGATGGACAAAGTAGCAGAAGTGTACACTTTTTTGCCCCATCTTTCTAAAGATCTAGAGTCCTATTCAGTGGGAATGGGATTTTTGGCAGAAGCGGCTTTAACTCCCTTAGGGCCCTGAGAAATAGTTTCAGGGTCAGCAGAAGGGTTCTTATATAAAAACTGGTGAGAATCAGGAACCCTGTAATATCTATCCGGCTTGACAGGAGCAGGAGGGAAAGAATCAGGGGTTAAATTAGCCTCCGAAAAAGCATCATCCACAATATCCAAAACAGGAGGAATAGCCAGGGGTCTATGTTGGGGGAGAAGAAGAAAATCCCTTAGTCTTTTCTTAGATTCTGAATACTCCTATCCTTCCCAGTGGAAATGTTCCCTCATTTCATGCAAAGTTTCCCCAAAAGAGAAATCCTCAGGGGGAGAAGCTGAGGGAATAGATTCCTCAGCATCAGAATCCTCATAAGGAGGGAAAGAATATTCCTGGTCAGAAGAGGAAACTGAAGAAACAGAAGCCTGATTAGAAGAATCATAATAAACATCCTGCCTTGGCCTTTTATCCGGAGGGGGATGTGAAACCCTAATCATAGTAAGTAAATCCTCCGCCATCTTGAGTAACTGTTTCTGTGACTTGGGAGCTGGTTCAGAAGAGGCCTGTGTTGTGGTCTTTGATTTAGAAGGAGTCTTTGCCTTTATTGTAAGCTGAGTAGGCCTGAAAACCCCTTCGGAAGCCGGTACCTGCACAGCGGCTCCGGACCCATCCGAAGGAGCATTGTCCGAAGGTCCTGCAATAGAGATATTTAAAGGCCTTGTTGGCTCCTCATGAGAGTCCGTTTCGGCCATCGGTTCTGAAATGGCTGACGACAGGGGCTGCAAAAGCGCCTCACTGACGACGGCCGAACCTGAAGCTGGCTCCGCTTGTGCGCTATCATCAGATTTGGACCTCGGAGGCCTGTCTTTATCCTTGCGACATTTGTGAACTCCGGTAGCCAGAACCATATCTGACGACATTTTGTAGTTAAAGTGCCTACCGAAGTAATGAAAAGCAAAATCGTACCTTTGTTTAATTGTACGTTGATTGAATCTAGCACAAAACTGACAACTAGCTACGTCGTGGTCAGGGCCTAAGCAAGGAATACAGTAAGAATGAAAACCCTTATGAGGTATCTGCTTCCCACATGAAATGCAATTATTAACTTTTTCTGACATCGGACTGGAGCAAGAAAAAATTTCCCCAACGGGGTACTTAGCTTTGAGAAGAAAGTCTTCGGATTGAAGATAATCAGAAAAAATCGTCAGGAGTCAGCCAACCAGCACTTGCGAACTGCTATCACCGCACGGCAAGAAAGACTGGGGAAGATGATGTTGGCTGTCAGCTTTGTACTCCTGGCGCTCTGATGTCAGGGAGCATGGTTGAACAGCCGACACCGGACCCAGACTTTGGGATTCTGGCCGACCGAGGACTGCCTGCCGGCAGGGGAGAACCCTACAGTCATGACTGCAACAGTGAAACACGATGAACATATGTGAGGTAGCAGTCACCTCTCAGTAGCCTGTATCATACCAAGAAAAACGTCAAGGCTTTGAAATGGTTTGCATAGTTTTTATGACTTAAGCACTTGATTTTCTTACTACAGAAGCATTGTGGTTATTCTAGTTGTGACAAATACATCCCAAAAAGGGCACTATACAAAATGATCAGACTAATAAGGACAGAGTACAGTGGAATTATTACATCCCTGGACCTGGATGCTATACCTTTAGATATAATAGAAGCTGTGCAATGAAAAAGGACTTCTTTCCAAGACTGGACACATGATGGTTAAATGTCAGTATGTTATCAACATAGGTTCCCAGATCTTTGACTATGGGAACAGTTTTTAATGGTATGTTATTAATGCACGAGTTATAAGGGGAGTCATACTGGCCAAAGGATATAATTATACATTTCACAGTAACACACTGAATATCATTTATTCAAACTGCATTTTTAACAAACCATACAAAGCATCAACCTGCCAAATAAATGAAAGTTCATTTAAAATTCAAACTATTTGCTAACCACATTTAACAGTACCTAGCATTATTTTTTTGTCAGGTGGAAGCATTCTATAACCTCAATATAGGGTGCTATGCCTACATACACCCTTAACTGATATATACAAGTTATGTATTCTTACTCCTTCACACCAACACCTACCGAATAATAACTACATCAAAAGTATAACCAGTCTCAACCAGATCAAATATTTGCAATCATCATCTAAAGCCACATTTGAGCATTTACAATAGTTTGTGTTATGATCAAATGCACCTCAATGTTTCACCAGGCTCCTCAGCAAGTCACTGTGCCAATTCATACAGCTGTATGAGGTTAGAATTGAGTTCCCAACGCAGTAAAGAGAGCACCAATCTTAACACAATTAAGAAATCAAGTGGTTAAGTTTATGGAAAGCAGTAAATTTTAATCCCACTAAATAAGGTCAAGCAATGAAAGGAGTGCCTTAGTTATGTTTTTGACCCTCTAACCGTGTGTATGTATATATCAATTTTAATGTTATTTCAGCCCCAAATAAAAAATATAGACTGTACAGGCTTACCAGACCCAAGCAAGACCATGTCATCCACTGAAAGCTTCATTTAGATATGGGGAGGTTACAAAAAAAATAAGGAAAATGAAGGAAGTCAAGACTGAACCTCTGAAAATACCCAACAGGGTGTATCTGACTTGGGGGAATACATTTAGTGCTATGTTACATAATCTTTGAACCACTTCACAGGATAATTACTAAAACTTAACTACTTCATATAGGTAATAGAGAATGATTGACCATACCAAAGGAACACTATGGTATCCTTAAAAGACAGTACCAGGTAAGTTTACATTTTCATGTAATGAAATAAATAGTCACAGAAAGTAATTATGATATTGCACTGCATACTCAACACTAGTAATGCTGGAAGTAGGAAATAACATTACATTTAAACATTTGGCAGCAAATGCCAGCACTAACTATAGAATCCCTTTACCAATAACTTAGCAGGAATAGGCAAATTGTATATTGGCCTAATAATTAATAACATACAATATATAATAAATAATAACTAATAATAGCATCAATTTTCTTGATTGCAAAGCCACGGTGGTACGGCGGTAGCGTTGTTACCTCACAGCAAGAGGTTCTTCCGTTTGATTCTTGGCTTGGCTTGGGAGGGCCTTCTGTGTGGAGTCTGCATATCCTCCCCGTGGTTAAAAGACGTGTGTGTAAATGGGCATGCCTTCGCTGAATGTTGGGCATCGAGCTGGCATCTCAGCGTTTCGTAAAAATCTACTGCCAATCATTAGCGGACCAGAGTTCCGCTGTGGCGACCCTTACCGGGAAAAGCCGAAAGACAAACAACTACCACCAATAGTGACATTCAAAGTTTTGCTATCTATATACCAAGCTTGCTTAAATCAAACTAATGTACAATAAAACTCCTTGATTGTATATGTATACCAGTGTACAGAAATTTTCTGTCATTTGTGTATTTGTGTTGTTATGTTATGATATGGAGCTCTGACTGTATATATGCCACTGTACAGAACTTTGTTTTGTCATTTGTTGTATTTATGCTGTTATGTCATGGAGCTTTTCTCCCCAGGCCTCCGCTGCAAATGGATCTTGTTCCAATTGGACTTTCACAGTAAACAAATGTAAAATAAATAAAAATAAAATAAATAAAATAAAAACATAGGGGGACTCCAGGTACAGGCAGAATAACAACATGCTTCCAGTAATTAGAAACTATAACTGAAAAGAGAGAAAGGTTATAAATGAAGATGACCTGGAAAGACCATCAGTTACTATCTTTAAAAAAGAAGAATGAAAAAAATACTAGCAATGTTTTCCTCTTTTAGAGACAGCCAGAAGAGTTTCTTAACACCCCCCCCCCATGTCTGCTTGATCAACCCAGTAACTACTCTACCTTCAACCAAACAGTTCATTCATTCCTCATGATGGACTGGGACAGGGCCTCCAGTATGAGCTTATCACACACACACCCTGCATCCTGAAAACTACAGGGCCCCTGACAGAATAACAGTCTATGACCTATTTGTTTTTGGTCAATGAACTTACTGGTGTCCCTATTCAGAGCAAAGGTTGACCCCACCCCACAGCAAGCACATCTTCCCATACCCAGTCTCTCTAGATTGTGTGCTGCTAAATAAACTGGAGTCATCTGGGGTGCAGTTTAGCCATTGACGTAAAATTGCAGGATAACTTAGTAATCATGAAATGTGTGTCCAACAGTCAAGACAGGGTTGCAGCCAGGCAGTTGCTGGATGGTACCAAATAGTAAGTGGAAAATTCATAAAGCAGCACTTGCCAACTAAATGTGAGGGGACAGGTACAATGGGGAGACAATCAGCAACCTGCAGTGACAGAGATGTTCCACACAATAGTTCTAATTTCCCCTCAATAACTCGCAGCCTGTCCCAGAAAGGAAGAGTATGACACTGCTTAAGAACAGATGTTTTAAAAAATGGTAGAATTACAGGCCACAGCACGTAGGAAAAATCTGACATTTTCTGCTGTACCACAGAAACAAGAAGGAACAGAGTCTACTAATTTTATGAAAACACAAATAAGCAACTTGACTGATATTCCATAGCAGGAACTGTTACTTGAAAGGGCACACCATATGTATGCTCCAAACCTGACCACGGGAAAGCAGCCAAATCCTCTAATAGTAAAGATGCAAGCCTACCAGCATAAAGAGTTGATCATGACAAAAATTCGGCAAAAGGCAAAGTATTAAAAATCGGAGACAGTAGAGCATTTGTGAAAAGGATTATTCACTGTACACCAGGCAGAAGAGAAACAAATTTAATACAGTAATCAGGGGATGTTGAAAGGTGGGTGTGAGATTCAAGCTGCTATATCCAACTGTCTTCAGAATATCTTTTATCAGAGGATCAAATTCATTGTTTAATGCAGAATATGCTATGGAGAAATAAAAAAGTTTGCCCAACAAAAGGTGAGCCATAAAGCAGACGGGGGACTGCTTTTCATTCTTCTGATAAAAAAGCACACAGACTTTGCCAGTGAAACCTTTTCCATGGTTCTAAAGGTAAACGATTGAGAGAAAGAGAAAAGCACAGGAGTTGACTAGAGGAAACAGAAGATTCTTGGAATTGAACCAGAATCCAGAGTTGGGAGATGGAGATGAACAGAAAGAACAACAACAAAGAAATTAATGAATAAATGTGAGACTGGAAAGAACTGGTTGCATTTGTAAGATATGACTGTGTAAGAATAAGTGGAAAGAGTGGACTTTTGTTGACTTTGTTAAACTTGTGGGGGAACTGAAAGGCATTTGCCTCATTTCAAGTCATTAATTACTGGAAAAAAAACTGAGGGCAACAGGAAAGAGCTATAAGTAAAACAATGTTTGTTCTTAATGGTATTTCTATAAAACTTTGCACAATATAAATTACATGTTTTATAGTAAAGTATTTTAGTTCTTCTTGTATGTGATAACATTACTAAATCGTTGCCTTTTTTCTTCTTTCTTTACTTCTTTTTTAGTATTAAGAAATGTAGGCATTACAGTGTAAAAAGAGAAGAAAGAATATAAAAAGTATGCTTAAGTATACAGGCTGTAATCTTGGGTTGTTGAGGTAGGAGACAGAGGTGCAAAAGTACACAGATCATAACATATGTAGAGCCGATATGTTTTCTCTTACTTTTGCATAGGTGAATGCCTTGGATTAAGACCCTTACTTGATCTAATAATAACTTTTGACTGAAACAAGTAAATATGAGAACACTGAATTTAATAATAAATGTTTCAGTTTGTCTTTTAGGCTGCAGCAGAAGACTACATTTTTTCTCTTATGTTTCCATGGAGACAAACTGATAATAGGGCAATAAACCCGGAACACTGGGCTCTACAAAGCTGAAAGTTGACAAGGTTTCCCGAAAGCATGCAGGTTGTGTTTACATCTGGGAGAAGAATAAAGATAAAAAAAATATAACAGACACCAATTAGTCTAACTAGAAGTACTGGTAATAACATGCATCTTAGCATGGATAACCTCAGTTTCAGGTTAGTTGAGATCTGTTACCAGCTTTTTCCCCCTATTAGGAGGGTTAAATGTCATTATTTGAAGATGTACATAGTTATGTGTGTTTATATTAAGTTAATAGGTTGTCGGAGTGTTCTGGAGGTATGTTCGTTTGTTTTTTTTAGCATAGGCTCCAATGCTGATGACAAGAAAAAAGTATATAGGATTAATCTGACAAACATTAGTGGGTGAATGCAGCTGACAAGAAAAAAGTATATAGGATTAATCTGACAAACAGTGGGTGAATGTATTACAAAATATGGAAATAGATAAAAAAAACTGCCATATATAAATAGGTGGGAATAACAACTTCCTACCATAAAGACGACACTTTCCATAATATCTTGGAATGTGAATGGTCTCACAGGTATAGACAAAAAGGAACGAATATTCAATTACATAAAAAAATACAGAGTGCAAATAGCAATGCTACAGGAGGTACATTTGTAGAGAACTGAGCATGTGAACTTGGTACAGAAAGGATTTCAGGATGGACATTCAGCAGAATGTCATGAACAAAGGAAAAAGAGGAGTACTTATCTTAATGGCTAGAGGCACTCCAATAGTGACAGAAGAGGGAAAAAAATAATAAAAAATAATAATGACAGATTTGCAGTACTAGTAGCAAGGGATTAGGGACAAGGGATGAAGATTACACTGGCACGTATTTATATTTCACCTAAAACTGCTATTATGAAGCTTAAAAAAATGGAAGAAATAACCAGCTTTCAGCAGGAAATATTACTCATAGGAGGGACTAGAATTTGATTTGCAACAATGAAGATGCATGGGGGGCTAGAAAGGAATATACAACAAAATAGGGTAGATTTCTGGAGAAATGTATGAAAATATTTAGTATGAAAGAGAGAAATTCAGAGAAAATTTACATATTATTGCCCAAAGTACAATAACTGGGCTAGACTAGAAAGAAATTATATTTTACAGGAACGTGCATTTAAATGAGAACTTTGACACACATCCAATAACTAATTCAGAACATGCACCAATAATTACCAAGATAAAAATACAGGCTAATGAAATAAAGATGAGACACTGGCATTTCCCCACCTACCTGTTAAAAAGAGAGGAAATTAAGGAATGAGTGGTGAAAATTATTCAGGAGTTATTAAGGAAGATAGAAAGTATTCCAAATGTTACAGCAAGTGAGTGGGACAAAATGAAAGTGGAAAAATAGGGCAAGAATAAAAGAAAGATATCTGGTTAAGAAGTAAGAAGAATTACTTAGAGGTGCTGACAAAGATTAAAGTATTACAAAATAAGGGGAATCTCATAGAACAAGAAGAGATGAAACTGCAGAGCTCTAAAGAGAAAACAAGGAGTATCTAGATAAAATGCACAAACTTAGAAAGACTGCTGTGAAGCAACTATTTTTGACAATAACTCCGAAGCACAAAAATCTTTGGCAAAATAACTCAGGCAAAAGAAAGTGGCAAGGTTTGTTGCCAAATTTAGGCAGCCTATACCAAGAAAAATAACCAGTATTCCTACAGAATTATTATAGATATTTCAGAAATTTTATGAAAATCTGAACAAAGCAGATAAGTGGGGAAATCAAAAAAAATTCAAACAGAAACATTTACGGAAGACTTACATATGCCACGGTTATAGATGAGTAGATGGTAATCTACTCATAGATGAGTATACAACTTTTGTTATGTATGTATGTATATATATATATATATATATATATATATATATATATATATATCTAGTATGAGTATAGATGAGTAGATGGAAAGGTAGATGAGGCTCAATAACTAACATTTTAGATAGGAGATGATGACATAAAAATTGCGATGTACAACCAATCTAGAGGAAAGTCTCCAGGAACAGATGCTATTCCAGAGGAAGTTTGGAAGCTAGGAGGGAAGAAAGTTATAAATATCTGGAAGGTTTTGTTTAATAGTATTTAAAGGGAGGGGAGGCACCAACATCCTGGAAAAAAGCTGTGGTGGCTCTAATACCAAAAAACAGTAAAACTCCATCAGATCCAATTCACATTTTAAATTAAAACCACGATTATAAAGTGTTTGCATCTATAATGGCTAAAAGAATGGCAAAAGTGATGCCAAAATTGATAGATATGGATCAGTGTAGTTTTGTGGAGGGGCGGCAAATATTCGACAACATTAAGAGAACAATGATTCCAGAGGGAACTAGAATGTAAGAAAATGCCACTGTTGTTGGTGAGTCTTAATTCAGAAAAAAACATTCAACAGAGAAAGCAGGGATTCTAGAAGTATGACAATGGAAGGTTTCACATTTTCTGATTCAATAATAAGGTTAATTAGAAGGCTACATGATGGATTTGAGGAAAGGTATAACTTTTTACCTTCTAGCCCCCCCCCCATACATCCTCACTACTCCAAATAAAATTCCAATTCCCACCTGTAACTAATACTGGGAGGGATTCTCTCTGATAAGTTGCGTCTGAAAAGAAGAACCGTTTTATTTAGAACCACTGGCAAATAAAATAAGGGACTCAGAAATTCAATGACATAATTCACATGGTGTTCAAGAAAAGTTGGCATTATTTGCAGATGATATTATGTTGTACCAAGTGGAACTACTAAAGGATATCTCAGTGCTGTGGAACATTAAGAGACAGTTCTAGGTTTTTGGGGGGATATATATTTAAATGAAGATAAAACAAAGGCTAGAGCTGAAAATTATCTATCCACACATTAATTGGTCCAGCAATAGCCACATTTATGGAGACATGACAAAATGAAATATTTAGAAGTATGGATTAAAAAGGATTCTGTCACAGCAGCTAAGGATATGTGGGAAGAAGCTAAATAAAAGATAATACAAAAACTGAAAAACTGGAAGCTCTTGCCTAATAAACACTGATAGCAAGACTCAAGCAGTAAAATGTTTTTAGTCCCTTTAGTTTTATAAATCTGAGGAGAAGTAGCAAATAGTAATTAATAAAAAGTTGTATGATTTTTATCTGGGAGGGGAACAGGGCAAGAGTCAAGTGTGATAAGCTGATCCTCCTTGTTCTATTACCTTATTTGAAGGGATATTTTAGAGCTACACAGTTAAGGCTCGTATACCCAACATAAGCAGAAAACTACAGTTCAAAGTGGTAAGGGATGATGATGATGAAGCATGGGGATTAATTCAAGAAATAAAGAGTGGGATTTGGATGCAGACCCTTAAGGAAAACAGTTATATGTAATATTATATTCATAAAGTAGAAGAAAGTATATCAAAAACTAAGCCAACACAGGCATGGAGAAAGGACATTCTGTCCATGGGGATAACTGCAATTAGGGGTACAGAGAATAAGCAAGAGAGGACTGGAATTTACTGGAAGAAGCTGGCAAAGGAGCCAAGGTATTAAGAACAAATAATTAAAGAGGGATAGGTAACAGAATGGCAAGAGGCCAAGAAGACATTTGGATTGCAGGCTAGAGATTGATACCAATCCCTGATATGAAGACAGAGTACAGACAAAGAGAAATGGATGGGGGAATCCTAAATAAAAGCCCTGAACTGGTTGGAGTTTTATTTGAATCTAGAATAGAAGCTGCTGCTAATAAAAGGGATCATCAGTATGGCATATAAAATATTGCACGATAACTATAGGAATCAAATCAGAAGAGGTTAGAAAAGACTGGGAAAAAGAGGTTAAAATAAGCAATTCATAAACAAATGATGGGAGGCCATTGTATGGCTCCAAAATATGCAAGAAAGTCTAGAAGATTTAGGATTCTTTCCTGGAAGTGTTTACATAGAATACTTTTATACCCAGAGCAGAATCCAATACTTTTATACCCAGAGCAGGATCCAACAAATTTTTTCCTCAAACAGGTGGCAAATGTTAGAGGTTTAATGTAACTATTTATGTAATGTTGATTTGATTATATGTGAAAGAAATGTAGGTGGAAGCAGATCACAAACCACTGCCAAGGCATATTAACAATGTCTTTGGAAAAGCACCTTCATTCTGCACTGCAGAGGATACTACTTAGTCTACAGAAGTATAATCTTAAAGTAAAATGTAGACTAAAGCAAGGAATCACACACAATAGGTATGCTGCAAAAGCAAATCTGACAGAGAATTATGAAGGGCTATTGGAAGAATACCCAACCTCATGGCAGAGGGATAAAACCCTAACTATGCCTCATACAACATGTTTTTGGGTAACATCATGAATGCTGAATGGACTACGTGGGGGAGATGGAAGCGGGTAGCCAACTCCAGCTCACCCATCTTAGTGGGAGGACGCTGGCTCATCTTACTGCATTGTGATACCTGCAGAAGTGCAAGTAAATCACCCAGAGCAAGGAGTCTTGTATGCTCAAGCTGCAAGCAATACACTACAAGGCCAGGAGACATGGCATGTGTGGTAGCACTCATGCACCTCTTAGAAAAAGCCATAGTGCAGCACAAAATTTGCTGGGAGAAGAGTTAGGACAGGATGTGCAGACTGATCACCTTCTAGCATGCAAGTATCACCTCCAAATAGGAAATGAATGTGATGATGTAGCTCAATGACTGAGAGACAAATCAGTAGATTCTTGCCCCTTGGTGAAAAAATGAGTCACACTAGGTGCAAGAAGGGGAAGCCAACTGAGATGGTTCTATGGACCCTAAAAAAATCCTTTTTTTTATTTTTAAGAGGAACTACTAGACCCTGGGTAAAATTACAGTTAGCATTGAAAGTAAAAGGATGGCAGAAATATGCAAGTACTAATTTAAAAAAAGCATATACTGAAACATGTTGTAATGTGTAGCTGTACCAAATAAAAAGTCAACAGTAAGAAAATAAATAGTCAGTTTTCTTCTCAGGAAGAAATAAGCTATGCCATGGCTCACTACTCACAGCCACCAAAATAACAGTTCCACATCGACTGAGAAAACAAATGTGATTTACATATCTTCTCAAGAATCTGGTAACAGCTCAGTACAATATAGGAGCAAGAGCAACAATATAAAAGCCAAGAATGTTGACTCACATATTTCAAGTAGCAGAGGTTTGTCATTTGCAATGTATACTGTCACAATCCAAAGGAAAAGGTACTAACATACCCAGTACCAAGAACTGAGCGGGTACACGTTTTTTGCAATACAAAGAAATCATGTCTTATATGCCGTGATTACTATTTCATGCTCAGTAAAAAATAAATAAATAAATAAAAATTAAAAAAAAAATGAAAATGACAAACACAAGTATAGCATGAGCAGTGCACTGAAATCTACATTCATGAGTCAGGGAAGATCTTTTGGGTGGGGGGGGGGGGGTTCTGACTATTGTGGATCTTTAATGGAAAAGAAAACTACTCAAATTATATTTACTACAGAACACCACACAATATGACCCAATGAGCTTTTCTTACCTAGGCAATATAAAACAAAAGTTATGTAGTCACCATAGTGATATATCGGTGTTCTCCTGTTTTCATCTGGTTCAACATCTGGGACTTGGATCCAGTCTTGGCTCCTTTAAACCTTGAGATCTATGGCTCTGACTCCTCCCCTACCCATAATTCCCCCACCGCTTTCATAGGCTCATAGGAGATTACTAGGTTAATGGCTTAAGAGCCCTTACAAGCCTAGATAATATAACCTGATTTTACTCAATACATAGCTCCCTTGGGGCAAGAGGATGGCATGGATTTCTGCCTATGCACAGAGTATCTTACAGGCTTCACCTGTCCAGAAGGGACACAGGCACTACCCCAGGTGTAAATTTGTGATTCCCCATCCACTGATCCAAACTGGATTTGAAGCAGGCTAGGGAAGGGCTCTGCTTAATGTGAATAGGAAGCCTCTTCCAAAGAAGAGGAAATCTCTGAGACACACACCTCTCTCTCTCCAGCATGTATTGTTTGAGACGCTGACTAAGTTTATATCCCTAGACTGGGTGACCCTCATACTGTTCGATTTATGGATGTGTAGCAGTCTCATCAGGGCTGGATTTGTGACTGCCTTGTAGGTCAGACATAGGTCACCCTTTAATAGTCAGTAGAAGACATGTATTCTGAGGTTGCTCCAGCTGCTGTATGTGCCTAGTCATGTACTGATGAACGGCATATTGTACTTGATTACTGGTCTAATGAGGGCTGAATACAGCAGGACTACAATTTCCTTGGATCTGGATACCATAGCTTTACTTATAAGTAGCACTACAAAGAAGGACTTCCCTCACCACTGTGAACATATGGTTGTCAAAATTCAGGCTACTATCTTGCAGGGATATTTCACTTCCCAAAGGGTGTGATAATGCATTTTGTTAGGCCATGGTTCTGGCATCAATCATTTGTCTGATCTAGACCCTTCTGAAGGATATCTACTTTGCTGAGAGGATTGAATGATTGTCTCCAGCTTGCAGTTGTCAGCAAACTTTGTCATCCAGAGGCCTTGCACATTAGTCTTGACTTCAGAAAAGTATATTCTAAACAGGAGTGGTCCCAGCACTGAGCCCTGTGAATGGCCTCTTGGTGGATCTGGATTTACCCACTTTAACCATGTGTCCTGTCCATGAGTCAAATGGCTTATCCATCTAGTGACACAGGGATTTATGCCAGTTTTTTTAAGTTTATTTATAATATTTGACTGGGGAATTGTGTCAAATGTCTTAGCCAGGTTGAGGCAGGCAGTATGCACTATTTTTCCTCATCCATGGCCTTAGTGACATTTTCAAAGAAATCCACCAGATTCAGTAGGCATGACCTGTCCTTGACAAAACCGAATTGGGCCGGGTCCAGTGTTTGGAGGTTTCCTGTGTCATTATTTATCAAGTTCTTGATTATTCTTTTCATGTCTTTACTCATAAGACTAGTCAAACGTATGGGTTTGCAATTTCCCAGGTCACTAGATGGTCCCTCTTTATGCAGACGGATAACTGTTGCTGTCCTCCACTCTGTCAGGAAGAAGCCAATCCAGCGGCTGTGGTTAAACTGAGATACTAATGGGCCTGATAAGTCCTGATTTAAGCTGTTTAAGAGACAACCCAGTACATCATTATGCTCTGTTGAAGCAGCTTTTTTAGCTTTAGAGACAGCAGTGGCAACCTGTTCTTTGGTGATTACTGGCGGTGAAGTAGTAGTGGAGGGTATTTCTTGGGGGAGAACTGGGGATGATGGGGAGGTGAAATTTGAGATGGATTTGCTATATCTTTCAGCTGAGTATAGGTGATGCCATCTACAATTAATTCCACACATTGTTTGGGTGTTACCCTTAAGACTGCGGACATAACTGAAAAATGCCTTATGGTTACCGTAGCTTTGCAGGCTATTTTTGCCTCAAAGTCTGCTTTCGGAGACTTGATTAGTTCACAGATTTGCTTGTTTAGATTAATGAGGGACTTTTTCCTCGGTTATGTACATTTATTAAATAATTTACTTATTTAAACATTTGTTTACCGGGAAAGTCTGACTGGGACAGAGCCCATTTTCAGTGCAGGCCCGGGGAAAAGTGCTCCAAACGCATGTCTTTGGAATGTGGGAGGAAACTGGAGCACCCGGAAGAAGCTCACATGAATGCAGGTGGGACATGCAGACTCCACACAGAATGCACCCCAGCCAGGAATCGAACCAGAGAACCTCTTGCTGAGAGGCAACAATGCTAATCACTGGACCACTACGCCGACATTCCCTATTACTTCTCAACAGGATTTCGTGTCTTTCATTGTACAACCTATTAATACCAGGGGTCCACCAAGGTGGTTCTTTTTGCAGTCTGACCTGTGTTTATTTCAGTCTGGTACTGCTGTTTCTATGCAGTTGTTTAGATGGTTGTACAGGCCTTTTGTGTACCTGCATATGTTTCTTAATTTACCTCAGATCAATTTTGCCCCATGTAATAATATATGAAACCAGAAATAAAAACTACAGTTAGATAAAATATACTGCCATAGGAAACTGAGGGGAAGAGAGGACCAAGGGAATAGTAGAATAACTAACCTGTTGAGGTCAGAGATAAGCATGCTCCCCAAAAAGCTTCCCAATCACCAAGGAGCTGTGACAACTTAGAAGGGGGAAGGTAGGATGAATGTTGAACCAAATGAACACAGAACAACATGGCTCTATTGCTATGGTGAGTACATAAATATTCATATCCGACGCTTTCCATTTTTGTCTGAGTCAACCTTTGGGACAGAATCTCTAGCTACATAATTTCCCAGGTGGGACTAAGGAAGAATGTTCTTGAGAACAGCAGAGCTAAAGAAGGAATGAGCTCTGGATTGTACATCCAGTTTACACTGAGATACAAAGGTATCCCTTGTAGACCAGGCGGGAGATGCACAAATCTCATCAATTGGAAAATGACATTGAAAAACTGTTGAGGTTGTTACTGCTCTAGCTGAATGAGCTGTTGGTTTCTTAGAAATGCTTAGACACAACCTTTTCTAAACAAAGGAAATACAATTTACAGCCATCTTGAAAGAGTGACTCTCCTGGATTTCTGAATGAATTTTGTAACTACAGGAATTGGAGGGAATGCATAAAGGAAACCTAGGGGTCAATCGTAGATCACAGCATTTCTCAGTGACCGTCCTTGTGGAAGGCTTAGAGCAAAATAACTGCTGCATTTGTTGTTTAGGTAGGAGGCAAACAGGTCACAGCAAGGTTAGCCCTCAGTGACTGAAGTTTTTGTTTACTACTGTTAGATTGAGAGGCCATTCATGAGGCAAAAGAATGCTCTTGCTCAATCTGTCTGAAAGTGCACTGGAAATCTCAGAGGTATCCATTGCTAGCAAACAGCAATGGGAAGACATCAACCAGTTCCAAACCCTCATGGCCTCTCGACATAATGGGCAAGACCTGATTCCTCCTGTTTATTGATATAATGGACCACTGATATGCTGTCTTCCTGAAGTGAGATCACACCCAGTGGAAGAAAGTTTTGTTATACTTGCAATGCTAAAAGGACTGCTCTCATTTTCAGGACACTGATGTGGAGCTTGGTCTCTAAGGGTGTCCAGGTACCTTGGACCATCTTCCCCTCATAATGCAACCCTCACCTTAAAAGGGAAGTGTCCATAATAATTACTGCTGTGGGAAGAGGTGGAGATAATGGATGACCTGTAGCTAAGGCTAAGGAATTGATCCACCATTTGATGTGAGATTTGCACACTGAGGTCATTCTGATCGGGGTGTTGATAGGATGATAAAAATTGGGACCACTGGAGTGACAGTCTACTGCAGAACCCTCACATAAAATCTGAACATAGGGATGAGAATGATGGCTGATGCCATAAGCCCTAGCAGTTTTACAATTAGCCATACTGGTGGAAGATGACTGGATAGCACTTGTAATGCTGAGTGATGGATAGACTGAATTATGCGCGTAGGCAAGGTGGCTGTCTGTGTTGCTGCGTTCAGCTGGCATCCGATAAATTCTAGGGTCTGAGTTGGTAACAACTTGTTCTTCTGTCAGTTCACTGTGATCCACAAGTTGTGAAGTAACTGGAGTAAGAGATCTCATTAGAGAATTAGCAGATACTTGGTTGGAGCAGTTAAGAGACAATCATCTAGGTACGAGAGCACTTGAAACTCCTGCAGTCTGAGGCAGGCTGCCTCTGTTGCCATGCATTTGGTGAACAACAAGGAGGCTGTGAGGAGTCCAAAGGGCACAACTCTGAAGTAGAAGTGACTGGCTCCCAGCCTGAGATGGAGAAATCTCCTGGAACGCCTGTGTATCTTTAAGTGATAGTAAGCATCCCGGAGAGCTACTGAGCACATTCGGTCATCTTTTTTTTTTTTGAGTAGAGGCAAAATGGACTGAACCATGACCATCTGGAATTTTGTTTGTCTCACAAATCTGTTTAAATTAATAAGGTTCAATACTGGCTTTAGGTCCCCTGTTTTCTTTGGAACTAAAAAGAACCTGGAGCAGACATCAGATCCTATCAGGTTTGGTCAGACCTGCTAGATAACACTTTTTCTATAGGTTTTCTACTTCTGCTGTTGCAGATTCTAGCTGACTGGGTGGCACTACAGGAATCCTGCATTCTGCTTGATGCAACGTTAGAAATGGAATTGAGTATCCTTTAGTTATTACCGTTAACACCCAAGAGTCTAAGTGATGGCCCAGCAGGTTTGAGTGTGTAGGGATACAGCAACCCCCCACCACACCCCACCCCAGACTGCATACAGAGTGTGGCAGTCGGACAACCATTCAGAAACTCTGGAAGGATTTCTCAGAAAAAGGCCAGTGAAATTCTTAGTTCTGCAGACTGTCGATGTCCCTAGGGCAGCATCCATTAAAATTACCCCTCCTCTACTGTGGGGGGGGGTCTGTCTGTCTGAAGAAGTATCCTGAGTATGATGACCCTGCAATTTCCAGAAAGTACAATTGTGTACACTTACCATAAATGTAAATGTTCGAGTGTATTCACTGTTGCAGTCATTACATTTGGGTAATCCTGCTGGCAGGTTGCCCTCAGTCGGCCTGAATTCCAAAGTCCTGGGTCCTGCGTCAGCTGCTGTCGCCCCTTCCCTGACGTCAGGGGTATAAAAGATGCGGCCCACGCCATTTTCTTTAGTTTTTATTGCCCCAGATGTCAGGTGCCCCCTAAAAGAGAAGCCAAAATTTATATATATATATATATATATATATATATATATATATATATATATATATATACATGCACCAATATAAACTTTACCTTCATCTACAAGCAAATGTTAGACTGCTTTGAAATTCCTTTGTTAGTGTTACTTAGCTTGGGGGTTTCTGCTAGCATTAAAATCTGTGTTGGTTACATTTCTAGTAATCATTTTAAATCAAGTTGCTGGCTACTGAGACTTGTCTGCATATATCAACTGGACACAAGCTGATTTAAGTATATTTTTCTGCACTTACTTAAGATTTGAGTCAGTAAATATTGTGCGTCTTTGATTCACTAAATATTGTGTCTCTGTCTCTCTGCAGTTATCTGAGCTCAGTGAAAGTTGTTAGACTGCTTTGAAATTCCTTTCTTAGTGTTACTTTGCTTGGGGGTTTCTGCTAGTATTAAAATCAGTGTTGGTTACATTTCTAGTAATCATTTTAAATCGAGTTGCTGGCTACTAAATATCAACTGGACACAAGCTGATTTAAGTATATTTTTCTGCACTTATTTAAGATTTGAGTCAGTAAATATTGTGTGTCTGATTCACTAAATATTGTGTCTCTGTCTCTCTGCAGTTAGTTCCCCACCCCCTCCCTGTTTCTAGCTGTGGTGTTAATCTTGGTGGCTTTGGAATTGCCCGCCCCTGCTGTAAATCTCTTTTTGCACACTCCTCCTGGACCCATCTCATTTGCTCACTCAACTGAGTACAGTGAGATCATATTTTGATTTTGGATACTCCTACCAGTCCCATCTCCTCTGCAGAGAGAGCACTTGGGAAGGGCATTCCCCTACAGTATCTTAATCTGCTCCGTTTCCTCCGTCTCAAAAAAAAAATTTGCACTTCATCTGCCTTACTGTATTTGTGTTTCTTCCTACTTGATTGCCTTATTTTGCTTTTGCCTCTTCTTAAAAGTACTCAATTTAATTTATTCTACTGCCTTTATTACTGCTTGTTAGTAGCCTGATTAAATTGTAACTGTTATTCTAAGGCCCTTGGTTTAAGCACTTGGGCTTCAAACCAGTTGTTTTACATTAAGAAGGTTTGTGGTCTGCACTGTTGTGGCAGGACAGGTAGCGTACATCCTTCTAAGTTGGGAACTGCTAATTGAAGGCTCAGTGTCTGTTATTCTAAAAGTGTATTAGTTCTGGGTTAAGAACTTGGGCTTCAGGCCAGTTATTTTACATTATGAAGTTTTGTGGTCTGCACTCTTGTGGGAGGAGAGGCTAGATTCTGCCCTTCTGAGCTGGGAATTTCTGGTTAAAGGCTTATTGCGCATGCTTACTTGAACTGTTTCTTTCTGAAACCGGTATGCCTTGTTTGCTGTAGCATAGACTAGATTCAGGCCGGCTGGATCTAGCTTTGTTTGTATAACTTGTGCACTGACCAAAGCCGTCTTTTTTGGAGAAGGTTTCTCTGTACCCTAGTGGCAGGACTGTGCAGTTAGAACTTGTCTGATTGAAGACTGCTGGAACAGGACTCAGTTTTAAGCTTTTTAACTGGTTAATTGGGTAAAGTGTTGTTTTGATTGTATCTGCACTATTTTCTGGAAAAAAAAATATATATATACTTGTTTCTCGCCTTTCTGAACTAGTATAGTCCAGTTTTCATGTTATTGCTGAATCCAGGGCTGTGTTACAAGTTTCTGTGTTGCCATACCTTACATGGATAGAAGGAAGTTTCTCTGTTCACCTGTGAGAGAGGGGAGCTTTGAGCAGGCTATCTGTCCCTGGAGGAGTGGTTTCAGCCCAGAAGTTAGTAGTTTATTGGCATTTTTGGGCTAATTTCTATCTCTTTCACTTCCCTGCTATAAAAACCTAATTTGCACAGTTTTTATGCTTGTATTCCGCTCAGCAAGTGCCTTCCAGGTGTTCTGCAGAGTCTACAGCAACAGAGAGACAAAAGAGTGACTTTGGAGTGATTAAGTATCACTTTTCTGCTTTTCTTGCTGTCTTAACTAATTCCGCCTAAAATGCCAGTTTTTTTAGCGAATCTGTGATTTAAAAAGTTTGTTATTGTATACAACTCCACAAAGCTCCTAGTGGTGTCCTGCAGAGTGATACAGGTAACAGAGACTTTTCCAGATTTAAGTATTTTTTTCTCTGTTTTTTTGCTCCGACTGCCTTTTCCCGCCTAAAAAGCGGATTTCTAACTGATCTGTGCTTTAAAAAGTTTAAATTGCATTTGCCTTTTGCTTTTTACAGGTTTTGCACTTGTTTTATATCAATTTAGGTTGTTTTTGTACTGTATAACTGTTGTAGGCTACACACTAAAGTGCGCTAGCCTGTTTATAGCATTTACAGTGTTTTCTGTGTGTTTTTCTGCTGTTTCCTGAAAAAAAAAAATTCTCTTTTCCCGCCTTTGCTGAACTAGATTAGTCCAGATTTCAGGTTTTGCTGAATTCCGGACTGTGGTATAGTTTCCTGTGTTGCCCATATCTTTACTTGGATAGGAGGAAGCTTCTCTGTTCACCAGTGAGAGTGGGGAGCTTTGAGCAGCCTATCTGTCCCTGGAGGAGTGGTCTCAGTCCTGAAACTAGTAGCTTATTGGCCGTTTTGGGTCAATTCCTATCTCTTTCAGTTTCCCTGCTTTAAAACCCGCACTTGCGCGGTTTTGCGCCAGTATACAACTATGCACAGCTCCTCGTGGCGTCCTTCAGAGTGCTACAGGCAGCAGAGAGACCCAAGAGAGACTTTTCCAGATTTAAGTATTTTGCTCCGACTGCCTTTTCCCGCCTAAAAAGTGAATTTCTAACCAATCTGTGCTTTAAAAAGTTTAAATTGCATTTGCCTTCTGCTTTTTACAGTTTTTGCACTTGTTTTACATCAATTTAAGTCATTTTTGTATTGTATAATTGTTGTAGGCTACACACTAAAGTGTGCTAGCCTGTTTATAGAATTTACAGTGTTTTCTGTGTGTTTTTCTGCTGTTTCCTGAAAAAAAAAAAAAAAAAAATTCTCTTTTCTGAAATAGATTAGTCCAGATTTTAGGTTTTGCTGAATTCCGGACTGTGGTATAGTTTCCTGTGTTGCCCATATCCTTACTTGGATAGGAGGAAGCTTCTCTGTTCACCAGTGAGAGTGGGGAGCTTTGAGCAGCTTATCTGTCCCTGGAGGAGTGGTCTCAGCCCTGAAACTAGTAGCTTATTGGCTGTTTTGGGTCAATTCCTATCTCTTTCAGTTTCCCTGCTTTAAAACCCGCATTTGCACGGTTTTGCATGATTATGCGCATAGCGCAGCATCGGGCAGCGCCGCTTAAACGGGTTTAAACTATTCCTGGCTTCACAAAGTCTGCTCTTCACTTTTTCCCTTAGAACTGTTCTAAATCTCAAAGTAAGCACTCTATTTTCATTCTAAAGCCCTGCAGTTGCTCGTATAAGTAATCTTATAAGTAAGCACTAATAAACTAAAGCACTACACCCTCTTATACTCCCTTTAAGTACTTGGCTCCCTATTGGTCCTTTTTGATCAGTCAAAAAGTAGTTCCTTATACTATTCTGGCATGTCCAAAAGTCAGTTTCGGGTTTACTCTCCAGTCCAGCTGGTGAATCTGGGAATCTTGAGGCAATGTTACAACTGCCTTATGTACACAGACCATCCTCTCCTCCTCCCAACAAGCTCAAATATATGTGAGAGATGCAACTATATAGCCAAACTGGAGGCTGAGCTCTCTCAACCCAGTACTGGCGCAGTCAGTCAGGAGGAGAAGGTAACCACACACACCACAAATCCAGTCTCACATAGACCTATCGCAACAGCAAACCAAACACAAACACACAAAAACATATTCGGAGGTTCTAAATAAAAATCTGCCCAAGCAGCAGAGACCTCCAAAGCAGACACCAAGCAATCGCTACCCCAAAACAATACCCACATATCACATAGTTCACAAAGTCAGTGTGCCACACAGTCACAGCCCTTAAGGCTAAACACACCTAATACACTTGTAATAGGTGACTCCATTGTCAGACACACTGACGTCCCACTCACCAGGCTGAACAAGGAGAAGGTCACTGAAAGCTGCCTGTCGGGTGCCAGGATCCGCCACATAACACAAGCACTCATGTCACTCCAAAGCAAGTACAAATATGACTCCGTCATTGTCCATGCTGGTGTGAATGACCTGAGACATACTTCCCTGGACTACATGAAAAGAGACATAGAGGAGCTCTCTGATCATGTAGCCCAGGCCGGTATGACCCTGACCTTGAGTAGCATCTTATCCTCACCAAGAATGCTGCCACAGTATAAAGACAAAATTATCAATTTTAACAATTGGCTAAAGTATTGGTGTCATTCAAAGGGGATCCAGCGTCTGTCAGCCTGGGATGACATGCTCGACAAGCCACGTTGCTTCGCTAGGGACAGCTTGCACCTGTCACCCCTGGGCTTTCGAATACTGGTTAAGGCTCTTGCCACCCCCACAGTGCCTTTTTCAGGCAAGGCTCAAAAGACAAACCCACCTCCATAGACAACACAAGGAAAAAGAAACTAAGGGTAATGCTGCTCAACGCCAGAAGTCTAAACCTTAAGATGCACGCACTCGAGGCTCTCCTCAGTATGGAGAATATCGATATCTGTGCAGTAACAGAAACCTGGTTCAGGGCTCCCGGGAGCACCCCAGCACTACCAGGTTATACCTCATACCATGCTTTTCAGCCCCAAAACTTGGACCGTACCACAAAAGGAGGGGGAGTATCCATATTCATCAAAGATACCCACACCTCCAGGTTAGTGGCACTGCACGAAGCATCGGAGACCATCCATGTGCAACTAACAGTGGGAAAAACTGCCTTTCAGTTTGTAGCCTGCTACAGACCACCCTCCCAAACTCAGGAACCCCACTCGGCTTTCCTGAGAACACTGGAGAATATGAAGGTCTCTCCAAACACCATCATATTGGGTGACTTCAACTACCCAAACATTGACTGGGAGCACTACTCAAGCCCCAACACCCTCGCTCAACGGTTCCTAGAATTTATAAACTCAAATGCTATGGAACAACTGGTCACCACTCCCACAAGAGGGGAAAACATATTGGACCTGATCATCACCAACATGGGGACTCTATGTTCCATACCAGAGGTATATCCCTCATTGGTAAGATCTGACCATAAATGAATCTCACTGGACATCCATATCCTGTCCCCACCCCCAGCCAAGGAAACCATGGTGAAGAACTTCTCAAAAGCAAACGTCACACTTCTCAAAACCGAGGTGGAATCCTTCAAAGCCCCCGGGCCAGTGGAAAATACGGCCCAAACCGCAGAATCCTTTACAAATGCATACTATGGACACCTACAGGAATGCATGGATTGTGCTATCCCAAATAAAACCAAGACTCACTCCTCCAAAGGCAGGAGACCTGTCTGGTGGACCCCAGCCATAAATAAGCTATACAACAGAAGGAGGAAGCTACTACATGACAGAGCAAAATCCCAAAAAGGGAAGGCATCTCTGATCAGTACTAGCAAGAAACTATGATCCCTCATAAAATCATCTAAGGCCAGCTTTGAAAGAAAAATTGCACAAGACGCTAAAGATAATCACAAGGCCTTCTTTAGTTATGTCAGAAACCTGGGTGGCAACTCCCAGATATGCTCTGAGTTACTGCAAAATGACAAAAAATACAATGAACCCATAGACATTGCCAACATCCTGGCAGACAGGTTCAGTGCAAACTCCCCCCCTTTCCCCCCCAAAAGAGCAAATGTCTATCCCAACAGAGTGTAGCCTCCGTGACATCACAGATGCACAGGTGAGAGCTGCCCTCTCCAAAGCAAAAAACACAGCATCAATGGGAACGGACGGTGTCCCGGGCTGCATCTTACACAAGCTCCAAGAAGAACTGAACCCTCAAATAAAGTTACTGTTCAATCTCAGCCTTACTACAGGATAAGTACCCAAGGAATGGTGTACAGCAACAGTGGTCCCACTCCACAAAGGTGGTGCCACAACGGCCCCAGGAAACTATCGCCCTATAAGCCTGACTAGCCTGGTCTGCAAAGCTATGGCATGTATCATCATGGAACTCATAAACAAAGACATTGGGAACCTCCAAACACTGGATCCTACCCAATTCGGCTTTGTTAAGGGCAGATCTTGCCTCTTGAACCTGGTCGACTTCTTTGAAACAGTCACCAAGGCCATAGATGAAGGGAAGGTAGTCCACACAGCCTACCTGGACCTTGCAAAAGCCTTCGACACAATACCCCACTCGGGCATCATAAATAAGCTCACCAGCTTAAATATCAACCCCTATGTCACAAGATGGGTTGCAAATTGGCTCAGGGATAGAACCCACATGGTCAGAATTGCAGGTGCCATGTCAGACTCTAAACCAGTTACAAGTGGCGTCCCAAAGGCTCAGTCCTGGGACCTCTCTTGTTCGGTATATATTTCTCTGAGGTACAGGCTAACACGGGAGGACTATGGCTGACCAAGTTTGCAGATGACTGCAAACTGGGTGCCATAATCGACTCACTGACTGACACAAGCATCCTCCAAAATGGTCTCACAGAGACGGATAACTGGTGCCAGAGCCATGGCCTACAACTAAATGCCAAAAAGTGCATAGTCATCCCCTTTGGGAAAAACAAAGTGCCCACAAATTACCACATAGGTGGTAATCCATTAAGTACGGAAGAAGTAATTAGGGATTTGGGGACCCAAGTAGACAGCAATCTCTCCTTTGACAATCACATTGCCAAAGTGGTTAGAAAGACCTTCTATATAGCCCACCTTAAAGGGTTCAGATCTAGATCAAGAGAGGACATTGTGCCCCTCTACTCATCACTCATCAGGCCCATAATTGAATACAATGCCCAATTTGGGATGTACCTTACCCAACACCTGCAGCAAATGGAAAGACCCCAAAAGTACCTCACCAAGAGGATCAAGGGACTAACAGATGCCCTACGCAGTTAGGCTAAAGAAACTCCAGCTCTACTCAGTTGCTTACCGCCTACTCAGAGGCGATCTGTGCCTGACGTATAAAGCCATGTCCAAACCAGAATTAATGGACATGCTCCACCTCAGGAAATCCAAATCCCTTAGAGCTACACGCTCCAGGGACTTAAACCTCAGCACAGAAATAAACAGGACATGCTGGAGGGACAGATTCAGATCCCAGAGGCTCCCCTCACTCGGGAACAAAATCCCATTCCATGTTAGGCAGAGCCCCTCAATGACGAGTGGATGGGAGATCGTAGGTTTACCCCTGGGATCTCTTCTGTGTCCCTACTAGACAGAGGCACAGTAAATTAACCTTAAAAGGGCCATCTTCTGTGACCTACTATACAGAGGCACAGTCAACTAATCTAAAAGGGTGGCGAAAGCCAAACACACTCTGGTTAGAATTATAAATGCCCTAGGGCAGATAGCCTAGTACCAACCTATCAACCTATGAACCTATAGGTTGCATAAATCAGAGAAGGAAAGGCAGCTTCCATCAGAAGAAAGGGGGATGGTGGGTGGGTTACCTAGACTGCAACAGTGAATACACTCGAACATCTACATTTATGGTAAGTGTACACAACTGTACTATGTTCTTTGTGTTTCACTGTTGCAGTCATTACATTTGGGTAGAGTCCCAAAGCTACGGATGGGAGGCTGGAGCTAAACAGCATTAGGAGCGGCTATGAGGCCCTGCAGAACTGCAGTGGCAAAGCCTGCCCTGGATTTAGAGTAGAGTGGCAGATTATAGTGCTTTGTAAAGGTGTGCAATGAACTCCAAGTAGCAGCCTCTAAAATGTCCTTGGTTGGTACTCCCCTGAGAAAGGCTGCTGAAGTGGCTGCAGCTCTGGCTGAATGTGGCCTAATGCCCTTAGGCACTGGCTTGCCATGGTTTAAGTAGCAGAAACGAATGCAGTGGCCTATCCACTTTGAAATAGTCTGCTTTGAGATAGCTTTTCCTTGTGATCCTGCAGCATATGCCACTAGTAATTGCTCTGTCTTTCTGAAAACTTTGGTTCTGTCCAAGTAGAATTTAAGCTGTCTGTGTACGTCCAAAGAATGCAGAATTCTCTCCCCCTTGTTCTGTGGATTTGGATAAAAAGTTGGCAGATGAATACTTTGGTTAACAGCCACACTGGACACCACCTTAGGCATAAATGTTGGGTTTGTCTTCAGAGAGACCCTGTCTGGATAAAAAATGATAAAAGGTTCCACAGCCATGAGTGCCTGTAGCTCTGAAACTCGTCTTGCAGAAGTTATTGCTAGAACAGAGCTGTTTTCCAAGATAAAAACTTTATATTAGCAGTAGCAGCTGGCTCAAAAGGAGGCGGGGTGAGTTTTTCCAAGACATAGTTGAGGTCCCATGCAGGCATTGGTGATCTCCTTGGAGGCCTTAAATTTTTGGCTCCTCTGAGGTACTGTTTTAATAAGGGATGAGAAAAGATTGGTGGCTCTGTACTGTAATGAGCCAAAATGGCAGAGGCATGAATTTTAATACATGAAAAGGATAGGCCTTTGTCCAGCATCTCAGTTAAGTATTGCAAAATCAGAGGAATATTTGGCACAGCTGTATCAGTTCCTTCTGCCTGGTTTCCAAGCACAGTATCTCTTCCATTTTCCAGCATAAGATTTTCTAGTACTAGGCCTTCTGGCCTCCAAAATGACATCCATCACAGCTTTACTGAGAGGTGTGTTTTGTATGACTACATTATCCGCCATGCTGCCAGGTTTAAAGTCCTGAGTTGGCTGTGCAGGATCTGATTGTTTTGCTGGGACAGTAGATGAGGTATTTGAGGTAAGGTCCAAGCTGGGCATTGAGACAAGTTCTTTAGGATTGGAAACCAGTACTGGCAGGGCCAGTCTGGGGCAATTAGTATCATTTTTGGCTTCTTCTGTCTGACCTTTAGGAGTACCTTGGGGAGGAGAGGCAGTGGGGGAAAGGCATATATGGATAGGTTTTTCCAGCTGAAAGATAGGACGTCCACTTTCCATGCTTGTCTGTGATAAGTCCTTGTGCAGAATCTTTTTAGTTGGTAGTTGTGAGGGGAGGCAGATAGTTCTATGTCCAGGCATCCCCATTTCCTTCTTATCATGCTGAAGACTTGAGGATCCAGCTGCCACTCGTGGGGATCCATGAGGTTTCTGCCTAGTTCGTCTGCCAGAGTATTTTTCCTTCTTGGCAGGAATTGTGCCTGCAGATGTACTTGGTAAGTTAATGCTGTGTCCCACAAAGTCATGGCTAGTCTGCAAAGGGGGTAAGAATGTGTGCCCCCCTGCTTGTTTATATACCACATGACCGTGGTGTTGTCTGCCTTTATCAGTAGTTGTCCCAGATGAAGCAGGTCCTTGAAAGCTGTCAGGGCATTCTGAACAGCTAGCATCTCTTTTTGATTGATATGTAGATGCATTTGGGTTGAGGACCAAGTGCCCTGAATGCATCTTCCTGCCATGTGGGCCCCCCAGGCATAATCTGATGCATCCGTTGTTAATGGCTGCCTGGCTGGGGGTAATGTGAATAGCTGTCCCTTGTTTTGGTGACAAGCCTTTGCCCACCATCGAAACTCCTGTTGTAGGCAGGGGAATGAGAGTAATCATTGTTTCCAGGCTGTGGCAGTGTAGAGTCCAAACACTTTTTAGGTACCATTGAAGTTTCCTCATATGCAGTCCTGCATATGGAATTAGTAGGATGCAGGATGCCATGAAGCCCAAAGCCTGCAGAATTTTTCTTGCAGATAACTGGGCCTTTGTTGCCAACATTTTTAAATAGGTAGTCAGTTGCATTTGTTTGTCTGGCGTGAGATAAGTCATCTGGGCAGTTGTATTTAAGCTTGCACCCAGGAATATTATCTCTTGAGAGGGTACTAGTTTTGATTTCTTTTCATTGACTGTGTACCCTAGGCATGTTAGAAGTTTTTTCACAAACGCCAGATGCTGTTGAAGAATGTCCTTGTTCTCTGCTTGAATAAGACAGTCGTCCAAGTAAGGATATATTTGTATTCCTCTTTGTCTGCAGAATGCAATTACTGGTGCCAGGCACTTTGTAAAGGCCTTGGGCGCAGTAGATAAGCCAAAGAGCAGTGCAGAGAATTGGTAATGCATTGAGCCAGCCTTGAATCTGAGGTATCGTCTGCATAATTGTCTGATTGGGACATGCAGGTATGCCTCTTTTAGGTATAGAGTTACCAGCCAAGCGTTCTTGCCCAGCATGGGCAGAAGCTGCTCCAAAGTCATCATCTTGAATGTTGGCATATCCAGGAATGTGTTCAGAATAGATAGGTCCAGTATTGGTCTCCAGGTCTTGTCCTTTCTGGGTACCAAGAAACGTCTTGAGTAAAATCCTTGTCCCTGCTCTTGCTCTGGTACTTGTTGAATGGCCCCCATGTCCATAAGGGATGAGACTTGTTTTTGTGCTTCTGCCCATTGATTTTTTGGCAGATATAGCCAGCCGTTTGCCTTTGGCAGGGTATGGAAGTGAAACTTGTACCCTTGTGACACGATATTTAGAACCCACTTGTCCTGGGTTATAAGGTGCCAATTTTGAGAAAAAAGTGCTAATTTTCCCCCTAAGGGTGCTGCCAGGGGGAAGTCATTGGGACTGTTTCCTGTATGGTTGTGATTTGTCTTCTCCAACTTTGGAGGTAGAAGCACCCCATTGCTTTGACCTGTAGGAACCTTGTGCCTGGGATCTGCCACTAGGGGTGTCTGGATCTGCCCCTTTGAGGTCTGTCTGACACAGGAAAGGACCAATTCTTTGTAGGCTAGTGTCTAATAAACCTAGGTGGCTGTACTTGTAAAAAATCTTTGACGGTTTGCATAGAGTTAGCTTTATCCTCCATTTTCTTTAACACCTCCTCTGCCTTAACACCAAACAAAGTATCATGTTGTAAAGGTGCATCTAATAATTTAACTTTGACATGATCAGGCAGATTTTGTTCCTTTAACCAAGCATGCCTCCTAATTACAGAACCCATAACTGCGGCCCTGCAGGAGGCCTCCAAAGAATCAAAATCACATTGCAAAGTATGCTTTCCAATTTGTTCAGCTGCATGCAATAACTCCTGCATTTCCATGTTTTCTGCACATTCAGAGTTTAATAACATTTTCTGTTTAAGCAATGCCATGACATTAAGCAGTGTCATGACATATTGCTGATATTTGAGCATATGAAACTGACAGTTTAAGGCCCTTATAGCCAAGGTAACAGATGTGCAAACCTTTTTTCCCCATCTATCCAGTGCCCTAGAATCTCTGTCAGAGGGGGCAGTGTTTTTTGCAGCGGAAGCCTTAACTGCTTTGAGACCCTGTGAAATAGTTTCTGGATCTGCAGCAGGGTTTTTGAAAAGGAATTTATGAGAGTCAGGAACCCTGTAATATCTGTCAGGCTTAACAGGATTTGGAGGTAAGGAGTCAGGGGTAAGACTAGACTCCGAAAACACATCATCTACAATATTTAACACAGGTGGAATGGCTAGTGGCCTGTGTTGAGGTAGTAAAAGGAAATCCCTGAGCCTCTTTTTAGATTCTGAAAAATCTTGGCTCTCCCAGTGGAAATGCTCCCTCATGGTATGCAAGTTTTCCCCAAAAGAATAGTCCTCTGGAGGAGAAGCTGAAGGTATAGATTCTTCAGCATCAGAATACTCATGGGGGGGGGAAGAGAATATTCCTGATCAGAATAGGAATCAGAAGAAATAGAAAAGTACAGTTTTGTACCTACCATAAATGTAGATGTCCGAACTGGATAGCATCTGCAGTCATAACAAATGGGTTGTCCTGTCGTCAGGCAGCCCTTCGGTCGGCCGGATTCCAAAGTCCGGGTCCGGCTTCGGCTGATGTCGCACTTCACCCGACATCATCTCTGCTGGTCTTCGGGTATAAAGGCATCAGCCGACGCCATTTTCCTCAGTGTTTCTTGCCCCAGATGCCAATTGCCCTCTTGGAAATCTAAATTTTGGATAGATGCCAATGTTTCCAAAATAGTAGAAGGCAAACACAAAAAATAAACATGTATGTACATATATACAAACAAATACACCATAAGAGACCCCCCCCCCAGCTAGCTATTAGGAGGGTAAATACCCTAGGAGTACCACAGAGGGGAAGGAGGGAGGGTAATCCTGACTGCAGATGCTATCCAGTTCGGACATCTACATTTATGGTAGGTACAAAACTGTACTATGTCCTTCATGGATGCATCTGCAGTCATAACAAATGGGTAGAATACCATAGCCAAACTAGGGGAGGAGGAATAAAAGTTATGGTGTAGTCAGGATCCCTTGCAGTACAGCAGTGGCAAACCCTGCTCGGGATCTAGAATATAGAGGTAAATTATAATGCTTGGCAAATGTATGCACGGAGGTCCAAGTAGCTGCCTCAATAATGTCCTTGGTTGCCACTCCTCTTAAGAAAGCTGTGGTAGTGGCTGTAGCCCTTGTTGAGTGAGGTCTTATGTTCTGTGGAATTGGTTTTCCATGGTAGGAGTAACAGAATCTTATGCAATTTCCTATCCATTTGGAGATTGTCTGTTTGGAAATTGCTTTTCCTTCCCTTCCTGTTGCATAGGCTACAAAGAGCTGGTCAGTTTTTCTGTTGCCTTTGGTTCTGTCCAGGTAGTAGCGTAACTGTCTATGTACATCCAAGGTATGCATTATTCTTTCACCTCTGTTTTGTGGATTTGGAAAAAAGGTAGGTAGGTGGATTGCCTGGTTTAAAGACACTCTGGATACCACCTTGGGCATAAATGTAGGATTAGTTCTCATGGACACCCTATCTTGATGGAAGATTAGGAAGGGTTGCACTGCCATTAAGGCCTGTAGTTCTGAAACCCTCCTTGCTGAAGTAATAGCCAGTAGGAAAGCAGTTTTCCATGACAGGTGTTGTAGATCTGCTGTTGCTGCTGGTTCAAACGGAGGGAGTGTCAACTTTTCTAGTACAAAATTCAAGTCCCATGCTGGTAATGGTGGTTTCCTAGGAGGTTTTACATTCTTGATCCCTCTGAGGAACTGCCTGAGTAGAGGATGTGAATAGACAGGAGGATCAAAGCTGTATTCTGCTGAAATAGCTGATGCATGTATCTTGATGGAGGAATAGGACAGGCCTGTATGTAGAAGCTCTGCCAAGTACTCCAGAATGTTAGCAATATCTATGTTCGACACATCTTTTCCTCTTTCAGTACTCCAAATGACGAACCTTTTCCATTTTCCTGCATAGTTCCTTCTTGTTGAAGGTCTGCGGGCTTCAAGGATAATGTCTTTAACCCTTTGTGAAAGGTCTGGGTTAGTTACTGCTATGTGATGTTCCAGGCAGTCAGTTGCAAGGTTTTTAGGTTTGGATGTATGATGTTGTAGTTGTTCTGAGTTAACATCAGAGGCATAAGGGGTATTGACCACATTTTCTCCCGAGACATGCTCCTCAGCAATGGGTACCAGTGTTGTCTTGGCCAGTTCGAGCTATCAGAATTATCCTTGGACGTTCCTCTTTGATTTTCAGTAGTACCTTGTGCATCAAGGGAAGAGGTGGAAATGCATATGCTGTCAGGCCTTTCCAGCTGAAGGATAGAGAGTCCACCTTCCATGCAAGTGGGTGGAATGTCCTTGTGCAGAATTTTTTGAGCTGGTGATTTTGTGGGGAAGCGAATAGATCTATTTGTGGCATTCCCCATTTCTTTGTGATGGCCTTGAAGATGTCCGGGTGTAGCATCCATTCGTGAGCATCCGAGGTGGTTCTGCTTAAAATGTCTGCTAGGGTGTTCTCTTTTCCTGGTACAAATATTGCCTGTAACTGGATGTTGTAGCTGAGAGCCAGATTCCAGAGGTCCAAAGTCATTCTGCATAGGGGGTAAGAATGAGTGCCTCCCTGTTTGTTGATGTACCACATGACTGTGGTGTTGTCTGTCCTTATCATCAAATGGCCTTCTTTGAGGAATGGTCTGAATTTTAGGATTGCCAGTTTTACTGCCAGCATTTCTTTTTGGTTTATGTGCAGGTGCAGCTGGTCCTGAGTCCACAGTCCTTGTACGCATTTGTCCAGCATGTGTGCCCCCATCCTAGGTCTGAGGCGTCCGTTGTGATGGTTTGGTTTGCTCGAAAGTTGTGGAAGGGCAAGCCTGGGTTTGACTGGCATGCCCGAGCCCACCATAGGAACTCCTGTTTTAAGCATGGGATTAGTGGTATTTCTGTTTCTAAGCTGTGCCTGTGTTGAGACCATAAATTCTTTAGGTACCACTGTAACTTTCTCATATGCAGTCTGTCATGTGGGACCAAGATTATGCATGATGCCATGAAGCCCAAGGCCTGCAGAACTTTTCTTGCTGTTAGTTTGTTCTGCTTTGTTAATGCCAAGAAGTAAAGAGGGAGCTCATTTGTTTTTCTGCAGTTAGGAATGCCATCTGTTTGACTGTGTCCAATTCCGCGCCCAAGAAAGTTCTTGTCTGGGATGGTATCAGCCTTGACTTTTGTAAATTGACTGTGTATCCCAGGGCTTGTAGCAAGTAAATGACCCTTTGTAAATCTGTTGTCAGCTTGCTTTTGTTGTCCGCTTGTAACAGGCAGTCGTCCAGGTATGGATAAATTTGGATTCCCTGTACTCTGCAGTGAGCGATTACTGATGCCAGGCATTTTGTGAATACTCTGAGTGCAGTAGATAAGCCAAAGGGCAATGCTGAGAATTGATAATGCTCTGATCCTGCAAGAAATCTGAGGTATCTTCTGCAATTTGGTCGAATGGGGACGTGCAGGTATGCCTCCTTGAGATCTAGAGTTACCAGCCAACACTCCTTGCCCAGCATGGGAAGAAGTTGCTGTAGGGTCAGCATTTTGAATTTTGGGACAATGATGTATGTGTTTAAGTTGGACAGGTCGAGTATAGGTCTCCAGCTTTTCTCTTTTCTTGGTACTAGGAAGAGTCTGGAGTAGAATCCTTTGCCCTGTTCTGTCATTGGTACTCTTTCCACAGCTCTCATCTTTATTAATTCCGCTATTTGGTGCAGGGCTTCTATTTTTTGATTTGGGGGCAGGTTTGGCATTCCTCTTTTTACTGGTAAAGTGTGGAAGTGGAACCGGTAGCCTTGGTCTATGGTTTGCAAAATCCACTTGTCTTTTGTGATATAGTGCCAATTTTTCAAGAATAAGGCTAACTTTCCGCCTAATGGTGCTGCTATTTGCTCCCTGGTAGGCGGAGTCAGAGCCAAGTCACTGTGATTGTCCTGTTGCAGTGGCAGTGGTTGTGTCTGTGCCTCGGTTATTGCCTTGCCACTGTCGTCCTCTGTAGGCACCTCCTCTGGATTGATTTCTGCCCCTAGAGCGTCTGTTCCTGCCCCTTTGTGATCTTGTGGAGTCAGGAAAGGACCACTTTTTGGCAGGCCAGTTCCTGCTAAACCTTGGTGGCTGAACCTGTAGGAAATCTTTAACTGTTTGCACAGATTTTGCCTTCTCTTCCATTTTCTTCATTACCTGCTGGGCAGGCTCCCCAAATAGACTGGCCTTATCCATAGGAGCATCCAATAGCTTAGCTTTAACATGATCCGGTAAGACCTGTTCTTTCAACCATGCATGCCTTCTTATCACTGTGCCAGTCATGGCTGATCTAAATGAAGCCTCCAGTGCATCATAGCCACATTTTAAAGAATGGTTACTAACCTGTTGGATGTTATTTACCATTTCTAATACATTTTTCTTATCTAAAGATTCATCAGAGGACAGCTTTTTAATTAACTGATCAAGCATAAACTCTTGGTATTGGATCATGTGAAACTGGCAGTTTAAAGCTCTAGCTGAGAGAGTAGCAGAGGTGTAGACTTTTTTCCCCCATCTCTAAGGACCTGGATTCCCTTTCAGTGGGAATAGGGTTTTGCTGTGGTCGAGGCTACTGCCTTAGGCCCCTGGGATATAGTTTCGGGGTCTGCAAGTGGGGCCTTGAATAGGTGGTGATGAGTGTCTGGCACCCTGTAAAATCTATCTGGTTTGGCAGGGGCTGGAGGTAAAGAATCAGGTGCAGTGCAGACATCATTGAATGCATCGTCCACAACAGACAGGACAGGAGGTATAGCTAAGGGCCTATGTTGTGGTAAGTGTAGAAAAGTCCTAAGCCTTTTTCTTGAATCTGAGAAATCTTGTCCCTGCCATTGGAATTGTTCTCTCATGGCATGTAAGGTTTCCCCAAAGGAGAATTCCTCTGGTGGAGAGGCAGCTGGAATGGATTCTTCAGCATCTGAATCTTCATAATTGGAAAAGGGAGCCTCTGGCTGGTCTGTAATGTCTGAGTCATCCGCAGAATCATCAGAGGACACAGGCTCGGGGGGCTCTGCTCTAGGTCTCTTTTCTGGGGGCTGAGAGGCCCTGTCTGGGTGAGATTGGGATCCCCTAATTAAGGATATTAAATCTTCTGCCAAAGTAAGCATTTGTGAACTAGAAGTGGGCCTGAGAGAGGGTGGTTTAACAGGCACTGATTTAGTTGATTTGGCTGCTTTAGCCCTGGCAAAGGCCTTAATAGACATGGCTGCAGGAGGCCTAGCAGCACCACGTGCTGGGGTAGAGATATCCAAAGGGATGGTGTCTGATAAATCAGTAGGAACCACAGTTGTAGGCAAAATTTCTGAGGCTGATTCAGATAAGGTAGCAGGAGCCTCAGTCGTAGTCATGGATTCGGCTGAAGATTGACCAGTTTTCTCGGTTTCGGCCGAAACCGAGACACTCGCGGCTTGCTTAACCGTGGTTTCGGCCGAAACCCCGGACCGCGAGTGTCGGTCTTTTTCTTTGCGTTTTTTAACAATTTGGGTAGTCGGAGGATCCGACGGCATAATGTACGCAAAATCTGAGCCGAAAAACTGTTCAGCAAACTCCGACCGACGCCTAAGCGTTCGTCGGTTGAAGGAAGCACAGGCCGAACAGGCTGCTACGTCGTGGTCTGGGCCTAAGCAAGGCAAACAGTAAGAGTGGAAATCTTTATGAGGTATTAGTTTCCCACAAGTTAAACAGTTATTGACTTTTTCTGACATCGGCTGAGGCAAGAAAGAGTCCCCAACGGGGTACTTAGCTTTTAGAAGTCTTCAAGTAGTATTCGGTAGTAGTAATCTCTGGATCTGACCGACCGGCACTTGCGAACAGCTTCTGCTTGGCGCCACGCGCAAGAAAGACTGGGGAAAATGGCGTCGGCTGATGCCTTTATACCCAAAGACCAGCAGAGATGACGTCGGGTGAAGTGCGACATCAGCCGAAGCCGGACCCGGACTTTGGAATCCGGCCGACCGAAGGGCTGCCTGACGACAGGACAACCCATTTGTTATGACTGCAGATGCATCCATGAAGGACATCCTGATCTGAAGATTCATAGTCAAGTCTCTTGCCTACGACTCTTATCAGGAGGGGGGTGGGAACCCCTGATCAAGGTAATTAAATCTTCGGCCATTTTGAGCATCTGTTTTTTTGAGCATAGAGGCCTGTCCACGTGACTCTTGAGTTTGTTTCTTTGCTTTAGAAGGTGCTTTAGCTTTGTCTTTGAAGCTGAGGTTGGTTTAATGTAAAAATGCTTAGGTTTGAATACACCCTTAGAAGCCGGTGCCTGCTCAGCGGCTCCGGACCCATCTGAAGGAATAGTATCCGAGGCTCCATTACCTTGAGTTTCCAGTGGCATGGCCGACTCCACGTGGGAGTCAGTAGTGGCCTGCGACTCTAAAGTAGCGGGCATCAGGGGCTGCGAAAGCGCCTCACTGAGAACTGGCGAATGGCTTAGGAGAAGCTTTGTCTTCGGTTTTGGGCCTCGGTTGTCTATCTCCCTCCTTTTCTTTGCGTTTTTTGCAAACTCCGGTAGTCGGATGGCTATCCGACGACATTTCTGGATAATTAAACCAGCGTCCAAAATAGTTTAAAGCAAAATCATACCGACGCTTAATAGTGCATTGGTTAAATCTAGCACAAAACCGACAACCAGCAACGTTGTGATCAGGGCCTAGGCAAGGAATACAGTAAGAATGAAAGTCCTTATGAGGTATTTGCTTTCCACAAGAAATACAATTATTAACTTTTTCTGACATCGGTCTGGAGCAAGAAAAAAGTTTCCCCAACGGGGTACTTAGCTTTATTGAAGACTTCGGATCTGAAACTCGAACACAAAAATCTCAGGAGTCGGCCGACTGGCACTTGCGAACTGCTTCTGCTTCGGGCATCGCACGGCAAGAAAAACTAAAGAAAATGGCGTTGGCCGCATCTTTTATACCCCTGACGACCTGATGTCAGGGAAGGGGCGACAGCAGCCGACGCAGGACCCAGGACTTTGGAATTCAGGCTGACTGAGGGCAACCTGCCAGCAGGATTACCCAAATGTAATGACTGCAACAGTGAAACACAAAGAACATCCTCATTTTCTTCCCTCCTCACGGATTCCTAGAGGAGGTTCTCCCAGAATTTTTTATTTTATTTATTTATTTTTATTTTACATTTGTTGACTGGGCTAGTCCAACTGGATATATGCCCATTTTCAGTAGAGGCCAGGGGAGAAAAGCTCCACTATCACAGTATTATTTACAGTAAGTTACATTATACAAAAGCAGGTACATTACAGATTTTTACTATTCATTGGATTTCTGCTTACAAAATCTTAGTACATATCAGCTATAGTTAGTCAAACAAAGAAATCTCTAGTAATGCTTTTTAAACAGTAAAATGTTAGAGAAAACAGTAAAAATTAGAGAAATGGACTCCAGTTACAGAAAGGGTCTTACCATCTTGTTTCTAGTCAGTGTGGCTTTAACCTTTGGACCAAACAATGTGGCACCATCAAAGTTGGCAATGATAAAGGACGTTTTAAGGCTCTCACACAAAATCACACAATCGCATCCTGGTATGTTGGCATATTAGCTAAGCTGGTACCTGCTGCTCTGGCTGTTCCATTGCTGTATTCGAAAGTAGGTGCATGAAAGCATTAGAAATGGAAGATAAGACACCATGGATTCCATGGTCTTCTAGATATCCATTGACAAGTTACATGAAACAGAACTGATAATCTCTTTGAACAACTCTCTTTGGAATCAAATGAGGTGAGCCATGTAAGTTCAGCACTCTCAGGAAAAAAGTCACTGAAGCATACATAGGTTCATAGGTTCATAGGTTTATACTAGGCTATCTGCCCTAAGGCATTTATAAGCCTAGCCCAAATTTTTGTGGCTTACGCCACCCCTTATATGAAAAAATACTGTGCCCATTAGTTTGTTGTGCCTCTGTCCAGCAGTGACACAGAGATGATTCCCGGGGTAAACCTACGATCTCCCATCCACAGGTCTAGATTTCTCTTGAACAGAGTCAGCGAGGTGCTCTGCCTCACATGGACCGGGATTCTATTCCACAGCATAGGGAGTCTCTGAGTGATAAATCTATCCCTCCAGCACGTCCTATTTATATTCGTGCTAAGGTTTAAGTCGCTTGCTCTAGTGGTTTTGGTGGATTTGGATTTTTTGAGGTGGAGCATGTCCATTAATTCCGGGTTGGACATGGCCTTGTATGTCAGGCACATGTCACCTCTGAGCAGGCGGTATGCGACTGAATAGAGCTGGAGTTTCTTCAATCTGGCAGCATATGACAGATTTTGGAGTCCTTTATCCTTTTGGTGAGGAACTTTTGGGGTCTCTCAAATTGCTGCAGATGTCGGGTGAGATACATCCCGAATGGGGCATTGTACTCGATCATTGGTCTGATAAGTGAAGAGTACAGGGAACAATGACCTCACTAGATCTGGATGTGAATCCTTCATGATCAGGTGGGCAATGTAGAAGGTCTTTCTAACCACTTTAGCAACGTGAGTGTCAAAGAAAGGCCACTGTCAACCTGGGTCCCCAGGTCCCTGATAACCTCTTCTGTGCTTAGTGGATTGCCACCTATATGGTAGCTTGGGGTTACCTTGTTTTTCCCGAAGGGTATGACTATACATTTTTGGCGTTTAACTTCAGGCCATGGCTCTGGCACCAGCTATCTGTTTCCGTGAGTCCCTTCTGAAGGATATCCGTGTCCGATGCACTTTCCACTATGGCGCCCAGTTTGCAGTCGTCTGCAAACTTTGTCAGCCAAAGTCCTCCCATGTTGGCCTGTACTTCTGAGAAGTAGATGCCAAACAATAGGGGGCCAAGGACCGAGCCCTGTGGGACACCACTTGTGACCGGCTTGGAGTCTGACATAGCGCCAGCAACTCTAACCCTGTGGGTTCTGTCCTTAAGCCAGTTTGCAACCCATCTTGTGACATATGGGTTTACATTTAAGCTGGTAAGTTTTTCTACAATACCCGAGTGGGGTATTGTGTCGAAAGCCTTTGCAAGGTCAAGATAGGCTGTATGGACTGCCTTTCCCTCATCAATGGCCTTGGTGACTGTTTCGAAGAAGTCGACCAAGTTCAAAAGGCATGATCTTCCCTTGACAAAGCCAAACTGGGTCGGGTCCAATGTCTGCAAGTCCCCTATATCTTTGTTTATGAGCTCCATTATGATCCTCTCCATAGCTTTGCAGACTAGACTTGTTAAGCTTATGGGGCGGTAATTACCAGGGTCTGTAGAGGCGCCTTTGTGGAGTGGGACCACAGTTGCCGTCGCCACTCCTTGGGCACGTATCCTGAGGTAAGGCTGAGATTAAACAGCTGCCTTATGTGCGGGTTTAATTCCTCATTTAGCTCGTGTAGCACACAGCCGGGGACACCATCCGGTCCCATTGATGCTGTGTTTTAGCTTTAAAGAGAGCAGCTTTCACCTGCGCATTTGAGATGTCCGGGAGGCTACACTCGGCTGGGATAGTTATCTCTCCTTTAGGGGAGAGGGGTGAAGTTTGCACTGAACCTGTCTGCCAGTATGTTGGCAATGTCTGTGGGTTCAGTGATTTTTGTATCATTTTGGACTAATTCTGAGCATATCTGGGAGTTTCCACCCAGGTTCCTAACATAGCTGAAAAAGGCCTTATGATTGTCCTTTGAATCCATGGCAATTTTTCTCTCAAAATTGGCCTTAGTTGATTTTATGAGTGCTCGTATTTTTTAACTAATAATGATCAGGGGTGACTTCCCTTTTATGAATTTTGTTCTATCATGTAATAGCTTTCTCCTCTTATTGTAAAGTTTGTTAATGGCTGGGGTCCACCAGACTGGACGTTTGCCCTTTGTGGAAAGAGTCTTGGTTTTATTTGGGATTGCCTGATCCATGCAGTCCTGGAGGTGTTCATAGAAGGCATTTGTAAGGGCTTCCGCTGCTTGGGTTGTGGTTTCCACTGGCTCAGGGGCCTTGAAGGATACCACACCAGTCTTGAGTAGTGTGAAGTTTGCTTTAGAGAAGTTCTTCACTATGGTCTTTTTTGTTTGGGGTGGGGGCGGGATGTGGATTTCCAGTGAGATTAGTTTATGATCAGATCTCACCAATGAGGGATATACTTCCGGTGTGGAGCATTTTGTCCCCATGTTTGTGACAATGAGATCTAGTATATTTTCTCCTCTCGTGGGAACAGTGACTAGCTGTTCCATGGCATTTGAATTTATGAACTCCAGGAACCGTTGGGCTAGAAAGTTAGGGCTTGAGTAATCTGTCCAAAGCCCCAGACTCCCTCTTCTGGGGATGGACAGAAGAGATCTCTTCTGAGAGTTCCTTCTTCGTGGCTGTTTCTACAACCATGGCAGCTTATGGTGGATCCTTACTCCAGTAAGGTCTGTCTTTTGGTGCAGCTAGAATTTTATTGGATTCCTTAGGTATGAGCTCCACTGTATAAGGCTCCTTCCCGATCCACTGAGCCACTAGGTCAATGAGAGTGTAAGGGAAAGTGACAACTCAGGTAGTAAAACAAGCTCCAAAACTCTAGGATCATAGATTTTTCTTGGGGAAGGCGTATCTGTGAACCATCCCCCTTTCTGTTTGACTAATTCTAGGATTTCTCCAAAGGGGGATCTAGAGGAGCTCTCCCCTTCCTCCAAATCCATTTCTTCTGTGACAAATTCTGTGGATGAATCCAAGTGCCTCCATTTGCATGTGTGTGTTTTTAATATATACCGGTCACTGGGGAATATATGAAAATGAGTCTGAATCATACTGGGAAGTCACAGAGAGTACTTACTCAAGACATTTGGAAACTGGCTCTCCCGGTCAACAAGAAGTGGATTTCGGAGCAGAATACATTTGAGGTAAGGTTGGACAGGAGTGAGATGGTAGCACCTCTTCTCTGCAGCATGAGAAGACGCAATGGATGGCCTTGAAGGCCATGGAAGAGAGAGAAAAGCCTGAACTGTTTCCAGCTCCAAGGCCAGCATCAGAGCCAAGCTATTAAAAGCCAAAACCTCGTAAGATAAGGACAGCTCTGACAGTTTCAGAGTTGACCCCTCGCTCCTAAAAGCAGCCTTGAAGCTTCGACTCCAACAATTGTCTCGATCCAACAGGGTCGATGTCTGGGTCATTGTCAGAGGTGAAGAGGAAGGCACTATCGGCACCAATGTTAAAAATCTGGAAATATCTGGATTTGAGGGCTTCTGTTCCAAAGGACAGCCCTGCAAAGGATTCAAAAGGGGGTTAGTCGATTGTAATGTTGCAAACTATAAGAGGGGAGGAAGTTGGGAAGACCCCCAACTGTACCTGCATCTGAAGGAACCTCTTCATTATTCTGTCGACAACTACTTTGGTGAGACTCCCAGTAGAATGGGCAGACCTGGAAGAAGCAAGTGATGAGACCCTGTTACAGAATGGAGAAATGAAGTAGACGACTGGATCTGGAGAAAAAATCCTGGGAGGAGATAGAGAATGGATCCGAGACTTCTGATTCAAAACTTTCAACGACAGACCTGCAGAGGCTGTGGGATCCAGGGACCATTTCTTGGATCTCTCAATGCCCTTCTCAGAAGTCTTACTGTCTTAAACAAGACCCTTGTATTTGAGGTGCACCCCTCCCAAACAGTACACTCAAATGGAGTGAGGGTCCTGAGGGAGAATTTTGTGTCCACACTTTTTAAAACTTTTGTTGGTCACCAGAAAAAACTGTCAAAAACTCCCAAAAAGTTCCACAACAGACACTACTCTAACCTCAATATAATAACCTACTCTAATAATAACACACAAAAAAAAACAGTTCTACAAGAATCCTACCACAGAAAATAGATGATAACAGAAAGCCACGATATTTTAATATAACAGCATAAGAAGTTATTTTCCCCCAATAGATGAGGGAGAAGACCAGCTCTGACGTATGATAGAAACTAGGAAAAACATGTAAATACTGTAGGAAAGTGAAAGTGACAAACAACTGATGAGATCAAAGCCTCCACAACCATTCAGTTGAAGCAGCAAACGATAAATAAGGTAAACTGAGAGTGCTGAAGGAATTATAGGGAGGGTGGGAATGAGAGCCGTGGATCCAAAGGTTTGAAGAGGTCCAGACTGTATCAGAGTCGGACCCAAATCCCAAAGGTTGAATCAGATGAAAATGGACATCAGATCGAACAGTTAAGATAAATACATTGCATCAATGCTTACTTTTCTCAAGTGTCAGGAACATAAAAGCAACATATTCAGAAGTACAATTAAAACATTTAATTATTCCAGACTTAAATAATGCTAAACTGTACCTGTTCCCATTTTCAAATTCTGTATCTGCACAATCAGGTTTAGTCCAGACATTGTACTCGTAATCGGGAATGCAAAGACAGTTTCCAAGCAACCCAGAACTAATGTTTCCATTAGACGTAACCTCCCCTTCTCCTTCCAAATGATCAACCTTCTCAACACGAGCAAGATTACCAGAATCAAATTTTGAGCTGAAGAGTAATGGGCCACAACGGACTTCCATTTTCAGGATACAGCACAGCCTTTTTAGACTGAGATCTCATTCTTTTATCCACCAAGAGATGACATATGAATCAGAAGACCTGTAAAATGAGAGAGAGAGACTTATTTAAAATAAAAACAGCTAAAATAAAGAAAATTCATAAAATTATTAAACTGTGGTCTGCACTAAATACCAGCTGCAGACAATCAGACTGGTACTATACCATATCAAGACATATTCGGCGGGGAATGCTGATTAATGGTAATTGTTTTCTCTACTACTACGGAGCAACCTCAAAAAAACTTGTTTAGGTATGTGTTGGGGCAAGTTCCTTATGCAGTGGGTTAGGAGGTGCAAAGTCTCCATACAAAGACTGATATAATTATCTGTGCTAAAGTTTCCTCTATCAACACATTCCATGCACTGATCTTTATATAACAAACCTGGAAATATTATTAAATGAAAGTTACAAGTACCTACCACACTTACAGATCTGTATGAAGATCTCTGTCTGGAACCCAACTGGACCTGTGCTTCAGCTGTTAGAAATATTTAGCACATAAAAAAAAAAAACTTTAAAGCAGGGGAGCATAAGTACAGATGGTTCCTGCTTACTGGGTTCTATAAATATATAACATTTTAGTAAAAGTCAACTTCCAAGATGGCACACATTGATCAATAGCTTAATTTCAAATCTTCCAGTGTGAAAAAAGAAACTGAGAAATGAGAGAGAGTAAGTCTGCCAGCTTGAGTAGAATTCAGGTACAGGTTAGCAAATGCATTGCTTGGAGGCCACTAAAAGACATTTTGAAAACCTGAAAGAAAATCAGTAAGAAAAAAATGATGAGAAAACACCAACTAGGAAGAATCCTGCAGCTGTTCAGCAAAAAGCAGCTTTTGTACAAGAGATGGCTTCCAACAATTTAGAGGAAAATATAAATCAAATGTACACAGAGTTGATTAAAATGAATGAAACATTGAAGGACTACATCAGCTCAAACAACAACCGAAGATCTAATTAAAACTGCAAAAAAAAAGAGTGTCATTAAGAAAAGGTTGGCTGAGAATGAGACTTCAGAAAGAGAGCTGTTTAAAAAAAATGGTAGAGTTAGAAGTCAAAGTACACAGAAATCCTGAGATTTTCTGCTGTAGCAAAGAAACTGGAAATAACTCAATGTATTAATTTTATAAAAACACAAATAAGCAACTGGAATAGTATGCCACAATAGGATGTGTTAAATGAAAAGGCTCATTGAGTGTTTGCTCTAAACCTGGCCATGAGAAAGAAGTGAAGACCTGCAATCACACCAGCAGAAAAAGTTCATCCTGACAAAACTGTGGCAGAAAGGTAGGGGGTCTAGGATTATCCGATTTGAGGGGTTATTTCAGAGCTACACAGTTAAGGCTCATATAAATAGCACAAGCAGAAACTTATAATTCAATTCAGAATGGTGGAAAGGGATGATAAAATGTGCGTGTGTGTGTGTGTGTGGGGGGGGGGGGGGGCTCAAGAAACAAGAACAGCCTGGGATTTTGGATGGAGACTGTTAAGGAGAATAACAATAACCATACAGAACATTATATTCATAAAGTAGCAGAAAGTATTCTATGAACTAAGCTAACATGAGAATGGAGAAAGGAGATTCTGCCGATAGGGATGGCTACAATTAGGGATGCAGACAGCAGGCAAGAATGGGCTGGAATTTATTGGAGACAATTGGCAAAAGAACCAAGGTAATGGGAAGAAACAAAGAATTTATTTGGACTGCAGGCTAGAGGTTGCCGTCCCTATAAAGAATTGATGTCAAAGTACAAGGAAACAGAAAGAAATAGGGGGAACGTAGGAAAAAGACCAGCATTGGTAAAGTTTTTAGTAGAATCTAGAACAGAAGCTGCTGTTAAAAAAGGAATAATTAGTACAGCATATAAACTATTTCATGATAACTATAAGAATCAATCAAGGGAGGTTAGAAAGGACTGGGAAGAGAGACTGTATAAGCAGTTTCCAAAAACAATGGGGGATATATGTATGTCTCTCAAATTTGCAACAAAGTCTAGAAGATTTACAATCTTTGCTTGGAAGTGTTTACATAAATATTTTTATATCCCAAGTAGATGCCAAAAGATATTTCCTCAGGTAGATAGCAAATGTTGGAGGTGTGATGAGGAAGAAAGAGGTAACCGGGAACATATTTTCTGGGAATGTAATGAGTTGGCAGACCAGACTTTAAAAATTTCCTGCAGACTACTCTATCAGAAATATAGGGTGAGAAAATTGTTCTGACTAAGGAAATTATTTTTGAGCTATGGTACAGAATCGGAATTGCATAGACATCATAATGCCTTGCTGAGGCCAATTATAGTGGCTACCAAAAAAGCAATTACTAGGAAAAGGAAATCAAAGTCTAAATCAACTGTCCTGAAGTAGTGAATATACTAACAGTGATAAAACAACTGGAACTGGGATCTTTAGAAAAGGGTAATAGCAAGATACATAGAAAAAAAATGGAAATTGTGGGAACAGTACATGCAGACAAGGAATGACATTTAAAAGAAGGCAGGATTTAAATGAGTTATGTAAGGTTTGGCTGACAGTTGGTGGATAGATTATAAGTGATGTATAATGTCTGCAACAAAATTATGTTAATAGTTTGTTTTCATTTACATAAATGTATAACTATGCCGTAAGTGACAATGTAATAAAAGTGTTTCTTGTTTAATAAAAAAAAACTGTGACAGAAAAGCAAAGCATTTAAAACTGGAGACAGCAGAATGTTCATAGAAAATGAGTATTCACTGTACACTAGGCAGAAGAGAAGCAAATTTATCCCATCAGTGTGGGTCAAGGTGCCTAATCCAGCTGTCTTCAGAATATTTTTTCCTTGAGGACCAAAGACATTTTTTTTTATGTAGAACAGACTGAGGAGGAAATACAAAAAGTTTATCCAGCAAAAGTGAGCCATCAAACACTAAGGAACTCTTGAGTCTCATTCTTCTAACAATAAAACTCCTAGAGAGACTTTGCCAGTGAAACCATTTCCAGTGTTCCAAAGAAAATGCTTAAGAGACAGAAAAAGCACAGGAGTTGACTAGAAGAATCAGGAGTACCCTGGACTTGAACTAGAGTCTGGTGTTGGCAGAAGGAGATGAACAAGAAGAAGACCAGTGGCACTGAAACTAGAGAATAAATGTGAGATTGTAAAGCATCAATCCCATTTGTGAAATAGTGCTTTGCAAGTAAAAGTGGCCAAGACAGACTGCACTTTTTTGACGTTGCTAAACGTCTGGGTGGATCATTAAGCATCTATTCCACTTTATTTCAATAATGCTTGGAAGGACACAAAGTACAACAAAAGTAACTAAAAATTAAAGTTATGTACTCACCATAACTAGGCATCTGTATTGCCCATTTTCATTCTTGCTCAATGTGAGGGTTACAAATCTGACCTCAGGTCCCAGTCTGCTGCATTCTACAGACTTCGGATCCAACTCTCGAGCTTCTCACTCTACCCATAATGCCCTAGTCCATCCCCAATATCTCAGATCAAGTTTGCTGCCTTAAAAGTCTCATTATATAATAGCAGAAAAGAAGAGAAATTAAACCAGGGCTCAAACCTGGAACTACAGGTTCCAAAGGTCCATTAGGTCACTCCAGAAATTGACAAGAAGGGGGAAGGAGGGAGGGGAGTTGAGGAAGAATGAAAATGGACAATACAAATGCCTAGTTATGGTAAGTACATAACTAATATCTGAGGTTGTCCTGTTCATTCTTCCCCAACGTATGGGACAGAGTCCGGGTTCAAGCTCAGAGACAGTAAGACATTTCCCTGTGGTACATCTGGTTGGGGACACATGGCTGAAGTGACATTCAGCTGAAGCGAAATATGGCTGTTATGAATGCCCTGTGGGCAAAGAGAAGAATGTGGTTTCATGTCCAAAACTTCAATAACCAAATGCATAGAGGGAAAAGAATGTTCATGGTCCCCTAAAAAAAACATGAGACAGCAGGCAGTATGGTAAGCATCAGCAGCAAACTGACCAGTGGGCATATCAGTGGCAGTAAAACTGCAGTGCAGAATGGCCAGTGCCATTATAACTGGTGTGTGGGTGTGTGTGTGTGTGTGTGTGTGTGTGTGTGGGCCACCACCCCAATAACAGTGTCTAGGGAACATTAGCTAAAATGCATACTGGAACATAAATGTGACTACATTAGCATGTAGGATTTCTTCCAGGCTGTAGCACACTTTTACATGTAGTTACATAAGCGTGTACTGTTCACTGAGCACAACACTCATTACTTTTGCCCCATGCATTTGGTCATTAAAGCTGTGGGCATGGCAGTGTGTACTTCTCTTTGCCCAGAGGAAATTTGCAAACAGCCATATTTATGATCAGCTGAATGTCATTTCAGCCATGTGCTCCCAACCAAATGTATTATAGGGAAATGTCTCACTTTCTAGGTGCCTGAACCCGACAGAGTCCAGCTACGTAAATCTTGGGTGGCCCTCATAAAAGGATATTCCAGAGACCTGCTGAACCAAAAGCAGCTCTACTTCTAGAAATTATGTCTAATTTGTAACAAGTAATAAAGGTAGGAACATTATTTCAGGTGGGTGCTGCACAAATATCATCAATGGAAGTTCTAGACCAGAAGGCAGATGAGGTGGCCATAGATCAAGTAGAATTGGACTTAGGTGATTTTGGTAGGGGGAGGCCTTACTGAGAATATATCCAGGAAATGCAATCCATTACCCATTTGGCCAATGTAACTTCAGAAATCGGAAAACTCAGTTAATCAGTGAAAAACAGAAAAACAGTTGGTCCATTTTTCTGAAATCTTTTGTTGTGTATAAATAGAAACATAGTTGTCTAGGCACATCTAAAAAATGTAGCATGTATTCTCCCCTGTTGGAAAATTTTAGAAAGAAGACTGGTAAATGTATGGCTTGATTTATATCTGATTTAGAAGCCACTTTTGGTATGAAAAAAAACAACCCTGTCTTTATGAAAAACAATATAAGGAGCTTTCAATGAAAGAGTCTGGAGTTTGGAAATCCTTTTAGCAGAAGTAATAGCAACTAAATGGGCTGTTTTCCAAGACAGGAATTTTAAGTCAGTTTTTGCTAAAGGTTCAAAGGGTTGTTGAGTTAAGTACTACTGTTAAATCCCAGGGAGGTGGCAGATCTTTCATTGGGGGCCTGAGCAGAAAGGTGCCCTTCAGAAAAGCCTGACATAATATGGAAGCAGTCATGCAAGAAGCTTTGTCACCTGAGTGAAAATTTGTTATGACTGCCAACTGTGGAAAAACTAGCACCTTCCTTAAAAAGAGAAGCTAAAAACTCCAGTACAGCAGAAAAAAGGGGCAGTAAAGGGATCAATGTAATTTTTCAGTGCCCACATTGAAAAATGTTTCCATTTCCTCTTGTAAATCTTCTTGGTGGAATCTTTCTGTGAGGCCAAGAGTATATCACAAACCAGGAAAGAATGCCTGGTCTGTCTAGCTATTAATGGAACTGAAGAAACCATGTGGTTAGTTTGTGGGCTGGGATACTGGGATGTTTTATCCCAGAGGAATGTGACAGAAAGTCTGGACTGGGGTCCAGTATCCAAGGTGGATAATGAAGGTGAGACCAAAAGAAGGGGAACCAGACCTGGCAAGGCCAGAAGGGGGCAATGACAATAACCAAACTCTAACCAGCTGGCTTTCTGTAAGAATTTTGGAATCAGGGGTACTGGGGACCGTAATGCCAAACATTTATTTATTTATTTGCCATTTGTTAACCAGGTTGGTCTGGCTGGGCAGATGCCCTTTTTCAGTAGAGACCCGAGGAGAAAAGCTCCATTACAGCAATGAATTTTTTACATCAATTAAGTACTTAAGCATATAATCCTGAGGAGATACATACAGCAAAATAGATTAATTTTATACAATTTTTGAAGGAAAAGAAAATTTGAACACAGATATAAACTATTACGTGCCATGCAATTACAGATTCATCATAATCATTATTTGAATGGGAAATTGCTAAGTATAAAAGTAGTGAGGCATACAGTGCCAGAAAGGAAGGTCTTAGCACAAGGCAAAAGAAAAGTAGGAGTATAGAATTTAAGCGGAGGGAGAGACAGGAGGTAGAAGTTTATAGTGAAGATAGGACCTTAGTGGGAGGGAAAGGTCAAAGAGCAGGGAACATAAAATACAAGTAGGAATAGATATCTGTAAGAAATAGGGGTAGAAAGATGGGGGATGAGGGAGAGGAGGCAGAGTTCAAGTGGAATCTTTACAGGGACAGGTCCATGTCCAGGTGACATGGACATGGACTACAGCATCTCTCGGTGACTCCCCCTGAGGGTGGATAAGGAAAAGTACCTGCTTCATTTCTTGCTGTGGGGAGAAGCTAAAACATCGCATTAAAGGTTGGTCCCAACAATGGAAATTTTTCTCTGCCACAGATGATCCTTCAGAATGGACCTGCTGAGTAGTATGCTGGATTTTGATGGAATGCTACTAGAAAGCAGTTGGAGATCACCCATTGCCACACTCTCACAGCTTCTCTGCAGCGGGGTTAAAGATCAAGTTTCCCCCTTGTTTGTTGCTGTAGCAGACCACAGACATGTCGGTTTGGATCGTAATTGTCCCTAGAAGAACATCTTGAAATGCCTGCAATGCTAGTAGGACTCCTCTCAACTCCAGCACACTTATTTGCAAACGGGTCTCTTGGGAGGACCATGTGCCTTGGAATATCCTTCCCAAGAAATACCCCCCCCCCCGCCCCCAGTTGGGAGGCATCCATAGTCACTGTGGCTAATAGCGGAAACAGAACGAAGGGGCAATCTATGTAAATGTCTGACTGAATCCACCAGCAAATATTTTTGCATACCAGAGTAAGTCTGACTGGGAAGGATAGGGGCTACTGAAGAACAGACCACTGAACAGCTAGACTCCATTGAAGACTACACATACAGTAAAGTGCTAATGGAACTGATACTATAGACGCTGCTATGGAACCTAGGGCCTGAAGGACAAGTTTGGCAGGTAGGGTGAAAAAGAATTTCATGAACTTGAGACCTGATTGTAGACATACAATGAGGAGGTAAAGAAGCAACCTAATTGTGTTTAGATGTGTACCAGTGAACTCCAAGCTCTGTATTGGTAGCAGTTTGAATTTGAAAATGTTGGCTGTAATGCCTAGTGATTAGCAAATTTGGAGCAAATGGTCCCTGGACTGTTCAGGGAGATGCATGGTTGGGGCAGTGAGAAGCCAGTCATCTAGGCATGGAAACACTTGGAATCCTTGCAGTTTTAGGTGAGCTGCTACCACTGCCATACACTTGGTAAACACCCTTGGGGCTGTGTTTTGCAGGGGTCCCTATGTTGCCCCACCCACTCACCCCCTATGTTGCCCGCCCATGCAGCCATTCCAGTGTCCCATTACTTGGCTATTTCTCCCCATTTTATTGAAATTGTTCAAATCTCTGTGTGCATACTTGTTTTATGCTTTACTTCTACAATGACTACAGATATCTGGATTTCATTTACAACTTTTATAGCACAAATACTGACAGACATTTACTAAAGCTAAACAAAGCAATAGTCTTACAATGAAAACAGACTTAGCATTAAAACTTCTCTACCTTTGAAACCCACATTCACTGAACCAGCATTGAAACCCACATTTCACGAACATGCATCTGGCCAGTGGCAGGGTAAGTTTACCTTTGGCCGTTCCCAAATCATAGGCTCCTTGCACACATTTTTAGAAACATGCAAGAGTTCTTTGATTCACCTTCCTGACTATTATACTACATAATAATTGAATTATATCCCTTGTATAACACAGCACCACTTGAGTGTGTTTTAAATTTATAGTTCTGAGCATCTTTCCTTTAAGCAATGAAACAAATCATATGAACCAATAATGACAGCCTGCCCAATTCAGAACATTTCAACCATAAAGGAACACTCAAACTTCTGACATAAAATCCACCAATATCAATCAGTATGCAGAATCTCTGCAGAAGTAAAAGTCATCTGAATAATTCCACATTAAAGAGATCTGAAACCAATGAAGAGGTTGTTGCTAGAAAAACGTTATATTTCAGTGTTTCATTTACAAATTCAGTGCCTGTTGCCCTTGAAGAATAAATTGCATGTGCTACATTAAAATAAATGGTAAGTTGATATATTGCAATAGGGAATGGGTGGCAGGCTGAAAAGCAGGTTTATAGTTATTAGGTGTCTCATCCAAAGGAGGACATACTAAGAACTGCAGTACCATACCCTTAAAATACAAATGTACATGCTGTATGAATAGAACCTACAGCCCTTTGCATCAAGATGCATGTATGCTACCTGCTAACAATGCTTTAAAATTCTATACCACAATAATGATACCATTTGCTAAACAAAACAGTTGCACATAAATTCCACCTGTTAGAGCTAACTAGGACATTTCTCTCTGTCGCACACACACCTCAACTTTAGTGCAAGAAATACATAAATAGATTGATTTTTCAAAGTTACAACAACTGTAAACTCTGTGACCATGGTGTGCATTTGTTTGACAGAAAGGTATAAGGGAACTCATGGCTATGTATATGGTTGAATCTCTCTGTACTGAAGTACTCCCTACCACGATTCTGCTTTAATAGTGTGTTTGCATTCAGAAACGTGTTACAACAACTGTAAACTCTGTGTGACCATGGTGTGTGTGTGTTTTTGACAGAAAGGGCTATGTATATAGTTGAATCTCTCTGTACTGAAGTACTCCCTACCATGATGCTGCTTAACTAGTGTGTTTGCATTCAGAAACTTACAGTTTTTATACTGAATTTTTATAGCTACATGAATTAGAAAATAACCAATTTCCTTTTCAGAGCCTAAGCTAAAAAGTTCACTCCTTACAAGCACTGCTTCCCTTGGAAAACATATATATATACATATATACATATATATATACACACACACATACATATACATATACATATACATATACATATACATATGATGACAGCACTCCTTTAATGCAGGATTTCAATACCTGCCACAAGTTCAGCCTATCACCCGAGATGAAAAGGTGATGGTGTCTACATATTCTTAAAGAACATTTCATCTCCAGACGTCCTAGGTGAGATAATGATGTGGAATTCCTCTGCATCCAGCTTAGCATTAACAAAACTCCTTACTGTGTCATACCTAACTATAGGTCCCCTCTATGTACCCCATCAGTCCATATCTCCTACCTAACTAATATGGTGTCCCTATGCATTAAGCCAACACCATTATTCTAGAAGACTTCAATCACATTTTCTTCCAAAATTGCCATTTTGAGGAAGGATTATTAGGGAGAGCAACATTTTGAGCCAAAATTGGGGACAATGGAGAGGTTTGGATATTCCTAATTCTACAAAGCGATTTGCACATACCTCTCAACCTCTTAATGCAGGAAATCTGGACAAGGCTAAATATATTGGGGGAACATACAAACACTACTAAAAATTGCTCTTGTATAAACTTGACAGTTGATAGAATAACAGGTCTTGCATTAGCATACATTTTTCTGAAGGTTATGATGTCTGAAACTCAAATGTCTGTCATTTAGTGACTTCATTGTATGAGGAACAAACCAAAAATAAGAAGCAAATATCTATTCATTCTGCAAAGATATGGACAACTGAGAGGTATAGTTCAACCAGGGCTGTCTGAGTTTGCTCCAGTATCACATAGTCCCAACACATCAGCGAACCAAACACAAATACACAAAAACATACTTGGAGGCTCTAAATAAAAATCTACCTAAGCAACAGAGACCTCCAAAGCAGACATTCAAGCAAACGCTACCTCAAAACAAAACATGCACAACACATAGCCCACAAAGTCAGTGTAGCCACAGCCCTTAAGGCTGAATAACACACCTGATACTCTTGTAATAGGTGACTCTATTGTCAGACACACCACCAGGCTGAATAAAGAGAAGGTCACGGTGAGCTGCCTGTTGGTTGCTAGGATCCGCCACATAACGCAAGCACTCAGGTCACTCCAAAGCAAATACAAATATGACTCAGTCATTGTACATGCTGGTGTGAATGACCTGACCTGGACTACATGAAAAGAGACATAGAGGAGCTCTATGATCATGTAGCCCAGGCTGGTATGACCCTGACCTTGAGCAGCATCTTACCCTCACCTAGAATGATGCCACAGTACAAAGACAAAATGATCGATTTTAACAATTGGCTAAAATTTTGGTGTCATTCAAAGGGGACCCAGTGTCTGTCAGCCTGGGATAACATGCTCGACAAGCCACATTGGCTTGCACCTATCACCACTGGGCTTTCGGATATTGGCAAAGGCTCTTGCCAACCGCATAGTGCCTTTTAGGCAAGGCTCAAAAGTCAAACCCACCCCATAGACAGCACAAGGAACAAGAAACTAAGGGTAATGCTGCTAAATGCCAGAAGTCTTAACCTCTAGATGCACGCAGTATGGAGAACATCGATATCTGTGCAGTGACAGAAACCTGGTTCAAGGCTCCAGAGAGCACCCCAGCACTACCAGGCTATACCTCATATTATGCTTTTCAGCCCCAAAACCCGGACCAAACCACAAAAGGAGGAGTTTCCATATTTTCAAGGATATCCACAACTCCAGGTTACTGGCATTGCAGAGACCATCCATGTGCAACTAACAGTGGGCAAGACTGCTTTTCAGTTTATAGCATCCTACAGACCACCCTCTCAAAGTCAGGCATCCCACTCGGCTTTCCTGAAAACATTGGAGAACATGAAGATCTCTCCGAACACCATTATATTGGGCGACTTCAACTACCCAAACATTGACTGGGAGCACTACTCAAGCCCCAGCACCTTAGCCCAAAGGTTCCTGGAAATTATAAACTCAAATGCTACGGAACAACTAGTCACCACTCCCACAAGAGGGGACAACATACTAGACCTGATTATTACCAACATGGGGAATCTATGCTCCACACCAGAAGTATATCCCTCATTGGTAAGATCAGACCATAAATTAATTTCACTGGATGTCCACATCCCGACCCCACCCCAGCCCAGAAAACCACAGTGAAAAACTTCTCAAAAGCGAACTTCTCACTTCTCAAAACTGAAGTGGAATCCTTCAAGGCCCCAGGGCCAGTGGAAACTAGGGCCCAAACTGCAGAATCCTATATAAACGCATTCTACGGACATCTCCAGGAATGCATGGATCATGCTATCCCAAACAAAACCAAGACCCAATCATCCAAAGGCAGGCATCCAGTCTGGTGGACCCCTGCCATAAATAAACTGTACAACAGAAGGAGGAAGCTACTATATGATAGAGCAAAATCCCTAATAGGGAAGGCATCTCTGATCAGTACTAGCCAAAAATTATGATCCCTCATAAAATCCTCCAAGGCCAGCTTCGAGAGAAAAATTGCACAGGACACCAAAGATAATCATAAGGCTTTTTTCAGTTATGTTAGAAACCTAGGATGCAACTCCCAGACTTGTTCTGAGTGGATTCTAAACGACAAAAAATACACTGAACCCACAGACATCGCCAATATCCTGGCAGACAGGTTCAGTGCAAACTTCTCCACCCCTCCCCAAAGAGCAAGTATCTATCCCGGCAGAGGGCTGTCTCCCAAACATCTCTGATGTTCAGGTGAAGGCTGCCCTCTCCAAAGCAAAAAACACTGCTTCCATGGGACCAGATGACGTCCCAGGTTGCATCCTACATGAACTCCAAAAGGAACTAATCCCTCAAATAAAACAGCTATACAATCTCAGCCTCACTACAGGATATGTGTCCACAGAATGGCGTACAGCAACAGTGGTTCCACTCCACAAAGGTGGAGCCTGTACAGACCCTGGAAACTATTGGCCCATAAGCCTGACTAGCTTAGTCTGCAAGGCTATGGAGAGGATCATCATGGAGCTCATAAACAAAGACATTGGGGACCTACAGACACTAGATCCTACCCAGTTCGGCTTTGTCAAGTGATAGAAAATGTCGCCTAACCCCAGCCGCATTTAGCCGATCCACTCATTTACTATATGCACCCCCCCATACTGCATTACAAATACTAGCTCCCACCTGGTTATGTTTCCACAGATTTTTCTATATGTCTACCAGGTTGGCTAAAATGTGTGTGTGTGCTTGCATACATGTCTATGTCTGTGTATGTGAGTGCCTGCTTCTGTTGGTGTGCTTTGGAAGTATGGAAACTTGCTTTGAATAGTTGTGAACATATTTTTTGAAGCTGACCAACACTTAAAGCTTTTCATTCTGGACTTGTAGACCATGCTAACTAAGATTTGGTCAGGAGAAAATCTCCTGACCAAAAAGCTCCATTTTAATACAGCTCACAAAGGACAAACCTTGCCAGGTAGGTACTCACAAGGATCACTCAAACTAGTTACAAATTTGTTACAGGAAAATGAAAACATGTTACATCTCTGGGGTTGGGAAAGGTGACCTGACTTCAAAATCAAACATGTCTAACACAGACAGTGATTGTGCAATTCAGTTCTACATTAAACAAGGAAATAAATGTCAGCCTTAATCAATCACAGAATTTTCTAAGGTAACTGCTTAGTGAAGGAACATACGTACTGACTGCTGGCTCAAACCCAAACATTGGCTTTGATATATTTATATCTAATATAATGCTAAGCTAGATGAAAAGAGTCTGAGTTCTCTTGCTATCATTAGCATTCTTTCTGCTGCTGCACTAAGGCCTTTATTTCTCCTCTTCTCTGTTAGCCTCATTAGAAAACATATTTCTTAGAATTGTGCACATTAAAATTTGACTGCCCAAGTGGCTTGTAACTGTTATTCTATACTTCATAGCTTTTCTATGATTTGTCTCTCACCCATATTTTCTCTTGTACTGAGTGCCTTCACCATGTTTTAAAAACTGTAGTTTCTAATTTTGTGTACTGTAAATAATTTAAGAATACTGTAAATAATTTATGAAGAAATAAACATGTTCCAGTTTAAAAAAAATAAAGCTGAACATACCCAAATACTTTCTGTGCAGCAGTATTCATTGTGAACAACTATCTACATAATATTTCGCCTTCTGCCACTCCAGCTGATCACCTAGATCTGTTTGCCTCCCCATGAATACTTACCTTCCCACCCTACCTTCAGAAATAGGTTGTGTATGGGCTGGTTGAGGTGTTTATATGCCCTAACTGCTCCTTGTAGTGGCCAGTGAATTCCCTGCTGAGGCACGGCCTGCAAAGCTGCATGATAATCATGTGCTTCCAAATGCCAAACCAAAGCTGTAGTATTGCACAATACCTGGAAGGCCTACAGATATCATCTACCAGGCTATTTCTGCTACAACCCCAGTCATCTGCTGCACGGTGGTATCTTGAAGCAGGCCTAGATGTTTTGCACCCTCCTTAAAATGACAAGCTTACATTTGGCAGTCACTCTCATTGCTTAGTCAGCTCCTCTGCCAACTGAACTTCCTATACAAAACTGAATTACCGCAGCTGCAGTCCCTCTGTAGCTGGAGATGATGATAGAGTATCTAGCTCATGATTAAAATCATTCCAAAAGCATGCTGTATTTTATTTAGGGTCATTTTCTCCTATACTCATTTGCTTAAAGAGAAATTTGAAGAAAGCTGGTTCAGAGATACAAAAGTTTTCAGCTGACTATCTGCTTGAATGTGCAATAAAGACCTAACCGTACTACTTTCATGCAGGCCTTAGCTCCAACAGAGCCTACTCTACTGATGAAAGTCTTTCACAACTGCTGGTAGCCTCTTGGGGAAAATAACCAGACTCGACATAGAATAAAACAATAAAAAATGCCAAAGGATGACATCAATACTACTCAAGAATCAAAACTTCTTGGACTATGGTTGAGAAAGACAACAGCTAAACAAGCAAATTAGCACCTTCATTCCAATTTTAATCTTAGAACTTCTTCAGAAAAGGATGCAAATGTTACAAATGATAACATATTTCAAAGACTAAACATCAATCAAAAGAACCTTCCAAAAATTTAAAATGACATCACTTCCTAGTGACACCATCTCAAGGCACACAATGTTTAAATTATCATTTAAACCTGGAAGAATGTCAGCATTTAAAAATAAATGACATCTGAGTTCTCTAACTTCCAAGAATGTATTAACATAGCCATTAAAATTAGAAATATGTCCTAACACAATAAATTTAAAAGTGGTGTAACCAGAAAAATCTGTACTATGTTTAGCTAAGATGTTTTTGAAGTCAAGATTCCTAATAGCTAAGTAATGTTCCTTAATACATTCTGATAATTTCCCAGTGGTCTTACCTATGTAAGAACCATAACAGAATTCACAAAAATTTAAAAGTGACATTAGAGGTGTTACAATTGAAATGTAACTGTATAATCACAATGCTTGAATGAAAACTATTACTCTCATGAATATATTTACAAACAGTGCAACATGCACATTTAAACATACCATTTTAACATTCTTAAATAACTCAGAACTCTGAGGTAAGGAATTATTACCAAGCTCAAAAAGAGACTTAAGAGTTTTAGTCTTTTTATAACAAAAACTTGGAGTACCTAAAACACTGGCTAATTCTTTATTACCTTGTATTATACACACCAGTTATTGACTAGAACATCTTTAATACTGTACATATCCTGACTAATGGGAAGTGGAAAACTAAGTCTCATATCTTTATTATCTCTAGGCTTATTCGAAAACTATATCTAAATATAGGAAAAACTTTATCTGAGCTCACTAACACATAGTTAAAAAAATGTCAAAGGCTCCCTCTACAAAACTAAACCTTTCCTGAGCAACACTGCAAGAAAAGATATTGCTTTCTCTCTTCTTCTGCTCACAATCCTTAACACCCATCTTTACCAACATACAACCCACTCAGCTCAACAAACTGAAACAGTGCGACACACACATACACACTTACTTTGAAAGTGTCCCATCTTCCCGTTTCCTCCTGCTTGCGAATCCGTCCGTTTCAGTTCCCGCTCGTGGTCCCATTTTCTGCTCGCAAACCCCAAAACCGTCCATCCATGTTAGTTCAAAACTCAAAAATATTCTTCTTAAAGAAGAACACATGATGTCAGCACGGACTTCTTTCTGCTTAAAGAAGAACGTCCAAACAAAAAAAAACTTTTTTTAAATTATAATAGTCACCCTTGAGGCTGTGGTAAGTCCAAAGGGCAGGGCTGTGAACTGACAGTGACTGGCTCTCAACTGAAAGCACAAGTGTCTTTGGAAGCATCTATTTTAATGCGATAGTACATGTCCTGAAGACTGATAGAGCGTATCCAATCATCCTTATGTAACAGAATTAGAATGGACTGAATCATGACCATTCAGAACTTTGATTTCCTCACAAATTGGTTCAGATTGCTTAGATCCAGAATTGGTCTCTGGTCCCTTGTCTTCTTTGACACTAAAAAGAACCTTGAGTAAGTTATGAATCCTCTCTAGTCTGGTGGGACCTCCTGGATGACTCTCTTGTCCAGCAGTTTCTGAATTTCTTGAGCTGTAGCTTTGAGTGGAACATCAGGAAGCTTTCTTCTTTTGGAAGAGTGTGCTTGGAAAAATGGTATAAAATAACCTCTGGATATTATTTTTAGCACCCCACATTCTTTTGTTATAGCAGCCAAGGTATCTGGATTGCAAGGACAAGCATCCCCTGATTGCCTCCAGATGCGGGCAGCAGTTTAGGGGGTGCTGAAAGGGTCTACCTAAAAAGGGATCTTGGAAACTATGATTTTGCAGGCCTCCTCTGTTGTGAGAACAGTGTCTTCCACTTCCTCTGCCTCTGAGGGGGTTGTCTCCAAGTGAATCCTGGAAAGATCCCTGGGATTTATGGAACCACATTTTCTTGCCTCCTCTGATTACTTCAAAAGGGATCATTGAGGGGTAGAAAAGCAGATTCCTACGGTAGACAGAGTCTTTCCTTCTGGTTCACTGGGGAAAAAGTAACTTTCACAGAAGGGCCAAACTACGATGTTCCATCAAAAAGAGCACTGATGAAAGAAGACTTGAAAGGCTCCACAAAATTACATAACCACGTCCAGGCATGTGTCACAATGGCAATGCCTGAACCGGTGGAGCGTGAGGTGCCTTCTGCTGCATGACAAATCAACCTCATGGACATACTGGAAATAAACAAAAAAGTGGCCAGGTGTGAAGATGATCTTTTGTAATCTTATGCAGACATGGACTCAGAGATTTTGAGAGTTCCTTGATCAAATCCCTCTGCAGCCTCATAAAATGCACCAAATAGTTCAGGGACCTCAAGACAAATGTTACTGAAGCAAGCACACACTTTCCAAACCTGTCCAATGCCCTGGACTCTCTTGTTGGGGAGGGGCAGACAGACGAGCTCTGTTCTGCTAGCTCCTTCTTGGTAGCTGCTACCACAACCGTTGCATCTACAGGGACTCCTTTGCTCCAATGGGGTTTATCTTTGGGAGGAGCTAAAATTTTGTCTGGACAGCATGAGATAGGTTCAACAGAATCCAGTTCTTTCCATGTCCGGTGAGACACTAGGCCGATAAGCTCATCGGCTGGGAGAGTCAGCCAAGATGTAGACAGGCCAGCACCAAAAATATACAGATGTACTGACTCCTCAGGGGAAAGATTATCTGATGACCAACCACCTATCTGCTTAAGGATTTCCAAAATGTCTCCAAATGAAATGGAATCAGGTGGTGCTCTGGGGACCCTTACCATTCACTGAAGTCAGCATCTTAGGTAACAGATTCCAAGGGGGAATCTATATGCCTCCTTTTCATACCTCCCAACTGTCTCGAATTACTCGTTTTTTACCGAGTTTTGGGGTCCAAATAATGGGGTGCCACGATTCCCGAGTGGCACCCCTTCATTTCCGATTTTTTCTTTAATTTTTTTCACTTAGTTTTTATTTTCCGCACTTTAGCTGATCGTGCACGATTACATCAGCTCATTAGGGCTACCAGCCTGTCCTTATTGAACTCACAGCACACATATTTCCAGGTTTCCGGCTGGTTCAAATGCTTTGCAAGTAGGAACGAACTAGCCAGAAAGGAAGATTCGTTTTATTTAGAAGGCTTGAACAGACTATGCTCAGCAAGGATTTATTTAGAAGGGCTCGTTGTATTTAGAAGGCTTGAACGTATGCTCAGCAAGGATTTATTTAGAAGGGCTCGTCTGTTAGAAGGCTCAAATGGAATGAGGAGGGTGTGGAGGGTATTGCACATGCTCGGCTGTTAATACCCATCTGCAGGGAAAGAATCAAGATGAAAGGTTTGATTATTTTAACACAGTTCACAGGTGGTTTAAACTGCAGCTAAGGATTAATGAGCTTACAGATACAGTCAGACTAAGGGCAAGCTATGACCAGCTTACTGTTTTGAAAGGGCAGCATTAACATATCTATGACCTTAACCATTTCAGTTTCACAAGTCATCATCTTTTTGACAATGGGAGGTAAGCTGGGACTTTTTGTAGAGGATATTGCTCAGCTGTTAGAAGGTAAGCTGAAAGTGTGTGTGTGTTTATCTGTAGCCTTGTGGGAACGTAATGGACTGGCTAGGCAGTCTCTCCAGAATTAGTTCTCTGCCTTGTATCCTACTGAGTGGAGTAATACATTCCTGCTCCCCAGCAACCTTTGATATGATAAAGTGAATATCACAGAAGGGATGAATGAATGTCATAACTGACTTATTTGTATGCATAACAATATGATTACTTATGTAAAGCATCAAGCTCTTGATGCCTTTTCTTTACTCTATATTTTTTCCTCAGGAAAGTCTGTAATATTAATGAAGAAGGTTTTTGGTTTGATATATAGCACTGCAGCCTAGTGGTTAAAGCAAATGCTGTAAAGCTGAAAATGTGTGTTTCTATCCTTAAGTCTGAACACAAATAGTTTCTGACTGACAAAAAACATTTATCAATTCTGTGCAGCTACTGGTTCAGTAGTGTTTCAGCAAGCATTTCTGGTTTCTATCAGATTCTTAGCAGTGTTCTTTTTCTCATATCTGTATCTTATATGCTGCAAATAATAACATTTTACTTTTTATTGACTGTAATTATGTGCTTCAGAGTGTGCGTGTGTGTGAGAATGCCCCCATTATAATACACATGGTGGCTAGAAGTACTCAGGCTCAAACCCTGTACCTTGGGTATAGGGTAAAAAGAGCCTAATGACCCTAGCCACCACCACTTGTGAATTTCTGCCATATTTTTTTATCTGTTCCTCATAAAATCTGTGGTTTTCAGGATGTTTGTAACAAATCACTGAAGGATGAATTCATTAAATAATGACAGGCATTTGAATTTCAGACTTCATATTCTTCAGACAATACATGGCAACACAACCTTTTATTCTAGCAACTTTCCAAGTTTATAAGTATTTGAAAAATGTCCATATTTTGGGGCTGTATTCCCCCATTATTGGCTTGTCCAGGTTTTTTGTGCTAAGAGTTGAGAGCTATGTTGAGAAGTGAGAACTGATCTGAATTCTGTATCCCCCCATTACTGGCTTTGTCCAGGTTTTTTTTGTGCTAAGAGGTTAAGAACTATGGTGAGAAGTGAGAACTGAATTCACTAAATGATAGCCATTTAAGTTTCTGTCTTCCTGTCTTTTGGGTAACAAGTTGGTGATTTGGCATAGTGGTATGTTGTTCTGACTGTAGTGCACAGGATCCTGTGTTGAAGACTTGCCAGTGAAATGCATGGTGGTAACACAACATTTTATTCTAGCAACTGTCCAAAATTATACAAGTAATGTTTAAAATGTGTCCCTGGTTTTTGGCCTTTTGTCCCCCCCTCTCAAAAAAATTAAACTGAAAATAAGTGCTAGAAGCTGTGCAAGATGCCTATGCCTTACACTAACTACTGTCATTCTATTTATATATATATATATATATATATATATATATATATATACATATACACACACATATATATATATTATATATATATGTGTGTGTATTATATATATATATATGTATATATGTGTAATATAAATATATATATATATATATATATATATATATATATACATATATAACTATATATATATATATATATATATATATATATATATATATATATATAGTGCTGTAAAGTGTAATAATCATTGTAAAAGTAAAGCAGTATGTATGCACACATTAGTGTTTATGGTAAATGGAGCGAAATATCCAGGTAACGGGACACTGGAATGGCTGTAGGGGGACTCTGGTGCCATATTTTGGTTATCTGTTCTTCAGTTTGTGTTTGAAAGTTGGTATCCCACAATTCCACTGGATTAGGCGGGGTTACATAATTATGCATGCAAATTTTATGTTAAACAGCGTACAGATTTGTACCTCTTTTTCATGGGCCTTGTCCAGATTTTTGACGTTTCCAGGTTGACAGGTATGCTCCTTTTACATGCTCTCTTTCGGTGAACTTCCTCACTGGAATGCTCTGGGAAGGTGTCTTAAGAGAAGGGTAGTTCTTCCATGGGAACTGTCTGGATGCTAGATGGGATTGGCTCTTCCTGTGGAGTAGGTCAGATGGGATCAGAACTCAGAATTATATATATAGAGAAAGGGTGTATGACACACTGGTTCCCTTGAATGACAGAACATCATCTCCACAATCCCAAAGGCAGACAGACCCGGAGAAGCCATGGCCAGCCGCCGCACCAGATCCAAGACTTCCAAAGCAGGCAGATCACAATTTTGTCTGGATCTGTGCCTCAAGGAGGGAGCCAGACCCGAGTTATCTAGCGCCAAAGCTCCAGAGGAGCAAAGTTGGATCTGACATCATCAGAGTAGATCCTGGCCCTATGGATTTGACATCATTAGAGTAGATCCCGGCCCTATGGATCTGACTCCACCTCTTCAGCTCCGAGACTCATCCCGATCAGAAGGAATAGGAGCAGAAAGTACAGTTTTGTACCTACCATAAATGTAGATGTCCGATAGGAATGCATCTGCAGTCCTTACAAATGGGTTGTCCTGTCGTCAGGCAGCCCTTCGGTCGGCCGGATTCCAAAGTCTGGGTCTGGCTTCGGCTGGTGTCGCACTTCACCCGACGTAATCGCTGCAGTTTTTCGGGTATAAAGGCATCAGCCGACGCCATTTTCCTCAGTGTTTCTTGCCCCAGATGCCAGGTGCCCTCTTGGATGGCTAAATTTGGATAAATGCCAATGTTTCCAAATAGTAGAGAGCAAACACATAAAATAAGCATGTATGTACATATATACAAACAAATACACCATAATAGATGCCCCCCAAGCTAGCTGAAGGATGGCAAATACCCTAGGAGTACCACAGAGGGGAGGTGGGTGGGTAATCCTGACTGCAGATGCATTCCTATCGGACATCTACATTTATGGTAGGTGCAAAACTGTACTATGTCCTTCAAGGATGCATCTGCAGTCCTTACAAATGGGTAGAATACCATAGCTAAACTAGGGGAGGAGGAAAAAGGAGAGATTATGGTGTAGTTAGGATCCCTTGCAAAACAGCAGTGGCAAAACCTGCTCGGGATCTAGAGTATAAAGGTAAATTGTAATGCTTGGCAAATGTATGCACGGAGGTCCAAGTAGCAGCCTCTATAATGTCCTTGGTAGCCACTCCTCGTAAGAAAGCTGTGGTAGTGGCTGTAGCCCTTGTGGAGTGAGGCCTGATGTTCTCTGGAGTTTTCTTTCCATGGTAGGAGTAACAAAATCTAATGGAATTTCCTATCCATTTGGAGATTGTCTGTTTTGAAATTGGTTTTCCTTCCTTTCCTGTTGCATATGCTACCAGAAGCTGGTTCGTTTTTCTATTGGACTTGGTCCTGTCCAGGTAGTAGCGTAATTGTCTATGTACATCCAAGGTATGCAAGAGTCTTTCTCCCCTGTTCTGTGGGTTGGGGAAGAATGTAGGTAGGTGGATAGCCTGATTTAAAGACACTCTGGATACCACCTTAGGCATAAATGTAGGATTTGTTCTCATGGACACTCTATCTTGATGGAAGATCAGGAAGGGTTGCACTGCCATTAATGCCTGTAGTTCAGAGACCCTTCTTGCTGAAGTTATTGCCAGCAGGAAAGCAGTCTTCCAGGATAAGTATTGTAATTCTGCTGTTGCTGCTGGTTCGAAAGGGGGAAGTGTCAATTTTTCTAGCACAAAGTTCAAGTCCCATGCTGGCAATGGTGGTTTCCTGGGAGGTTTTACATTTTTAATTCCTCTCAGAAACTGTCAGAGCAGAGGATGAGAGAAGACAGGAGGATCCAAGCTGTATTCTGCTGAAATAGCTGATGCATGTATCTTGATGAAAGAATAGGACAGGCCTGTATGGAAGAGCTCTGCCAAGTACTCCAGGATGTTGGCTATGTTTACCAGTGTCACATCTTTTCCCTTTGCAGTACTCCAAATGAGATATCTTTTCCATTTTGCTGCATAATTCTTTCTTGTTGAAGGTCTACGAGCCTCCAGGATTATGTCTTTAACCCTTTGGGATAATTTTGGGTTAATTGCTCTTATGTAATGTTCCAGGCAGTTAGCTGCAGAGTTTTCAGGTTTGGATGCAGGATGTTGTAGTTGTTCTGTGTTAACAGTAATGGGATCAGGGTAGTGTCCATATTTGTTCCCGAGACATGCTCCTCAGCAATGGGTACCAATGTTGTCTTGGCCAGTCTGGAGCTATCAGAATGATCCTTGGACGTTCCTCTTTGATCTTCAAAAGCACCTTGTGCATCAAAGGAAGTGGTGGGAATGCGTATGCTGTCAGGTTTTTCCAACTGAAAGATAGGAGTCCACCTTCCAAGCAAGTGGGTGGTACGTCCTTGTGCAGAATTTCTTTAGCTGGTGATTGAGTGGGGATGCAAATAAGTCTATTTGTGGTAAACCCCATTCTCTTGTGATGGCTTTGAAGATGTCCGGATGCAGCATCCATTCGTGGGCATCTGTGGTAGTTCTGCTTAATATGTCTGCTAGAATGTTTTCTTTTCCGGGTACAAAAATTGCTTGTAACTGAATGTTGTAGCTCAGAGCCACATCCCATAGGTCCAGTGCCAGCCGGCATAGAGGATATGAATGTGTGCCTCCCTGTTTGTTGATGTACCACATAACTGTGGTGTTGTCTGTCCTTATCATCAACTGACCTTCTTGGAGAAATGGTCTGAATGACTGGATTGCCAATTTTACTGCCAGCATTTCCTTTAGATTTATGTGCAGGCGCATCTGGTCTTGAGTCCATAAGCCTTGTATGCACTTGCCCAGCATGTGTGCCCCCCAACCGAGGTCTGAGGCATCTGTCGTGATGGTTTGGCTTGGTTGACTTTTGCAGAAGGGCAATCCTGTGTTTGATTGACAGGCCTGAGCCCACCATAGGAACTCTTGCTTCAGGCATGGGATTATTGGAATTTTGGTTTCTAGGCTGTGCTTGTGTTGGGACCACAAATTCTTTAGGTACCACTGTAGCTTTCTCATATGCAGTCTGGCATGAGGGACCAGAATTATGCAGGATGCCATGAAGCCTAGGGCTTGTAGTACTTTTCTTGCAGTTAGATGGTTCTGCTTTGTTAATGCCAAGAAGTAGAGAGGTAGTTGCTCTTTCTTTTCTGCAGTTAGGAATGCCATTTGTTTTGATGTGTCCAGCTCTGCACCCAGAAAGGTTATTCTTTGGGATGGAATCAGCCTTGACTTTTCCATATTGACTGTATATCCCAGGGCTTGCAGCAGGTAAATGACTCTTTGTAAGTCTTCTGTTAGCTTGCTTTTGTTGTCCGCTTGTATCAGGCAGTCGTCCAGGTAGGGATAAATTTGGATCCCCTGAAGTCTGCAATGAGCAATTACTGATGCCAGGCATTTCGTGAACACTCTGGGCGCAGTAGATAAGCCAAAGGGCAATGCTGAGAATTGATAATGCTCTGATCCTGCAAGAAATCTGAGGTATCTTCTGCAAATTGGTCGTATGGGGACATGCAGGTATGCCTCCTTGAGATCTAGAGTTACCAGCCAAGACTCCTTGCCCAGCATGGGAAGAAGCTGCTGTAGGGTCAGCATTTTGAATTTTGGAACAATGAGGAATGTGTTTAAAGCGGACAGGTCTAGAATAGGCCTCCATTTGTTCTCTTTTCTTGGTACCAGGAAGAGTCTGGAGTAAAATCCTTTCCTTGCTCCACAGATGGTACCTTTTCCACAGCTCTCATTCTTAATAGTTGAGATATTTGCTTTAGAGCTTCTGCCCTTTGAGTAGGTGGTAGGTTTGGCATTCCTCTCTTTCCTGGTAGAGTATGGAAATGGAACCTGTAACCTTGGTCTATAGTTTGCAAAATCCATTTTTCCTTGTGATGCAATGCCAGTTCTTTGAAAATAAGGTTAGCTTTCCACCTAAGGGTGCTTCTAGTTGTTCCCTGGTAGGCGGTGCCACAGCCAAGTCACTGTGATTGTGTTGTTGTAGTGGTGGTGGCTGCGTCCGTGCCTCGCTGGTTGTTACCTTGCCACTGGCGTCCCTGTAGGCACCCCTGGATTGGTTTCTGCCTCTAGAACGCCTATTCCTGCCTCTCTGTGTCTTAGAGGAGTCCGAAAGGACCAATTCTTGGAGGGCCAGTTCCTGCTAAACCTTGGAGGTTGAACCTGTAAGAAATCTTTCACTGTTTGTACAGATTTCGCTCTCTTCCATCTTCTTTAGTACCTGCTGTGCAGGGGAACCAAATAAATTGACCTTGTCCATGGGTGCATCCAAAAGCTTTGATTTGACATGGTCTGGTAATGCCTGTTCTTTCAACCATGCATGTCTCCTGATAACTGTGCCAGTCATGGCTGATCTAAAGGAAGCCTCCAGTGCATCATAGCCACATTTTAAAGAATGGTTACTAACCTGCTGTATGTTATGTACCATTTCCTGAACATATTTTTTATCTAAAGATTCTTCAGAGGACAGCTTTTTAGTTAACTGGTCAAGCATAAACTCTTGATATTGAATCATATGAAATTGGCAGTTCAAAGCCCTAGCTGACAAAGTAGCAGAGGTGTAAACTTTTTTACCCCATCTCTCTAAGGACCTGGATTCCCTTTCAGAGGGGCGGGTTTTAGTAGAAGTAGCTGCTACAGCTTTAGGGCCCTGGGAGATAGTCTCTGGATCTGCGAAAGGAGCCTTGTATAAATGGTGATGACTGTCCGGGACCCTGTAGAACCTATCGGGCTTAGCAGGAGCTGGAGGTAATGAATCAGGAGCAGTGCAAGCATCATTAAATGCATCATCTACAACAGAAAGAACTGGAGGTATAGCTAAAGGCCTATGTTGTGGCAAATGTAGAAAGGTTCTAAGCCTTTTTCTGGAGTCTGAGAAATCTTGGCCCTGCCACTGAAATTGTTCCCTCATAGCATGCAAGGTTTCCCCAAAGGAAAATTCCTCAGGTGGAGAGGCTGAAGGAATGGACTCTTCAGCATCAGAGTCTTCGTAAGGGGAATAAGGAGCCTCAGGAGGGTCTGTATGTTCTGAGTCATCAGAGGAATCATCTGTGGATACTGGCTCAGGGGCTCTGCTCTAGGCCTCTTTTCTGGAGGTGGGTGAGAGGTCCTGTCTGGATGAGGCTGGGATCCACGAATTAAAGAAATGAGATCCTCAGCCAAAGAAAGCATATGGGAGCTGGTGCTGGGCCTGTGTGAGGTGGGTTTGGCAGGCACCGTTTTTGAAGCTTTGGCTGCTTTAGCCCTGGCAAAGGCCTTAACAGACATGGCTGAAGGAGGCCTAGCAGCTCCACGTGCAGGGGTTGAAATATCCAGGGGAATAGTGTCTGATAATTCCTGAGAAACCGCAACAGAAGGTTGGATTTCAGAAGCCGATTCTACCAGGTTAGAGGAGGCCTCGGTAGAAGGCATGGTTTCGGCTGAAGAAAGAACCGCTTGCTCGGTTTCGGCCGAAACCGAGACACTCGCGGTTTGCTTAATCGCGGTTTCGGCCGAAACAGCGGACCGCGAGTGTCGGTCCTTTTCTTTGCGTTTTTTGGTAATTTGCGTTGTTGGAGGATCCGACGGCATAATATAGGCAAAATCAGAGCCGAAAATCTGTTCAGCAAACTCCGACCGACGTCTAAGCGTCCGTCGGTTAAAGGAAGCACAGGCTAGACAAGCTGCTACGTCGTGGTCTGGGCCTAAGCAATGTATGCAGTAGGAGTGGAAATCTTTATGAGGTATTTGTTTCCCACAAGATAAACAGTTATTCACTTTCTCTGACATTGGCTGAGGCAAGAAAGAGTCCCCAACGGGGTACTTAGCTTTTTAGAAGTCTTCGAAGTAGTAATCTCTGGATCTGACCGACCGGCACTTGCGAACAGCTTCTGCTTCGGGCGCCACGCGGCAAGAAAGACTGAGGAAAATGGCGTCGGCTGATGCCTTTATACCCGAAAAACTGCAGCGATGACGTCGGGTGAAGTGCGACACCAGCCGAAGCCAGACCCAGACTTTGGAATCCGGCCGACCGAAGGGCTGCCTGACGACAGGACAACCCATTTGTAAGGACTGCAGATGCATCCTTGAAGGACATCTGGTCAGGGAAACTGTCAGGGTCAAAGATTTAATTCTCTTTGCCTCTGACACCAGGACTCTTGGAACTCACAGATCCTGGGGCTCCAAAACTGAGGAATGGATCAGAGAAGGAGATACAACTGTTTGGGTGGTGGCAGGAAGGCTAAAGGATGCAATGGGAGACTGAGCTGTTATAACCCCCATCTGGATCTGAGCTCTGAGGAACTTTATCATCCTATCCACTTCCACTTTAGAAAGACTCCTGGAAGACCTGACAGATGAGGTAGAAGACTGATGTCTGGAGTGTTTTCTTAGAGTCTGCATTAGTGGAGAATGGAGCTGAGAAGAAATAGGGTCGACCATTAATGTTGTGGTGACACAGCTCTCTGTGTATAAGCAGTGCTAGGAGTTGGATCCATAGGTTGAATGGTGGGACTGACTGACTGAAATAACTATCAGATCTGAAGACTTTGGATCCATAGTTTTTTCTCTCTGGATTCGACTAACTCAGATCCAATGATCTTCTCATTCTTTGTGGAGCCTCCGAGGAGGAAGTCGTCATCGGTGACTTTCATGGAAATCATTTCCTATGCTCCAACAGAGTGTTGGACAGTATGCTGGGAGTTTGAGCCCCACAGGATGATGATGATGACGGAGACTAGCTTGTTTCTCCTGTCCACAACAGCCCTCGCAATGCAGCACAAATGGTACAGTTCATACCCAGATGTGCTGGTCTCAACAATAGATGCACTCCCTGTGGCAAACAGAGTTCAGAATTTTGTGCCCACAGAAGTGCATTTTTTTAAAACCTGTAGGCTTCTCAGGCATAGTAAGCTATCAATAACAAGAAAAAAAAATAGGAAAGATAAAGTAAAATATAGCTTTTTTTTTTTTTAAATCAAAGCAAACTAAGACAATAGAAATAGGAGTACCAACAATGGCAGTTAAGAATACCCTGTCTATCTGGGTAAGAAAAATGGACAGGAAAGGGTATATATAAAGAAAGGTACAAACAATGGTAGATAAAAATTACCTTGCTAAGGCAGAGAACTAATGGACAAAAGAAACCCGAAAACATAAGGAGAAACTATAACGTAAGTAGTTAACTAGAAAAAGAAACAGGTTTTAATACTCAAAAACACTTACTTCACAACCCAAAAAATGCTCAGAGTGTGTATCCAGGTCCATGCAAGATGGCGGAAAATGAGATCTAGAGTACTGAGGATGAACTAAGGCATTATGGGTAGAGGGAGGAGCTCGAGAGTTGGATCGGAAGTCTGTAGAATGTATCTGAGTCATATCCATACACCATATGTTGAAGAAGAATGAAAAGCACAACATCTGATCAATTTTTGTTCTTAATACTATTTGTATAAAAGATTTCATGATATAAACCACATGTTATATAATAGAGCAGTTTTGTGGAATAACTACTCAGGGTTATTATAAACGTAAGGGTGAGGATGAGTCTTTTAGTGACCGCTGTTTGCAATAAAGATATTAAAGTAAACAAGTTAAGACAGACAGGATTTACAAAGTGAAAAGAGAAGACTGGCTGGCCAAAAGCAAGTTTAAGTTAATATGCTGTAATCTTGGGCTGGTGGACTGTAAAAGTGCACTGACTACACTATGTACAGAGTTGAAATGTTTTCTCTTAATTTGAACAAGTGAATGTCTGAATTAATGCCCTTAGCTTAATGTAAAAAAAAAAAAAAGAAGTTATGTTCTTACCATAATGTTCCATCTGTGTTGTCAATCTTCATTCATTCTTGACAGTTGGGTTTCGGTTCCGTCCTCTGAACCACTGCCGATATAACAAGCTCGAGCCAGCCAGAAACTCTCCAGCTAAGGTTACCCAAAGTGCCTCTCTTCTCTTCCCTTCAGATCGAGTTTGCCCATAAAAAAATAAACAAATAAATAATAAAAAAGAGGCTTTGTCTGAGCAAATGCCCCATCACATAACCAGGACCAGTTCCAAACCTCCAGGAGTCTTTGGAGGGAAGTAGGAGGGTGAGATGTCAAGAATGAAGATCGACAACACAGATGGAACATTATGGTAAGAACATAACTTCTTTATTTGATGTTGTCAATCATCATTCATTCATGACAGTTGGGACAGAGACCTTAGCTACTTTATGCCCTGGGAGGCCCTATGGAAGGGTATTCCTGAGCATCATTGAGCCAAAGGACGCTTTCCCCCTGAAGACCATGTCCAATTTGTAATGAGTGACAAATATATGAGGGCTAGCCCAAGTAGCTGCTGTGCAAATGTCATCCATAGAGGCTCTTGAATGAAAGGCTACTGAAGTGGAAACTGACCTGGTGGAATGAGCCTTGACTTTAACTGATAAACTCATTTGATTCTGTTGATAAAAAAAGGTGATGCAATCTCTCAACCATTTTGCCAAAGTGACTTTAGAAAATGACTTTGCCAATTTAGGCCCTGAAAAAGACAGGAACAATTGATCCGCTTTTCTGAATGATTTAGTCCTGTTTAAGTAAAAACATAATTGTCTATGTACATCCAATAAATGCAAACAATATTCTCCTTTGTTTGAAAAGTTTGGGAAGAAAACTGGAAGGTCAATGGACTGATTAATATTTGAATCCGCGACAACTTTGGGTAGAAAGGAGGGGTTAGTTCGAAGGGATACTCTCTCTCTGTGAAAAATTATGTATGGGCGCTTTACACACAAGGCCTGTAACTCGATATTCTCCTGGATGAAGTGATGGCTACCAGGAATAATGTCTTTCAAGACAAAAATTTTACATCACAGGTGGCTGCTGGCTCAAAGGGTTGGCGAATCAAAGTTTGTAGGACTAACGTCAAACTCCAGGGTTCAATGGATTCTTTACATGGTGGTTTTATATGCATGACTCCCTTTAAGAAGGTTTTGCAAAGACGGTGAGATATTAAAGAAAAAACGTCTAAGCCATTATGGAAATTTGAAACAGCTGCTAAATGGACTCTGATATTAGAAGCTGAGGCTCCTGAATGGAGTAAGGTTGACAAATATTCCAACACTTTATTAATTGGGGCTGAAAAGGGGTCAAGTCCTTTTTCTTGAGACCAGATTACAAATCTGTTCCACTTGCTATGATAATTTTTCCTGGTAGACCATTTATGGGAAGCCAGAAGTATCTTTTGTACTGGGATTATTCTGCCTTTCAATTACCAGAAGTGGAGGTACCAAGCAGTCAGCTTGACACTTGGTAGGTTGGGATGGACCAGCCCCTGTGGATGAGACAGTAGTCCTGGAGTTGGGTCTAGAGTCCACAGGCGGTGAACTAGGTGAGGCCAAAGAAAGGGGAACAAGACTTGGTGGGGCCAATAGGGTTGAATGAGGATTACTTTGCTTCTCAACCATTGCACTTTCTTTAAAAACTGTGGTATCAGGGGAAAAGGAGGAAAGGCATAAAGCAGTCCTGAGGGCCAATTGTTTATAAGAGCAACCCTCGGGAACTCCCCCTGAGGGAAAAATTAGGGCAAAGTAGCTGCTGCATTTGTGGTATATGGGAGATGTAAATAGACTGCAGCGAGGCTGACCCCAACGATGAAAAATCTCCATCACTACCATGGGATTGAGAGAACACTCCTGATGCAAGAGAATGGATGTACTCAGTTTGTCCCCAATCACGTTGGAATTCCTGGGAATGTGCATTGCTATCAGAAAGCGGTTGGAAGCTGTCGCCCATTGCCATACTCTCATGGCTTCCTGACATAAAGGGTAGGATCTGGTTCCTCCCTGTTTGTTGATATACCAGACGACCAACATGTTGTCTGACTGGATAGCAATTGTTCCTGATGGAAGGGCAGATTGGAATGCTTGCAACGCCAGAAGCACCCCCCTCAGTTCTAGGATGCTGATATGCAAATTGGTCTCTAAGGGGGACCAAGTGCCTTGGACAGTCTTTCCCTGAAAATGCCCCCCCAACCCACTCCAACAGGGATGTGTTCATGGTCACTATGGCCTTGGGCTGAGGGGGTGAAAAGTGGCGACTCCATAACTCTTCTTCTAGCTTCATCCACCAATTCAGATCCTGCTTAGAATGGTTTGTTATGCAGACTGGGTGAAACATGGGGTGTGAGACCACTTTGACGCTATGAGCCACTTGAGTAGCCTCATGTGGAGTCTCGCCAGGGGAACCAGGGTAATTGTCACTGCCATTGACCCTAGTAGTTGAAGGAGTAAGCGAGCTGGAACTTTGTCCTGAGAGAGTATCACTTGGAGCTGAGACCTTAGCCTTTGTAATCTGTGATGAGGAAGGGCGACTAGACAGGATCTCATGCCGACTGCTGTTCCAACTGATTCTAAGTTTTGAGTGGGTACCAGTTTTGACTTCTCTTTGTTTATTGAGATACATAACAGCCCTACCATTTGTAGGATGTAGTGTAAGGTGAGAAGCAGTAGATGCTTAGTGAGGGCGGTAAGGAGCCAATCGTCTAAATAAGAAAACACCTGAAATCCTTGCAGTCTCAAGTGAGCCATTACTACTGCTATACATTTGGGTAACACTCTGGGGGCTGTAGAGAGACAAAAGGGCAGCACTCAAAACTGGTAATGATTGGCTCCCAGCTGGAAGTGGAGATATCTTCTGGAGCGTTTGTCCATTTTTATGTGGTAATACGCATCCTGAAGATCTATCAAGTACATCAAATCATCTTTTTCCAGAAATGGAAGGACAGACTGAACTGTGACCATCCAAAATTGTGTCTGTCTGACAAACTTATTTAAGATACTGAGGTCTAAAATTGTCCTCCAATCTCCTGTTTTTTTTGGCATTAAAAAAAAGCCTTGAGTAAAATTTGGATCCTACCTGGTCTGGTGGGACTGTTTGGATTACTCTTTTTTGGACCAGCTTTCGAATTTCTTCTGCTGCTGTGTCCCTCTGACTGGGTGGAACACTGGAGATTTGCCTTTGTGGCCTTGGATAAAAATCAAAGAGGCTGTGGTAACCTCTAATAGTGATCATCTGCAGCCAGGAATCAGATGTTATGGAGTGCCAGGCTAAGTGGTGCAGAGAGAATCGTCCCCTGACTGCTTCCAGAGGCAAGCAATTGGGCTGCTCTTCAGGAGTGCTGATAGGGCTGACCAAAGAAGCAAGCCCTGGAGCCCTGATTACACGAGCCACCTCTACCAAGGGAGGGGCATCTTCCTGATGAGTTCCCTCCTCTGCCCCAGAGGGGAAAATTCACCACGTGTGTCATGAAAAGGCCCTTGGGACCTCCTGAACCACATCTTCCACTTCTCTGATTTCTTGTATAGGATCATAGAGGAGAGGAAAACTCATCTGCAGGCAAGGTCACCCAATAAGTAGAGGGTCAGGCATGGAAAGCCTGCAAGAATACAGATTCCTCTGAGGAAGGGTTAGTGGGCTTCCAGTCACCCCTCTGTTTTAAGATCTCTAGTATGTCTCCAAAGGAGACATCTTCAGGGGGTGACCGTGGGGACCCTTCCCCTTCATCACAATCCATATCTTCAGTGAGAAATTTCTCAGGTGAATCAACATGCTTACTCTTGCATGATCTCTTACGGGGTGGCTCATCAGGGGGAAGGTCTGAAGATGACTCCAAAGAGAGGGTACCTTGCGGTAGGGTATCTTGCTGCTCTGGTGCCCATTGCCCCAGTGTAGTAGACTGTGGCAGCTGTGATCCAGAGGACATGTATATATGACATTCCGGTACCGAGGGTGCCAACTTGTATGCCTGCTGAGGTGAGCACTCTCTCCATAACCTGGAAGGCAGGCCCGCCTAAAGAGGGCTGGGAGCCCGGAACTGAGAAAGGCAACCTCGGAACCAGGGTCACACACTGCAACAAGCCCAACTCCAGAGAAGGAGTAGTGAGAGGACTCAAAGCTGTCAAAGCAACCACAACCATAGATGGCACCATGGAAAAAATCTGTGCCATACTAGGGATCCTGGTATCAGCAGCCAAGTCATGGTCTCATGGGTGGGTCAGCTCCAACTGAGCCAAGGTCCACAGAGTAGGTTCCAGAACCACAGTGAGGTCCACCAACAGTACAGAAGAAGCTGGCACCGGGAGGGGCATTAGCATCGAGAGCTCCAAATCCTGTGGGAAGGTTGAAGTAGGAAGATAACATGGAATCTGTGGAGAAAAAAAAACACGGCTCCGGGCAGAAGGGAGGTCCTAGATGGGGTTGAAATGCCTCTGGCCGCTAAAAGCTGATCCACAAGTCTCACTACATCAAGCTCTGAAAGGCTGCTGATGGAATGAATGGACATCCCCCAATGGAGATTCCGGACGGTCAATAAATGGACTGAGCTGCTGTCCAACAAAGGGGTGAATAGATGGGGAATATCGAGTACTGGCTAGTATTCCGACCTTCGGCACCTTGCTCAGATGACCAGAAGGTTGTGATGGAGGGGGAGTGACCAATTTCAAGGGAGAAGCTATTGTTGGTGCCGAGAGGGTCTGTGGTACTGTGGTGATTGTTGTAGTCAGTTCCGTGGTCAAGGATGGCACCATGGAGGGGGTCTTGGGCTCCGGTGTTGAGACAGATGTCGTTGCCAATTAGTCTTCAGTTCATTATGAACCTGGCCTTTAGACGTTTGTGGTTCATGTGAATGAGGAAATGTTGGGATCGAGTCGCTCCTCTTCTCTGTTTCTTTCCTAGGAGGTTTTGACATCTCCACCTCAGATAAAGCCTCCAAAAAATGGGTTTTTAATAAACCCTTTAAAATTAACTTATTCCTATGCTCTGCTAAGGTACGGGCACTAAAGCCCTTACAGAGCTCGCTCTGAGGTTGGATCTGCAAATGTGGCACTCCTAAACAATATACGCAGGAAAGATGCCCATCAGAGATGGGCATCTTCCTGCCACATTTGTCACACTGTTTAAAGCCAGTAGTACCTTTTTTTGTCAGTCATTTTAACAAGCACAATATACCAGACAGTCTTTCACAGACGCACACAATAATAGAGGAAGATTTTTTATTTATTTATTTAATACCAACACTGGTAAAAAGGGTATACCCTGAAGGGTAAGAGAAAGAGAAAGGAAAGAATACCAACAATGGTTTAGAGATTACTTAGTAGTAAGAGGGAAGGGAGGGATCTATACCAACTATGGTACGAAGAAATACCAGAAAAAGGTAATAAGGAGGAAAAACACACACCAAAATAAACTATAAGCACCCTAACAAGGGGTTTTAGAAAGAGAAGTAGCAAAACCTTTGAAAAATATACAACACTTAGCTTGAGAGCAGGCCTGACACATCTTGAAACTCTATATGACAAAGGAAATCTGAAGGGAAGGGAAGAGATGCACTATGGGTAACCTTAGCTCAAGGGTTTCTGGCTGATGCGAGCTTGTTATATCAGCCGAGTTGGTTCGAGGACAAAACTGAAATTCAAATGTTATGAATGAATGAAGACTGACAACATCAAAGCAAGTGTTTTCTGTAAGCAAGCAGGCTTGGAAAATAAGACAACAACTAAGTTTCTTCCATATGCAAAGACAATAGCTTTTTTTTTTTTCCTTTAGCAAATTTTTAGTGGGAGTCAAGAAGTCTGCAGCTAAGACACTTGTACATTCTACTTTGTTCTGATTGAAACTGATAAAGACTCCTGCAAGAATATGCAGAGTTGTTAGTGTTTTTTTTTTTTACTGTTTCTATGGAGATGAGCTATCTACAGGTACAAGTAGTTAATATTGTGAGTTCTGAGGATTGTTTGCTACAGGAAATGCAAAAGTTAAGGGTACAAAGGGCAAACAGTTTAGTAAAAAAAAAATAAAGGTTGAACTTATTAGAAGTGAGTAAGAGATAGCAGCTTCCCTAGCAGCCTTAATGTTCAAATGCAATTAATAGAAGTGTACAATTTAATCATATTTAAAGATGGCCAGTGCACATTTTCGTAAGGCTAAAAGTTGATGTCTTCTGAAAGCATCAATCCGTTTTTCATAAATGGGAGAGGAAGAGAGATAAGAAAAAAAAATCAGACAGCATTCAGTTTAAGTGGGAGTACAGGCTGTAATATGTGATTTAGCACAGTTGATCTTAATTTTAGGTTATATAATGCCTGTGGGTGCATCTGTCAAGTTGGGGAAATTGTTCCTATCTGGAGGTACACTTAATTTTTTTTAAGATATTCATAGTTGGGTATGTTTGTTCTAAGTTAATAGGTTATGGGGGTGGTCTAAAAGTGTATTTAGTTTTCTGTTTGAGGGTTTTCATTAAATCAGAGTCTTAAAAAATGTGGCACAACTTTCAAACTGAGATGACAAGAAACAACTGTGTAAAAGATCAGTAAAGTCAGAACAAACCTCTGAACCGATAAAGGAACCAATGTAGCAAACAGCAAAATAGTGAAGAAAAAGGCAAACTGGTTCCAACACAGCACTCTTTAATAGCAACACAACAAGGTAAGTGCTTTCACAGATTACAACCGCTTCCTCAGACCAAAATATTAAAACTCAAGTCACATCTTTAAACATTCTAGCAGCCAATGAGGCACACTAATCACTGAACCAATTTAACACATTCATTGCCTTGTCTAAGCAGTGAAGAAACTAACATCAGTGTGTAAATCAGCAACACTATAAAACATACATTGCAGCTCAAAAATTGCTAAGTACATAATTAAAAGTGACTCTGGTCTATCACATAAACATAAATATAAATTCTAAAATGTATCAACATTTAAATATACTAAAATATATACAAAAATATATATATATAAATATATATCACATAAAACATAAATATAAATTCTAAAATGTATCAACATTTAAATATACTAAAATATATACAAAAATATATATATATAAATATATATATATATATATACACACACACACACACACACACACACACACACACACACACACACATAATAAAATCTGTCTAAAAATATGTATATAAAACTGGTCAATCTTGTGGACATATAAAATAAAAACCATAGCGAAGATATATATAAGAAACCAAGGACATAAGCCTGTGTAAAATATCAACCTGACAAACATTAATGTGTGCATGTAACATATTCCACACAAAAGTTGGAAATGCACATTCACAAAACTGGCATGTATAACAGGTGGGTCCCTTTTAGATCAATGAAAACACTAAAGATCGAATGGCTTAGAAATCGAAAATGCCATTCTTCGGCATCACTGCTGTGAGATCGCAGTACAGTGAAGATTGGAAAATGTGTCCTTTCCTCACTGTAGTGCGATCTCAGGGATGGTATATATAATTAGCGGGAGTTGTGGGGGGCTAATACATCTTTCGAAGAATGGCATTTTCTATTTCTAAGCCGTTTGATCTTTAGTGTTTTCGTCGATCTAATAGGGACCCTAACAGGTGGGAATAAAAAAAAAAGACGTTATGTTCTTACCATAATGTTCCATGTGAGTTGTTCATCTGGGGTTGGTAGGAGAGCATCATGGGATAGGGACTGTGCCTTGAGCCAACTCAAAGATCTTGAGCTTGGAAAGTGGCCGACTCGGAGCCGATGGATCGGCTCCAAATCCACGTGTAAAGAACAAACGGAGAGATTGAACAACTTCACATGTAATGTTTTTACCAAAACATTCCATCTGTGTTGTCCATTTTCATTCTTCCTCAACAGTTGGGTTCGGATCTGACTTCGCCATTGCTTTAGCTCATGGCCACTAAAAAGCTCTTGAGCTCCTCCCTTACCCACAATGCACCAAACTCTAACATAACTCAGATCTTGTTTGCTGGTGTACATAATGTAAGAAAATATTACCATACTCTGTAGATAAAAGAAGCCATAATCTGGATTTCAACACAAAGGACAGAGGTGTCCTTATAACATCTTGCTTTTCCAGAAATCATTTATTAAAAGGTTGGGGGTTGGTGGGGAGTTGAGGATGAACAAAAATGGACAACACAGATGGAATATTATGGTGCATACAAAACTTCTATATCTGATGTTGTCAATTTTCATTCATTCCTCAACAGTTGGGGCAGCGTTCCCAGCTACCTACAATCCCAGGTGGACTCCAAGGAAGGATATTCCTGAGCACAGTTTAGACAAAAGCTGCTCTTGCCCTCGAGACCAGATCCAGTTTGCAATAATTAATAAAGGTATGAGGATGGGCCCAAGGTGCAGGTGCACATATGTCATCCATGGATGAAGTTGCCATGGACCTAGTTGAATAGGCTCTTAATGGTTTTGGTAAGGACATGCCCAACTTGCTGTAGACAAACGCCATCTGGCTAGAGTTACTTTTGCCACTGATTTGTCTAATTTTAAATCTGCAAAGGAGAAAATTACTTGGTTTGTTGTTCTATGCAAGTAAAAATGATTTACCTTGAAAATGTTGAAAGACATCCCTTCGAATGGTCAAAACACTGACCCTACATGTCAAAGTGTAAAATATCTTGTAATGCAAATGGCGACACTTCACACCGACATATTCAACATTACCAGGTTGACATTGATATCCGGTAAAGTTCAAGTAATGTTTTGCAGCCCCCACCCCCCCCTGCACATTATATATACAAACTCTGAGATTGCAGTACAGTGAGGAAAAGGGTATATTTCCTGATCCCCACTGCAGTGCGTTCTCCTATCAAAACATCAATGTCAGATGTGCGAATGCACACTGACATTCGCTAAAGTGGATTCGCTCATAGTTAGTTTGATATTAGAGAGACCTGGACATGTCTATTCGACCATCCCAGTTTCGAAGGGATGCCTTTTCAACATTTTCAAGGTAATCCAGTAAAAATGCAATTGTCTGCAAACATCTAATAAGTGTAGTATATATTCACTTTTGTCTGTGAATTTAGGGAAGAAAACCAGCAGATTGATACATTGGTTGGTTGATTATGACATCATCTTAGGAAGGAAAGAAGGATTACTTCATAATATTACTCTGTCCTTGTAAAAAATCAGGTAGAGAGGTTTGGAAGACAAAGCCTATAACTCAGAAATTCTTCTGGCAGAAGTAATTGCTATTAAAAAGATAGTTTTCCATGTCAGAAACTTAAGATCACATTTTGCTGCTGGTTCAAAGTGGAATGAATTAAGGCTTGCAGTACCAAATTAAAGCCCCATGGAGGAGCTGGGTCTTTACACGGCGGTCTCAAGAGAAAAGTGCCTTTCAAGAAGGCTTTGCAAAGTCTGGATGAAACCAGAGAAGAGTTCTCAGACCCAATATGAAACTTAGAGATGTCTGCCAACTGAACTTAAATGGTTGAGGATCTAGCTCTTTTGTTGAAAATTGTCACCAAAAACTCTGGAAACACACTGTATTGGGGCAGAAAAGGGGTCAATATGTTTCTGATTTACCAAAGAGCAAGTCTTTTCCACTTACTTCTATAAAGTTTTCTGGTAGAAGATTTATGAGAAAATAAAAGGATATGACAAACAGGATGGGAGCATGGGTTGCCTGGCTATTAAAGGAAGTGGAGAAACCATGCTGTTAGCTTGAGGTTTGAGACATCTGGATGAATCATGCCGTTGCTGTAAGACAGGAGGTCTGGAGTTGGATACAGAATCCAAAGTGGAAAAATTACATAAGGCCAAAGAAAGAGGAACCAAATCTGTTGAGGACAGTAAGGTGCAATGAGGATGACTTTGCTCTTCAACCGGACAGCTTTCTGCAGAAACTTGGGAATTAGGGGTGGTTCGGGGATAAGCATAGAGGAGACCTGGGGGCCAATCGTGGAGCAGAGTGTCCTTCAGTGATTCCTCCGCTGGGGGTTTAAGACAAAGAAACTGCTGCACTTGTTGTTTAGTTGTTTAGGTGAGATACAAAGAGATTGCAGCAAGGCTGGTCCCATCGGCAAAAACAAAAAAAAACATTTCTGCCACTTTCAAGTTGAGAGACCACTCATGAGGTAGAAGAATGGCCCTGCTCAATTTGTCTGCTATCACGTTGAGGGGTAAAATCTGGTTTCTCCTTGTTTGCTCATGTACCAAACCACTGACATATTGTCGGTCTGGATCTCTACTGCCCCAAAAGGGAAATAGTCTTGTAAGGCCTGCAAAATTAAGTGCACTGCTCTCATTTCCAGGACACTGATAGATGTGTTGGCCTCTGTGGGGGACCAAGTGCCTTGGAAAGTCTTCCCCAGGAAGTGCCCCCCACTTAATCTGGAAGGCATCCATGGTCACTATAACCTTGTGTTGAGGGAAAATGAAGGTTCAAAGGTACATACTAGGCTATCTGCCCGAAGGCATTTATAAGCCTATCCAGAATGTGTTGGCTTTCTCCGCCCCCTGAGATTAGTTCGCTGTGCCTCTGTCCAGCACAGCCACTGAAGTGATCCCCGGGGTAAACTTTCTGTTTCCCATCCACTCGTCAAGGTTTCCCTTGAAGAGTGTTAGCGAGGAGCTCTGCCTAATGTAGATTGGAATCTTGTTCCAAAGCATGGGAAGTCTCTGGGACAGGAATCTATCCCTTCATCACGTCCTATTTATTGTTGTGGTGAGGTTTAGATCCCTAGAGTGTGTGGCTCGAGGGGATATGGTTTTCTTTAGGCAGAGCATGCCCATCAATTCCGGGTTGGACATGGCCTTGTATGTCAGGCAGAGATCACCTCTGGGTAAGCGGTATGCAACAGAGTACAGCTGGAGTTTCTTCAGTTGAGTTGTATAGGGCATCTGTTTGAGGCCAGTGATCCTCTTGGTGAGGTACTTCTGTGGTCTTTCCAGCTGTTGCAGGTGTCTTGTAAGGTACATCCTAAATGGGGTTTTGTACTCTATGATGGGTCTGATGAGTGAGGAGCAGAGGGGCACAATGACCTCTTTTGATCTGGATGCAAACCCTTTTGTGATTAGGTGGGCCACATAGAAGGATTTACTAACCACTTTGGCAATGTGATTATCAAAGGAGAAATTACTATCTACTTGGGTCCCCAGATCCCTTATTATGTCTTCTGCATTTAGGGGACTATCACCTATATGGTAGTTTGTGGATACTTTGTTTTTTCCAAAGGGGATGACTATGTACTTTTTGGCATTTAGCATGAGGCCATGATTTTGACACCAGATATCCGTCTCAATGAGACCCTTTTGGAGGATGTCTGCATCAGCCGGAGAGTCAGTTATAGCCCCTAGTTTGCAGTCATCTGTGAACTTGGTTAGCCATAGCCCTCCTGTGCTTGCCTGTACCTCTGAGAAATATATGCCGAACAGGAGGGGTCCTAGGACTGAGCCCTGGGGAATGCCACTTGTAACCGGTTTAGAGTTGGACCTAGATCCTGCAACTCTCACCATGTGGGTTCTGTCCGTGAGCCAGTTGGCAATCCATCTTGTGACGTAGGGGTTTATGTTCAGGCTGGTGAGCTTGTCTATAATACCAGAATGGGGAATGGTGTCGAAGGCCTTTGCAAGGTCTAGGTAGGCTGTGTGTACCACCTTTTCCTCATCTATAGCCTTGGTAACTGTCTCAAAGAAGTCCATCAGGATCAGGAGGCATGATCTGCCCTTAACAAAGCTGAACTGGGAAGAGTCCAGTGTTTGGAGGTTCCCAATGTCTCTGTTAAGTTCCATGATGATGCGCTCCATAGCCTTGCAGACCAAGCTAGTCAGGCTTATAGGGCAATAGTTCCCGGGGTCTATTGTGGCTCCACCTTTGTGAAGTGGAATAACCGTTGCTGTGCTCCACTCTACGGGTACATAGCCTGTGGAGATGCTGAGTTTGAACAGTGTGTTTAGGTGAGGGGTTAGTTCATCTTTGAGCTTGTGTAGGACACAGCCTGGGACACCGTCCGGTCCCATTGATGCTGTGTTTTTGGCTTTGGAGAGGGCTGTTTTAACCTGAGTGTCTGTGATTTCAGGGGCTGTACATTCTTCTGGTAGGTTATGGACCCTTTTGGGGGTGAGAGGGGAGTGAAGTTTGCACTGAACATGTCTGCCAGGATGTTGGCGATATCAGTTGGTTCAGTATATTCTGTGCCATTCTGCACTAACGCTGAGCAGATCCGAGCATTGCCACTTAGATTCTTGACATAGCTAAAGAATGCCTTGTGGTTATCTTTGGAGTCCATGGCAATTTTTCTTTCGAAGCTCGCCTTGGATGATTTTATGAGGGATCGTAGTTTCTTGCTGATACTGATCAGGGATGTCTTCCCTTCTTGGGATTTTACTCTTTTCTGTACTGGTTTCCTCCTCCTATTGTATAGCTGGTTTATGACAGGGGTCTACCAGACTAGTTTCCTTTTCTTGGAGGAGTGAGTCTTGGTTTTGTTTGGGATAGCACGATCCATGCATCCTTGTAGGTGCCCGTAGAATGCATTAGTAAAGGATTTTGCAGCTTAGACAGCATTATCATTTAGCATGGGGGCTTTGAAACTTTCCAACTCGGTCTTAAGTAATGTGAAGTTTGCTTTTGAAAAGTTTTTCACAGTGATTTCCTTGTCCAGGGGTGGGGGGGGAGAATGGGGATATCCAAAGTGATTTGTTTATGGTCAGATCTAACCAACGAGGGGTTGACCTCCGGTGTGGAACACCGATCGCCCATGTTGGTGATGACCAGGTCCAATATGTTGTCACCTCTCCTGGGTGTGGTGACTAGTTGATCCAGGGCATTTGAGTTTATAAATTCTAGGAAATGTTGGGCAAAAGAGTTAGTACTTGAGTAGTTCTCCCAGTTAATGTTTGGGTAATTGAAATCGCCCAATATTAGGGTGTTTGGTAGGACCTTTATGTTTCCCAGTGTTTCCAGAAACACGGAATGGGGGTCCTGGGATATGGTGGGTGATCTGTAGCAAACTACAATTTGAATTGCTGTTTTGTCCATTGTTAGCTGCACGTGGATGATCTCTGAAGCATCGTGTTGTGCCACTAACCTGGAGGTGTGGATATCCTTGATGAATATGGATACGCCCCCGCCTTTTGTATTTCGGTCCGGGTTCTGTGGCCGAAATGTATGGTATGAGTTGTAGCCTGGTAGTGCTGGGGTGCTCTCTGGAGCCTTAAACCAGGTTTCTGTTACTGCACACATATTGACTTTCTCCATACTGAGGAGTGCCTCAAGTGCGTGCATTTTGAGGTCTACACTTCTGGCATTGAGTTGCATTGGATGGCCTTATAAAACCTGATCTGACCAAACTGATGGTTTTGGAGTACCATTTCGGTTGGCTCAGAGAGTTGAATTGACAAGGAAAACTCAAGGAGGTAGGATATGCTTATATTTGAATAAACAATACTGCAACTCTGTGACAGACAGCATATTTGAACATCAGATGCTGAGCTTTTATCAGTGTCATTACATCCTTTTTACTTGCCATGAGAATTTCCACAACTCTTTATAACAGTAGTATACATTCATCTGAATGTAAACGCTGCTTCTGCTGCAAACATTACTTTTGAGGTAATACAAAAATTACAGATGGTTTTACCCGATGAGCCAAAATTTATATAGAGTGACTTTAATGTTTCTCTTAAAAAGAAACTTGTTAATTTTTATCAATATGTTTCTTATCCAACAAGATAAGACTCTAGATCAACCAACAGACAAAACTGCTGAACTACATGCAATCCTGTCACTATACTCCCCCTAATATAGTTCTCACAGACACCTGGCTCAAAACACATATTAAGGATACTGAAATACTTCCTTAAGGCAATAACAATTTCAGAAAAGACCGAACATCTATGAGAGGTGGCGGTACTGCCCTACTTTTCAAAAACAATATTACAATTGAAATTGTAGACAATCACCCCTACCTTCAATAATGCAGAGACCTTATTTGCCAAACTTATACTCAATTCAAAAAACTACTAATAATCATCAGTGCATATATTCCCCCAAGTAATAACATTGCTACAGTTAAATCCATCCTCCACTGGGTATCATATAACTTCCCCCAAGAAACAGTTATACTGGGTGACTTTAATATAGACTGGTCATCCATCAACTCACCCCTCCCCACTAACCACATACACCTCCATGGCTTTATACAGTTAATCCAGACCTCCACCAGGATAAATAAATTATCCAAGAAAGGGTCCACACTGGATTGGATCCTCACAAATCTTCCATCCCTATCACACTACTCCGTCTGACACCCTTAGCAACCACCTCCGTACCTTTGTACAAGACACCAAATTAAACCAATAAAAACTACCCTACAACAAAATGCATTATACAAAGAATTTCAGACCCCAAGGCTTCACAACTGCGCTAAATCACTGTAACTGGGGACCTCCTTCAAATCTCTCCCTAGACAATGCAGTTGATCACTATCTTTCTAGGCATTCTATATGACCTAGCGCCTACCAGAATAGTAAGAACAAAGTCCAATTACACCCCCTGGCTCACCAAAGATACATGACTAATAAAACAAGGAGATACAGCATGGGACATATGGCATCAAAATAAAACAAACACAACTAAGGCGGAAATACCTTGAGCTAAGAAATAAAGCCAAAAAAACAAGTTAGATCAGACAAAAGAAATTACTACTCTGAAATCCAAACAAAACACAAAACCAACCCACAAAAAGTCTGGGAAACCATCAATAAAATACTGCAGCCAGGAAAAATCAGTACACCACCCCCAAATATTGATACCACTGCCAATAATATTTATTTATTGCATTTGTTAACTGGGAAAGTCTACCGGGCCTAGGTGAGCCCATTTTTAGTAGAAGCCCAGGGAGAAAAGCTCCACATAACATTAATAGTACATACAAAAAGAAGCACCACATACAGTGTATATACAGTCTCAATGCATGGAAATAAATATTAAACACAATGGTACAAGTTATTTACAAACATTACACATCAACATTGTATGCAATTTCATCACTGAGGATGGAGTTTGGTAGGGTAGCGATTTTGATAGTTACTTGTTGAAGTTATGTAGGCATAAGCAGTTGAATTCAGCAAGTCAGAGAGAGAGAGAGCTCCTAAGTAGTGACATTGCAGAGGGATATAGTAGTGGATCAGGTGTTAGGAGGTACTATTTTGGCACAAGTACATTGTCAGAGAGAGGAGAGGTGTGATTGGAGAGACTTCTTACAGAGAGCAGGATTACTGATTGTCCTGATAGAAGGTGGGAGGGCATTCCATAGTTTTGAGACAGTAAAAGAGCACAGCATTTGACCAGCTGCAAGGTTAGGTTTTTCAACTTTCAGCATCATTGTGTTTTTGGATCTTAGTGGCCTGTTAGGGTGGTATGTAGTCAATAAGGAGGAGAGGGAGGGGCATGTTGAAGGCTTGTATACGAGTTTATGTGCAGTGGTAAATTGTGAATAAGTGAGGTAGTGTGGGAGTTCAAGCCAGTTTAGTTGTTGTAGAGATAAGCAGTGGTGTGCTGAGTTTTTAGAATTTGTTACAAATTTGGCAATCTTGTTGAGTCCAGTTTGGTTTTCAGGGAGGACTGGATATTGGTGAGGATTGGGGCACCATGTAGTAGAGATGGTAGCAGGAAGGATGATGCTAAAGCTTTTTAGCAGTAATATTAAGGTAGTATTTGTGTCTATAGAGGGTACCTAATTTTTTATGTGTTTTTTTAATGTTGCTATGGATATGGAGGTCGAATGTTAGATTTTCATCAATAATAACTCCTAGCAGTTTGGTACTTGGAACAACTTCAATGAGAGTACTATTATGGGATTAGACAGAAAATAATTTTTGTACAGAGTGGTAGTTTGTTTTGGGGGGGGGGGGATATTAGAAGTTTGGTTTTATTGGGATTTAGAGCGAGATGGTTGTTGACATCCAAGTTTTGGTTGAAGTAAAAGGATTGTGGGTAAGAGGTTGTAACTCAGATATAGATTTGGCAGTACAGATGATTGTAAAATCATCTGCATATTGAATAACTGTGCCATGAGTAAGGGTGGTGTGGAAGCTTTTAATGAATAAACCGAAAAGGAGGGGACCTAGTACAGATCCTTGAGGTACACCTGTGGTTGTGTTGAGAAAAGCTGAGAAGGAGATTTGCCATTTGGTAGATTATTGCCTATTGGTGAGATAGTCTGAGAACCAGTTTAAGGTATGGGGTGAGAGAACTAAGTTGGTGAGTTTTGGGAGCAGAAGGGGATGTTTAACCAATACTTCACCAATTCCATTCGAAAGCTTACTAATTCCAATTCCCCCACAACATACCCAAATCCCAATGATCTACAACAGACAAAAATGTTTCTCCCTACAACCTGTCCAAACCAGCACAATTTATAAATACTTGACAAAACTAAAACCCACAACCCTGGCAGCCAATAAAATACCAGCAGAATATCTCAAAATTGCAGCCAAAGCCATCTCATACCCCATCTCCGTATTAATTAACAGGTCAATCTCTTATCAATACATCCCAACTCTTTGGAAAATTTCACATATAATACCACTTCACAAAGGCGGTAACTCAACTGACCTAACTACGGACCGATTGCAATCTTACCCCCCACCCCCCGTCAAAAATCCTACAGAAATGTATATACTCCCAAATACTAAACTATCTCCTCACTAACAATCTTGACTAACACACAACACGGTTTGCGTCCTAATCACAGTACCACAACAGCTCTTATTAGCTTCACCAACACTGTAAATCAGCAAAGGAACAATGGTAACCTAGTATCCACTATCTTTCTAGATCTCTCCAAGGCGTTCAATACAGTATCACATGCCAAACTCCTAAATGTACTCTCTAAACTGAACCTAAGCAACTCCAGCATATGATGGTTCAAGGACTACCTATCCAACTGCCAACAATCCATAAAATGGCAAAATTCCTTATTCCCTCTTCTCTCTGTAACCTTAGGCATCCCACAGGGATCTATCCTTGGTCCTTTCCTCTCCACCTTATTTATTAATGACCTCCACAAAGCCATCCTCTATGCCAGCCTGGTCCAATACGCCGACAGCTCCACCCTAACCTGTTCTGCTCCCTCTCTACAACAACTGCAAAAATTACCCCAGAATCCTTACTGCCGTAGAATCCTGATTAGCCAACTCACCGCTAATACTCAACCCTAAAAATACAAGACTAATGTTATTTCATCCCACAAAAGCCACAGACCCTATTCCCCCTTTTGAAATAATCTCCTCTAACAATACCCCCATCATGCCAGACTCCCAGACCAAACTACTAGGAGTTATCATAGATCACAACATTTATTTATTTATTTATTTGCATTTGTTTACCGGGAAGGTCCACTGGGCCAACAGGTACCCATTTTCAGTGGAGGCCAGAGGAGAAAAGCTCCACAAAGAATAATACAAACATTACAGTAGTTTAAACAGTGAATAAAATATACATTAACATAGCAGTACAATGATCTGAACAATACATACATTTGAATAGTAAACACAGCATAATAGAATACGAAGACAAGTTTCACAGTACATAATTTTAGTATAGTCAAACAGCACTTATTTTACTGAGGCAATGGAATAGTAGGAGAGAGGTGAAGTCAGGTTATAGCTTGTGAGGAAGTTTCACATGAGCATAGCCATTTGGAGGAGAGACGTTGTCTCAAAGATTTTTTGAAGATAGAAGCATTGCTAGTGGATCTGAGCTGGGGAGGGAGAGAGTTCCATAATCTAGCAGTGGAAATGGAGTAGAGCATTTGGCCAGTGGAAAAATTGGGTTTTCCTACTTTTAAAAGCATTTTATTTTCAGAGCAGTAAGGTCTGTTAGGGTGGTATAGAGTGAAAAGAGAGGAGAGAGAAGGGCATGTGGATGGCTTGAATATTAGTTTGTGGGCAGTTGTTAGTTGTATGTAAGTAAGATGATTTGGAAGTTCCAGCCAGTTTAATAGTCGAAGAGAGGTACAGTGGTGAGAGAGATGTTACCTATTTGTGATAAACTTGGTGATTTTATTATATCACGAATCTAGTTTGGATTTAAGATTGGCCTGTAATGTTGGTAAAGAGGGAAGTACCACAGAAAAGTGAGGGGAGCAGGAAGGAGTAGGCAATGGCTACTTTAGAGGTGTAACTTAGGAAAGTTTTATGACAGTATAGTGTACTTAGTTTTTGGTGTGTTTTTTGATGCCGCTGTGTGTGCGCAAGTTGAAAGTTAGGTGTTGATCAAGAGTGACGCCTAGGAGTTTCTTATGTGTGACTACCTCAATGGTAGTGTTATTTTGGGAGAGAACAGTGAAAGAATCTTTATTTACAGAGGTGGACTCCTTGGGGGTAAATAGCATTAATTTGGTTTTCTTAGGGTTTAAGGTAAGGTGGTTATTAGCCATCCATGTTTCGGTGGAGCTGAGTGCTGATTGGGTTATAGTTTCAGGAGTTCAGGTGAGGAATTAGCAGTGCAGATGATAGTGGAGTCATCTGTGTATTAGATGATTGTGCTGTGGGTTACAGTAGAGCAAAGTCACTGATAAAAATTCTGAAGAGCAAAGGACCTAAGATAGATCCTTGGGGTACTCTAGTGGTGGTGCTGAGGAAAGGAGAGAGAGAATGTAGCCATATGGTGGCTTGTTGCCTGTCAGTGAGGTAATTAGCGAACCAGTGTAGGGTGAAGGGAGAGATTCCCAAGTTGGACAGTTTTGTAAGAAGGAGGGAATGGGAGATAGTATCAAAGGCTTTGGAAAGATAAAGAATTAGACAAGAAACAAGTTTCCAGGCATCTCGAGCCCTGTTGATAGAGTGGCATAAAGATATGAGAGCTGTAGTGGTACTATGTCCAGGTCTAAAACCATGCTGTGTTGGTGATAGTAGGTTATTGCTGAGTAGAAAGGTTTGGAGTTGACTTGAATACATTTTTCTAGTATTTTTGGGATGGGAGAGAGGATGGCAATGGGTCTAAAGTTGATGATGTCTGTATTGTTACCACCTTTGTGCAGTGGGATGATGAATGCCTTTTTCCAGATAGAGGGAATATAACACTCTTTGATTGACCTATTAATGAGCAGGCTAACAGGATAGGCAATGGGGTTTGCAGCTATTTGAAGGTATTCTGGAGGCAGGTTGTCAGGGGCAGTAGTGCAGGGTTTTAGTTTGAGAAATAGTTTCTTACCTGTGGCAGTAGGTATAGCTGCAAGAGAAAAGTTATGAGAGTGGGGAAGGGAGGTATTTGTCATTGGGGGGCTCTGCTTAATTAGGCTGGTTGTGAGGGAAACTGGTGGTAAGACTGGCTATGGTATCTATGAAATATGTGTTGAAGAGTGTGGCTATTTTAGTTGGGCTTTTTTCAGGATTTGGGCAGGGGTTATTTTTAGATCCAGGGGACAGTAGGTTGTTAATAGAGCGCCAAAAGCACTTTGAGTTGTTTTTATTTTGGTTTTGTAGACTACGGTAATAGTCTTTTTTGTCTTTAGTAACTAGGCGCTTTACTTGGTTGTGAAGGTTTCTATAAGTGATAAGGTCGGATGGATTTTTATGCTTATGCCAACATTTCCAAGCTCTGTCTCTAGAAGACATGCTTTGTTTAGTTGTTCTTGTAAGCCATAGGGCTTGTCTATCTTTTACGCGGTTTAGCCGGGGGGCAGCGAGGTGTTTAAGATGTTAAGGAAAGTAGAACTGAAAAATTTGGCTGCTTCATCAAGGGGAAGTAGTTTTAAAGGATCCCAGTTAATGCTTTTTAAAGAATTGTTAAAGGTAGTGGGGCAAAAGTTTGAAAAGTCTCTGGTGTTTCTATACTGATGGCTGTTTAATGAGGATGTGAGTTTGCGAATTATATAAGCAGGTAAGTGGACACTGATACTGTTAGGAAGGGTACTTGTGGTGGATATTTTATTAGGGTCTGAGACCCAGTCTAGGACTGTCCTGCTGCTGTTGTTTCTGTTAGGTCTGTTAATATGAGAAATTAGCTGGCTGTAATTGTATACATTGATGCTTTTTGGGGAGTGTTGATGGGAGATGTCTAACCAATTTATATTGACGTCTACTAGAATTATAGTTTCTGATGTTATGTTGTTTGATGTCCAAGCTAAGACTTCCTCAAGTATGGGAATATTGTTGCCGGGGGGGAATGCAGAGGTTTGTAATGTCATTAATTTTTAGGAAGGTTATTAAGATTACTGTGGTGGAGAACCTGGGTATGGGTGAGCTGTATGGGACTATGTTGAATGAGTTGGGATAGATCACTACTACTCCTCCACCTTTTTTCTGTGGTCTATCTGAGCGGAGGCATGCAAAGCCTGGGAAAGGAATTCTGGGCTTTTAATGTATAGTTTCAGACATGTTTCAGTGGCTGCAATAATGTCAGGCTTATTATGTTTTATCCAGACATGAAAGTCAGGGATTTTGTTTCGAATACTTTGAACATTTATTGTAGTATGGTTTAGGGATTTGTATGGGCTAGGTGGGCTACGAAACATGAAATTCAACACGCACATAGCACAAACAATAACAAAAGTACACAAAAAACTCTGAACCCCTTACAGATGAAAAAGCTACGTCACCGATATTAGTAAAGCCATCATTGCTAGAACCCACTTAATTTCTACAATACTCTACACTTCTCCCATACTAATTAATTGAAACAAAGGTGAATTAAACAAGCTGTAGGTTGGAGCGTATGTAGCTTTAAGAAGCATTTCCAGATGTAAGCACATGCATATACGTAGTAAGCACGTGCAGGCAGCAGTGCCATTTTGAGAGAACAGCCAGAGTGTTAACATGTGTGAGTGTGGTAGTCAATCTGTTTATAAGTTTAAGTTACAAAACCTCATTCCTGATGTGTTTGTGTGCAATAAAGCTGCTTGAACTGAACCCATGAATGTTCTTCTGTTTTATCCTAACCAGACAAGTGACAAGATGTCAGAACCGGGATTAATAGTGCAACTTCTCCAAGCCATAATGTGTAGAGTTGAAGGTGAAGGCAGACTAAGCTGGTTGAGTGAAATGGAGCTCAGACAAACAAAAAAGGGCCAGAAACAAACTTAAGGTAACAGAAAGCTGCACAAATGATTTACTTGGCAAAGAAAATGAAACAGAGCATATGTAAGACACAAAATGCATTATTAATCGAACGAGTACCACAAAACGTATTATTAAGCAAACGAAAGTCACAAAACGTATTTATTAAGCAAACGAAAGTCACAAACCGCATTATTAATTAAACGAAACATTTAAAACTAAGACATTTAATAAAACTAGCAGAGATATACATATGGGGATCAGAACTACCTTTGGTTTGCACAGCGAGCATGTTTAAAGTATAACGAGCACAAGAAAAGTATAAGCATGATAAGAGATTAAAAGGGCATAACTAGTGCAATAAAGGGGCAAAATAAGCTTAAAAAGCAAGACAACTGGATGTTTTTTAGTAAAAGACCGTGTTTGGGAATAAACTACTATTTTGCATTGGCCGAAGCCATTCAAACCATAACTAGAGTTGCTCGAAGTATCTCATAGTGTGCAAAGTGTTTGCAGCGTGTGTGCTTTACTACGATGCAATCATTTTAAAGAGTTTGCTGTGTGCAAAGTACAGTTATATTGCAAAGTGCAGTCAAAATATAGCCATTATGAAAAATTTCTTGTGCTGTGTGCATTTATTCAGAGTGCCACCATTTCAAAGTGTTTCCTACACTCTACAGAGTTATTTGAAAGAGTACAGCCATTTTGAAAGGTTCTTGGGCTGTGTGCAGTTTATTTGCAAAGTGCATTCTTCTTGAAGTGTTTTTTACTCTGAGCTTTATCCATTGTGCACAGTTTATTCACAAAATACAGCCATTTCAAAGTATTTCTTACACAGATAAAGAGTGGTTTCATAAAGTACAGTGATTTTAAAGTATTCTTGTGCTACAGAGACTTAGTTGGCAAAGTACAGTTATTTCAGAGTTTGTTGTGCTATTGTGCATAATTACAAGTACTGGCATAAAGTTCTGGCATATATTTATGTGTGTATGTTCATACATAATTTCAAGCACCTTCACTACTGTATGTTGATATGGTAAAGGCATTTCGCAGACCAAGTCCACTTGTGTTTGATCATAACACAGCAGAGAACTAGAAAGTATTTGAGCAGAAATATGATCATTTCATACAAGCAGCTTTTTCTGACAAAGCTGCACATACGAGGGTATTCATTTTGCTTAACTTAGCTAGATCAGAAGGCACTGAAAGACCGCGTTCATTTGTGTATGCACCAGAAGTATATGCAGGAGACGGGGAAAACCACCATACTATGGTACCGGCTGAATCAAGGGTGGACCCTGAGTGCTTGAAATGTAAATTTAAAGAAATGTTAAACCCCCAGACAAATGTTACATTAAAGAGGCACTTACTTTACACAAGAGACCAAAAGCCAAGTGAAACTTTTGCAGCTTATATCACTGACTTGAGAAATAAGGCTAAAACGTGCAGATTTGGTGACCTGAAAGATGAGTCAATAAAGAACAGGTTTGTGTGTGGTGTTAATAGTGCTGCAGTGAGAAAGATTTTGCTTCATGGCAGAGACATAACGTTGAGCAAAGCCATAGAGATTGTCAAATCCATGAGCTCACAGAAAGGTGCACAAATATGCTTACAAGTGATAAGAGCACAGTTTCAACAGCCTCTAGAGCAAACGTAAACAGCATGCAACACTTGGCAAGCAGAAACAGGCCTAGACACATGGCAGCAGCAACCCCTGTGGGTCTGGCTGGGAAAGCTCCTAGCTTTCTAGCAAGTTCCAAGAGTAGCTCAGCAAAAATGGCATGCTCAGTACAGTATAAGAGTGACTCAGCGAAACCCAAATCAAGTCTTACTGTTAACTGTCATAATTGTGGAACCAACCATGAGTCTAAAAGAGAAGTGCTTAGCACTTGGTTAGCAATGCCACAAGTGTAAAAAAACTGAATCATTTTCAAAAGTTTTGTAAATCAAGCAAGCCTCAATCAGTAAAAGGTCACTCAAAAAAGCAAGTTGACCATATAGAAAGATGCAATCCTACTTGCTATGTAGATGGTGTATCAGTGGTTGGTGAAAAGGTTAACGCAGTAGATTTGTTGGCAAAGGATGAAGTATTTTGTACTGTCCTGATCAATGGTTAACCCACAGAGTTCAAAGCAGACACTGTTCAAAGTGTAATGTAATGTCAGCAGAAACATTTGAAAAACAGAACTGGTGAGCAACTTAATTTAGTCAATTGTGTGAAGCTTGTTGCTTATGGAGGTGAAGAGATTCGAACCGAAGGCTCAGTAATACTTTCATGTTATTCCGCTGGGAACAGTTACAGCTTGCAATTTTATGAAGTCTGAAGACCTGTGTGGTCATTATTAGGTCTCAAAGACAGTTTGGTAAAAGAAAGCAGTTTCATTCTCAAAGGAAAATATCACGTAAGCACATGTGCTTTTTCCAGCTTTACTGATGCTATTTTCTCAGAGTATGCTGATGTTTTCGATGACAAGCTAGGCAAACTTCCAGTTGTGTACTCCATGAAAGTAGACCAAGAGGTCAGTCTTGTGGTCAGACCAGCTAGGAGAGTTCCAACAGCTATGCAGGACAAAGTCAAGGTCCAGTTAGACAAAATGGTGCAGGAAGGTGTGATTTGTCCAGTCACAGAACCAACTCAGTGGGTGTTTTCCATGGTCGCTGCTCATAAGAAAAATTCAGAAGAAATCAGAATATGCATTGACCCAAGAGACTTGAACAAGGCATTAACAAGACCTCATCACCCTATGCGTACAGTTGAGGAGATTGCCGCCCTCATGCCAAATGCCACATTTTTTTTCTGTCTTAGATGCATAGAGATAATGTTGGCAAGTAATGCTTGATTGCAAATCTTCACTACCGACTGCATTCAGTAACCCATTTGGTAGATACAGATTCCTCAGGATGCCTCTTTGAATAAATTCTGCCAGTGAAGACTTTCAGCGTGCAATGGAGCAGATTTTTTTAGGCTACCCATGTGCAACAACAGTTGATGATTTGCTGGTTTGGAGGTAATTGCTGTGCATGACAGAAACCTCAGAAAAGTTCTAGACAGAGCACGTCAATTGAATTTAAAGCTCAATCCTCTCAACTGTAAATTCAGATTACCAGAAGTCACTTATGTAGGTCATTTATTTACCAGTACAGGCTTATAAAAGATCCTTCAAAGCAAGCAGCCATTCTTGAGATGCCAGGTCCAGACAATGTCCAAGCCCTACAGTGTTTTCTTGGTATGGTTAACTATTTGGGCAAATTTATTCCTGACTTTAGTGAGTTATTGGTGCCTTTAAGAGAGCTAACATGCAAAAATGTTGCCTAGTCATGGTTAGAACAACACCAGAGAGCATTTGATAACCTCAAACAGCAAACTGCTAAACCGCCTATGTTAAGAAACTATGATGTCCACAAACCAGTAGTTCTTTCCTGTGATGCTTCAAAGTTCGGTCTTGGTGTAGTTTTTCAAGAAGGCAGACCAGTTGCCTATGCATCTAGAACTCTTACCCAAGCCGAGATGCAGTATGAAGTTGAGAAGGACCTTTTGGCAATTGTGTTCACATGTTTGAAGTTCCATGATTACATTTATGGCCGAGCAATCCAAATAGAAACTGACCATCAACCTTTAGTCACAACTTTAAAGAAGCCTATACATTTCTGCTCCAGCAAGACTACAAAGAATGATGCTCAGATTACAAAAGTATAATTTCAAAATGGTCTATATAAAAGGTAAACTTCTTTATCTGGTTGATACCTAATCCAGATTGCCCAGAAATACCATGGAACAGCTTGATGCAGAGAATTTTGACTTTGATGTCATGGAAGTGCATAATTTTTCTACCACAAGACTTGATGAGCTGGGAAATCAAAGACTGATCTAATTTTGCAAAAGTTCAACCACTTCATCAATGTAGGATGGCCGTCAAAGCAATCCTGTGTACCGCCAGAAGTGCAAACTTTACATCCAGAGATGAGATGTTGATGGAAGATGGCATCATTTTCAAAGGTCCAAGAGTTATTGTTCCTACTTCCTTACAACGTGGGTATATTCAGATTTTGCATCATGGCCACCCAGGTTCTGATTCTACCAAAAGAAGGGTGAGATTCTTACAAACTATTATAGAATATGTTGATGTTTACCCAGCTTGGACTTTATGAATGTGTCACTGCCTTGTAAATAACTTTTTTCATGATGTATATCCAGCTTGGACTTTAGGAATGTGTCACTGCCTTCTAAATAATTTTTTCTTCTATTACTGTTTTGTCTTTTTTTTTAATTTGTTATCTCTCATGATTACTAAGTTGCTATGTAAACAACTGTATTAGTCTGAAAGTGTGCTGTATCTGAAGTTGCAACTATCTGTTTTGTGAAGCTTTTCTTCCCGGGCCTCTACTGAAAATGGACATATATCCAGTCAGATTAGCCCAGGCAACAAATGTAAAATAAATAAATACATTTTGGCCTTCTCTATCAAAAAAACATTGATAAAGTGCTTTCTTCTTGTTCAGTGTGCAACAGTACTAAGCCGCATTTGCAAAAATTGCCACTTCAGCTAAGCGAAATTCCTGAACTAACCTTGGTCAACGGTAGTATTTGAGTGGAACAATCATCATTACTTAGTGTTGGTAGACTCTTATGCAAACTGGTTTGAGATTGATTTGCTACCTAACCTAACATCCATTGATATTACTTATTACTAAGATGAAATGTCATTTCTCAGTCCATGGTAGTCCACGCAAAGTTATTTCTGACAACGGTTCTCAGTTTACCAGTCAACTGTTTCAGATATTTTCAAAAGAGTAGGACTTTATCCATGTTACTAGTAGTCCACAGTCAAACGGCCTTGGTGAACGTGCAGTACAGAGTGCAAAGCAATTAGAGACGTCAAAGCTTGAAGATATCGATATCTTGCAAAGCAATTAGAGACGTCAAAGCTTGAAGATATCGATATCTTCTTGAATTTATTCAATCTCAGAAATGTGCCCAAAGACAATCTATTTGACTCTCCTGCTCAGAGACTTCAATCTAAGCAAACAAGAACAACCTTGCCTATCAGTTCTAGTTTGCTGGTGCCTAATGCTAAAAACAACAGAGCAATTAAAGCCCAACTTTTTAAGAACCGTTCTTCTCAGAAGTCCAGCTATGATAAAACAAGACTTCTTTGTCCGTTCAAAGAAGGAGAGACAGTGAGGATGGAAACGGAGAAAGGGTTTGATCAAATTGGTCAAGTGAAAGGTATATGTGCCAAGTTAAGATCCTACTTAGTGGAATATAAGGGTACAGAACACAGGAGAAACTGCAGACATCATCTTCTTGTATCAGAAACGATATCGCAGACTCTAGATCTCAGAGAAACACTGACAATGTTCGTACCGAAGAACGTGTCTCAGTATCCACTCCCGTTCCTGATGATGTCCCAGATGTCCCCAAAGTTCAACATTCCTTGAAGACAGTCCCAGTTGCTAGATCCAATTCTGACTTTTATGTTACATGATCAGGTTATATTTCTAGACCTAGTGTAAAATACACAGCAACCTGGACATGATTGTTTTATAGGTGTCTAATTTTGTATAATTTCATGTTAAAGAATTGGTTTTGTATAACTGCATGTCAAAAGATAATTTCTATAAATTGCATGTCATTGAATACGGTCATTTCACGTATGAGCTATTCCTCAAAGAGGGAGGATGTAGATCAGAGTGTGTGTATGTACCTTTAAGGTACATCAGTTATTACTGATCGTGTTAAATGGTGTTCAGTTCATCTGAAACTAAAGACATGACAATTGATTTTAGAAAACATACACATGATGTAACTGTTATAAATGGTCAGCTGGTTGAATGTATACAATTTTATAAATATCTTGGCACAATTACAGATTCAAAGAGGAATTCTGAGGAAAATTATGAAGCTGTGTGTAGAAAAGGATATCAAAGATTGTTCTGTTTGCAAAAAGTGCCCCAATTACACATAGATAAAAAAATGAAAATCTTACTTTACCGTGCTTTCACTGAATCAATTCTATCATTTTCTTTGGTAGCGTAGTATGGGTATTTGTCTAAGAAAAATAAGAATTTATTGAATCAGATTGTAAAATGGTTTAATAAGTTGACTGGAGAACAACTGAACATTACATCTCTATATAGTAGAAAACTGGAAAAATAACTGGTTCAATTTTGAAGGTTGTTTTACATCCATTACATGTAGAATTTCAAATTCTTTCATCTGGAAGAAGGTATTTGTTTCGATGTGTAAAACAAAACGGTGTAAGAATAGTTTTATTCCAGTAGCTATTGCTCAATTTAATAAAATATTTGTTCAATTTAAAGAATAATCTGCATTTGTAGCATGTTTGAATCCCAGTTTATTGTCTCATTGAAAATATCTGTTCTGAAATGCAAAACAGATAGGTAAAATGATGGCACTTTAAATTAGTTTGTTTGTGTCTTTCGGCTTTTCCCGGTTAGGGGTCGCCACAGCGGAACTCCGGTCCGCTAATGATTGGCAGTAGAGTTTTACATGCTGGCTTGCCAGGCCTAACGCACAACCTAGTAAAGATGTGCAATACAGAATGTGGAGATATGCAATACAGGATGTAAAAACTCCCTGTCTTTAAAAGTGTTTTTTTTTTTTTTTATGTTTTTTGTTGAATGCATGTATGTTGTATGTTTTGTGACCAATGCTAACTCTGTGACTGTAAACTAAATGTACCCAAGGGTACAAATAAAGGAACATAACTGGACTGAACTGAAAAAGGCATCTCTTGAATGCCTGAGTGATTCTTATCTGAGCTGACATATGTTGGTAAAGAATTGACCATTGTATTGCTAACATCCATTGAAGAATTCTCATGTGAAATCTTGCTAGAGGAACTAGAACTACAGCTGTTGACACTGACCCCAAGGCTTGAAGGATCAATCAGGCTGAGACTGGTACTGCATATTATCTTTCTGACCTGGAATCTTATACTCTGCACTCTCGATAGAGGAAGGGAAGTTGTCACTGAAAATGTGTTTAGGATTACTCCTATGAATTCCAATGTCTGAGCTGGTTCTAACTGAGATTTGTTGTAATTTATTGGGATTCCGAGATGGGAGCAAGTTTGCAGTACCTGATCTTGGGCTCTTATTAATATATGATTGTTGAGGGTGGTAATAAGCCAGTTGTCCAAATATGAAAACACCCGAAATCCCTGCAATATCAAGTGAGCTGCTACCACTGCCATGCACTTGGTGAACACCCTGGGGGCTGTGGTAAGACCAAAGCTCTGAACTGGTAATGACTGGCTCCTAGCCAGAAGTGTAAAAAACACCTGAATTGTCTATTCATTTTTATATAACGCACACCCACTCAACCTCGCCCCAAAAAAACGGCAGGATGGACTGAACTGTGACCATCGGAAACTTTGAGCGTCAAACTGATTTGTTCAAGTTGTGGAGATCCAGAATTGGTCTTCAGTCCCATTTTCTTTGGCACTACAAAGAATTTTGAGTAAGTTCCGGACTCTGTCTGGTCTGACAGGACCTCTTGGATGACTCTCTTTTTCTAGCAGCTTTTGTATCTCTAGTTTTGCTGCTTTCCTCTGACTGAGTGGGACATCAGGAAACTTGTATGTAGATGGAGGCTGGAGGGAAAAGGGATTTTTTTAATTATGGAAATAACCCTCTGCACCCACATATCTAGCCAGGCTGTCAGGTGCAGGGATAAACAAACCCTTGACTGCCTCCGGGGGGAGGGGCAATTGGGCCTCCTTTCAGAAGTGCTGCTAAGGTCTGTCAGGGAAAGAATCTCTAAATCCCTGATTTTGAAGGCCTCCTCTGCTGCATGGATGTCATTCTTCCATTGGAGTTCCACCCTCTACCTCTGGGGGAACTATTTCCATGTGGATCTTAGAAAGGATCCTGAGATTTCTTGAACCACATTTTTTATCCTCATCATTAGGTCCTAGAGAAGGTCCTTTGAGGGGTTGAAAAACATACTCCCACTGCAGAGGGGGTCTTTGCATCCTGCTCGCACCTGGAAAGTGGCTCCGTCAAAAGGTGCATTGGCAAAAGAGGACTTGAAGTGCTCCATAACGTCACATAAGCACATCCAGGCATGCCTCTTAATGGGAATGCCAGAACCCGCTGCCCTTGAGGTACTCTCAGCTTCATGAGAGATAAGCCTCAAGGATGAATTTGAGATGGACTGAAGGGTTGCCAACTGTGAGGCCACAGAAGACCGAGTCTCAGTTGTAGTGGTCCTAGCAAGGGATTCTGGCAGTTCCTTAATCAAGTCTTCTAAAGTGTGCCAAGTAGTTCAGCAACCTAAGGGCAAAGGTCACTTGAAGCATACACGTTTGACAAACCTGTCCAAAGCCCTAGACTCCCTGTTAGGGGGATGGACAGAGGAACTTTGCTCTGCAAGTTACTTCTTGCTGGCCGCTGCCACGAACATAGCATCTACAGGCACTCTCTTGCTCCAGAACTTTTTTTTCTTCAGATGGTAACAGAATGTGATCCAGTCTCTTACAGAATTGCTCAAATGTGTCAGGTTCCTTCCACACCCACCTACAGACCAAGTCAATGAGCTGATCAGTAGGTGGGGTTACCCAGGAGGTAGACAGCCAACATCCAAACACCTCCAGGAACAATGATTTCCCCTGAGGAAGGATTGTCCATAGACCAACCACCCCTCTGCTTAAGGATATCAAGGATGTCTCCAAATGAGATGTCTTTGGGAGATGATCTTGGGGACCCTTCCCCTTCATTGAAGTCAGTATCCTCAGTGACAGATTCCCGAGGGGAATCCAAGTGCCTCCTCTTGCACTTCCTCTTCCTACAGAATTCTTCTGTATGCTCTGGAGAAGTATTAGAAGAGATGGTGATACCTTGCTGGCTAACCTGGTGACCTTGGGCTGGCTGTTCCTGTGGTATAGAATGCTGAGGCTCAAGGAGTAGAGGCACATAAGATCCAGAAGGAAGATCTGAGGGGATAGGGGCTGTCCTTCTTGCAGAAGCAAAGAAAACTCTATCACCACCTCAAAAGTAGAACGCTTTAAAAGAAAGAAGATGATGGAACCAAGAAGCCATGCTTCTGTTCCATAGGCATTCCACCCAATATGGAGGTTGGAGCCATACTGTGCAGTGCCAAGATTCTGAAGGGTAGAAACAGCTCAGACAACTCTGGAGTCGACTCTTTAACACCTCAAATCCGACAGGGAAGCTATAGCTCCAACAGCCATTTGTCTCCAAACCATTGGAGTAGGTGCACTCAGAGACATTTTTGGAAACAAAGATACTAATATCCTTGGATGTGACCCAGATGGTCCTGGCAGACTTGAACCCAGGGGCTAAGAAATGAATGGATGGATCAGAGAAGGCACTGAGATTGGTGGAGTAGTGCAAATATGGACTTCCTGTCCTGAAGGGATAGGAGTCGGGAGAATAACCATCTGCATCTGCACCAAGAGAAATGTCCTCATCATCCTGTCCACATCAGCCTCAGTTAGCCTTCTGGAAGAATGACAGGAAGTGACCAATGGGGGCCAGGAGTGTCGGTTGGGCTCAAGGTATGGGGAGGAAACCCTAGATGGCACTGGATCTATCTAAGAACAGTACCTTGTTCTTGGTAAGGGCTTTCGATCTGAAAAACTAGGATCCGAGGAAGCCTTTTTAGAATCCAAAGCCGACTGGATCAGAGCAGTCTTCAGATCTAACTTACAGTGCTTCTTCCAAGGTGGTTCTGTGGTAGGACCCTTCAAAGGTGTTGAAGAACCAGAAGGTCCCAAAAGGTTTTTCATAGGCTCCTTATGTTTAGATTTGGGGAGATGAGCCACAGAAATACCCTCCAAGAAAGACAATGGCAGCAGACCTCTCAGTATCAGCTTGTTCTTTCCATCTGGGATTACTTTGATATTAAAAGCCTTACTGATGCAGCAATATACTTGAAGATGGTCTGGACGCAAAAGTAGCACACAAGATATGAGGTATGTTTGAGTTTGGTGCATTATGGGTAGGTGAGGAGCTCGAGAACTGTTTAGTGGCCATGAGCTAAAATCACAGCCAAATCGGATCCGAGGGTTAGATCTGAATCCAACTGTTGAGAAATTAATGAAAACTGACATCAAATAACTTCTTACCATAATGGCTACATTATCCATATTATATTGGAATGTAAACAGCCTTACAAGTATAGATAAAAAGGTAAGAGTACTGAATTATACTAAGAAATGCAGAATGCAAATAGCAATGCTGCAGGAGACACATTTGAAAATAAATAAGTGTGTGAACTGATAAAGAAATTCAGGGTAGATATTCAGTATATCACAGGAACACTGGGAGAATTTTCATTTTATTCCCCAAGGTACAATAACTGGGCTAGACTGAATAAAATTATATTTCACAGGCATATGTGCATTTAATTGAAAGTTTCAACACATCCAATGACTACTTCATGTCATGCACCAATAAAAACTAAAAAAAAAAAAAATAACCACCTACCTATTAAAAAGGGAGGAATTTAAGGAATGGGTAGATATTACAGGAGATAGAAATTTCTTCACAGGTTAAAGCTAGTGAGTATGATAAAATGAAAATGGAGTTTAAAAATAAAAGAAAAAGATATATGTTTAACTCATCAACCCCGGGTACCTTCTCATGGCGCCTCTGTGCTTAACACTGAGTGTGCTATGAGAAGATACTAATTGGAAGCTGATACCCCCAAGTGCCTTCCACAAGCATGACAAACTCTATTCCAGATTTTTATCTGCGCTTAAAGTAAAACACGCTGAAATAGTAACTGAATGTGCAAATTACCTTTTATAGTTACCATTCAGCGTGTTTTTACATTAAGCTCACATTAAAGATATTTTAGAAAATAACATTTAAAAGTTCTTAATAAAGCAAGTGGTGGCAGCCAATTGGATTCTTCCAATCCAAGCCACCACTTGAGTCACACCCCCAACATTATTAACAGCCTTGTTCGAGTGTCCAGTGTGTTTTGACTGGTACCTTGGTCTCAGCAGTTATGTGCTTTCTTTGCTGCAGGTCTGTTTCCCTTTTGGGTGTTAGGACTTTTTGTTGCTAGGAATCGGTGTGCTATTAATTCTGTTTGTCAAATCCAGGCTGGCGAGGAGTTCACCACTGCCTATACTGATTTGATGGAACCGAGCTTTGGAAGCATGCTTAATGGTTTCATTATTAACGGCCTTATTCGAGTGTCCGGTGTGATTCGACTATGTGCTGCTACCCATCTTGCAGTGCCTGGCAGGCCACCTGGTCTGTAATCAGTGCCATCAGAAGCTTAGCTTTTGCCCAACTTGTCGCAGCCTGCTCACTCTTAGTATACGGAATTTGGCCATTGAGAAGGTGGCCTCAACTTTACCCTTCCCTTGCAAGGTAAGAATCTGGTGGAGAGACGGTGTGCAAAGGAAATCACTTGTAGCTGCAGTGATTGTAGTGTGATGACAGTAGTTTGTTCGACTGTAGTAGCTGCTGGATGGTAGGCATCGCAAGTATTTTGACTGGTACCTTGGTCTCAGCAGTTATGTGCTTTCTTTGCTGCAGGTCGGTTTCCCTTTTGGGTGTTAGGACTTTTTGTTGCTAGGAATCGGTGTGCTATTAATTCTGTTTGCCGAATCCAAGCTGGCGAGGAGCTCACCATTGCCTATACTGATTTGATGGCACTGAGCTTTGAACATAGTATACAGCTTTTAAAATGTTACTGCTTCATATGTGACGGTCATCTCTGTCAAACACAAGACAAAAATACTGAAATGTCGATGGAATATGTAGGTAAGTCCAGGCTTCCATCACTATAGTGGAAAACGTAAAGTCCAAGCAAGATTGGGTGCAGGTACTTGCCGTGAGTCAAACCCTAATTAAAAAAGTGAAAATGCCCTTCCCGACTTAAACATTTATAAGGTGAAACTTGACTATGCAATGGATTCTAGTATAAATCTTTGTCAATAGGATGCAGCTTTATGATATGGGTGCAGAATGCTTGAGCCATATAAATTGTATTAGTGTGGCTGTCATCCAGTGCCTGCCATTCAGGTCATGAAAGTTGGGAAGCTGTTAACATTTGCACTGAAATAAGAAAACGTTAGGCGGAATACACAAGAAGTATTTCCCCATGCAGCAGTCTGTACTGTAACAGAGATTAAGTTAACTTTTACAGGTAATTTAAGTACATTTTCACTCTGCAACAATTACACAAACAATAAATCAAGGCCTATCCTTGGCAAAAACATATCTTATCCTAATAGAGATAATTTAAATACCTAGTTAAATTCTTCTGCATATAATTCTAAAGCATCCTACCTAAGGCAGGCAACAAGTATTGTTTAAACTGTGAGCATTGCTGAACTGTTGAAACTTGAAGTATGCATTTGTTTAACAATTACTTTCTAGTTACTAATGAAGTCTTGTACATAAAGTCTAAAATATCTTATCTAATGCTTGTAACATGTTTTTTTTTGTATAAACTGTGAAGATTTCCTGAACTGTTTAAAATTTGTAGTATTTAACTGTATAACAACTAGTACCTGTATGTTAGAAGTCTAGTAATCTCTTGGAGCTTATCTCCCCGGGACTCTACTGAAAATGGACATAAATCCAGTTATACTATCCCGGTCAACAAATGTAAAATAAATAAATACATAAAATAAAATAGATACGTTTGTTTGCATTTTACAGTATAAGAAATAAGAAAAAACAGTAATGCATTATTAAGTCTAAAATGCAAAGTAATGAATGGAAAATATATAATAGAGGGATTATTTTTGAAGCATTTTTAAAAATATAGACGCATGCTATCGACTTTGAAAGGAAGAAAGGGGGATCCATTAGTAGCAGAAAACGGCATGCAGTGGGGGAAGTGATGGAGGTTACAGGAGGGTATGTGCAACATGGGCAGGGGAAATGTATAACATGATAAGGTTAAAGGGCAGAAAGAATACAGAGAAAATGGCTGAAGTATTACAACTGAAATATAATAGTGGGGCTGTGATTCAGAAAAAATTACATTATGAGTGGATTTGATTGGAAGCATGTTTAATGGTTTCATTAGGTTTCTTAAATATATTGTGGGACAAAGTTTTGTGTGTGTGTGTGTGTGTGTGTTTGTTTTGCAAAGCATTTGCCTCTGGCAGTTTCTTACTTGAGGGTAGATGTGAATTGTGACAATTTTTCTTGATTTGGGGAGATATTGTGATTACTCTGAATAAGTTGGTTATGGGAGGATGAATAAGGAAGGAGCATACTTAGGTTAGGAGTGGTTTTGACAAATGCATAGATATCCAGTAAGAAAGTATAGGGTTTCTAGTCGGAATTGTGTATAAAAAATTAGCCAAAGAGGTGGTCACTTCTTTGTTTACTGGAAGTTGTTCTCTGTTTGTTACAATTAGTTATGAATTAGCAAGTTCTATGTTAGGCCATTTGTAAATGGATTATTTTCTTTTTAGACATTCCAAATAAAGACCTTATTTCAGATGTGGGAGAAGTATTCTTTTTAATTAACAGCTCTTCCTTCAATGGAGAGAAGGTAGCTTACTTGTCAGGTGTAGATAAGCAATTGTGTTTTATAAGCATCACTGGTATGAAATGTCCAATATTTGGTCAACCAGATTCCAAGACATCTTTCTTATGTTACTTGTCTGGGATGGATTTTGATTTTTATGAAGTTACAAAGGCTCAAAGCATCTTTATTATTTTTATGTTTTATATAATGATAATTTTAAAGTCAAGACAGTTACATTTTTGAGCAGGTCATGTTCAAGATTTTTTTTCAATAGTAGCAGATGGGCTCCACCTCTAAATACCATACCATCTGCAAATAATCTAAACTGGTAGTTTGGAAAGCTCAGCTGCAAGATGGCTGATGAAAAGAGAAAAAAGTGTGTTGGGGGGGGGGGGGGGCAGCAAATACCAAACTTTGGGAAATGCCTTCAATTTTGTGAAGAAGCTGGTGAGTCAAGAACAGACCTTAATGCAGACGTGCCTCTATAAGAGGCAGTGTTTCAACCAATCTGAGGCTTTTAGGCCTTAAGTCAGCAATTAACAGCATATTACTGATTATGAAAATAAAAATCTTTTGTCAGTTTGGGGGCCCTGGATTCTCCTGGTGAGCCAGTTAGCTACCCATCTGGTAACATACAGATATAGATGGCTAATTGAGAGAGTTTATCTATTACGCCTGAGTGAGGAATGGTGTCGAAGGCTTTGGCAAGGTCAAGATAGGCAGTGTGCACAGTCTTCCCTTCCTTCATCCATTGCTTTGGTGACAGTACATTAAAGTTATCTCTAGTATGCAGCCTGCAACTTGCAGCTGGATCCCTGTGCATAAGGCAGGTGATGTGTTCGGTCCAGTGATTTATCACATCCTGCTTTCATCATTGAGGGATGGGGAATTTTCATTGGCCTTGAAAGAGCCAGTTGCTATCCTGACCCTCTAAAAATATCTTTAGATCCAAATAACTTTGATAACTGCTGCCTAATCTCCAACCTCTCTTTTCCAGAGAAAGTTATCAAGAAGGTTGTAAGTTATCAACTAGAGATCTATCCTGCAGTTGATAGACTGATGGACCCCTTCAATCAGACTTTCACACTCACCATAAGAGTGGTTAATCTTCTTATGGCAAGAGACCAGTGGTACTACTCATTGTTGTTCCTTCTGGATCTCTCTACAGCATTTGACACTGTAGATAATATTTTGACAGACTGCTTGAGCACTTATTTTGATATTTCTGCCATGGTTCTTTTTTTTTTTTTAACCTCCTACTTCTCTGGTTATACTCACGGTCTGCTCAGGGTTTAATTCTTCTTCTTTGCTTCACTGTACAGTCGCAGTTGCAGAGTAACACAGGGTTCTATTTTAGGCCCTTTACTCTTCGTAGTATAGATTTCTTCTTTTAGATCTTTCAAGTTAAATAGGTATAGCTTACTGCAGCTATGCTGATGACTCCCAAATCTTTTTCTCTTTGCCATGAGATGATAGTGAGTGTGTGAGTGTGTGTGAGTGTGTGTGTGTGTGTGTGTGTGTGTGTGTGTGTGTGTGTGTGTGTGTGTGTATGTGTGTGTGTGTGTGTGTGTGTGTGTGTGTGTGTGTGTGTGTATTCTCTGACTGATGAGCTAAAAGCCAAATATTCATGGCTATCCACGTCAGTTAAAATTAACCATCAACAACACTGAGACCTTTGTAGTTCGTGCAGCCTTGACAGATTCTTCTGCTCCACTTCCACCCATTTGTATTATGTACTATGCTAACAAGCTTTAATTTGTTATTAAAGTATGGAATCTTGATGTGATTCCAAACTTGTGTTTAACATTTTGGGATCAGCTGTTAGCTGCAGTGAAGTCTTCCTCTTTCCATATGTGAAACATACCAAGAATCTACCTCAGGTTGATCTCTTAGTCACTGTTCATGCCTTGCTCCTTTCCAGATTGGATTACTGCAATTATTTATTTTACATTTGTTAACCGGGAAAGTCCAACTGGATGCAGGTCCATTTTCAGCAGAGGCCCGGCGAGAAAAACTCCAAGCAAACAATACAATTCCATAGAGAATAATAGCAGCATCTAAGGAAACATAATAATAATATACATATAGGATACATATAAGGAATACAATTGAGTGCAGATGGCTCCAAGCACAAATATAGGTACAAAAGCATTATCACATAAGAGAACAGTGAATATATTTAAAAATAGTTAGAACATTTTTTTGTCAGTAAGCCAATATTAATATAAGTACAAATAATATAACCCCCCCCTTTTTTTTTTATTTATTTATTTATTTATTTATTTATTTATTTATTTTTGTTGGGTAGCAACCATTTGATACTAAGCAGATTTCTAGCAACAGGAAATAGGTAACAGCCACTTGATCCCTAGCAGAATCCTAGCACCAGTGCAGTGATATGGCCTAGCCTGGGGAGTAACATGTGCAATGCCAGTTAGTTGTGTAGTGGGTTTTGAGAAGTTTTTTTAAATTGGGAAGTAGTGGTGGTAGAAGTTAAGTGGCTTGGGAGCGAGTTCCAGGTTCTGGCAATGGTACAGACAGAGAGAGATTTACCTGCATCATTTTTGCGTTTGATGACATTTATGTGGCTCTAATGACTAGATCTTAGGGTCCTGGTGATGGTGTAGGGATGAATTAAGTTTTGAAGTGCTGGGGTTTTGTCAGGGAGGTAGCAGAGTTTATGCGCTATTGAGAGTTGGTTGAGTAGGAGTAGTTGAGGTAATTCGAGCCAATTTAGTTGCTTAAGGGCAAGACAGTGATGAGATCATGAGAGGAATCTGTAGCAAATTTGGCAATCTTGTTGTAGCAGGATTCCAATTTGTTTAGGTCGCTGTGGCGAAGATTAGTTAAGATAGGGGAGGCATAAAGGAGAATGGGGGGACTCTATGCTCCAGACCAGAAGTGTATCCCTCACTGGTAAGATCAGACCATAAACTAATCTCAATGGATATTCACATCCCGACCCCACCCCCTACCCAGAAAACTACAGTGAAAAACTTCTCTAAAGCAAATTTTACACTCCTCAAAACTGAGGTGGAATCCTTCAAAGCCCCCGGGCCTGTGGAAAATACGGCCCAGACCGCAGAATCCTTTATAAACGCATTCTATGAACACCTTCAGGAATGCATGGATCATGCGATCCCAAATAAAACCAAGACCCAATCCTCCAAAGGCAGACGTCCTGTCTGGTGGACCCCAGTCATAAATAAACTATACAATAGAAGGAGGAAGCTACTAAATGATAGAGCAAAATCCCAAAAAGGGAAGGCATCACTGATCAGTATTAGCAAAAACTACGGGCACACATAAAATTGTCTAAGGCCAGCTTTGAGAGAAAAATTGCACAGGACACTAAGGATAATCACAAGGCTTTCTTTAGTTATGTTAGGAACCTGGGTGGTAATTCCTAGATATGCTCAGAATTAGTCCAAAATTACAAAAAATACACCAAACCCACAGACATTGCCAACATCCTAGCTGACAGGTTCAGCGCAAACTTCTCACCCCCCTCCCCACCAAAAGGGCAAATATCTATCCCAGCAGAGTGCTGCCCCCCTGACATCTCAGATGCTCAGGTAAGAGCCGCCCTCTCCAAAGCAAAAAACACAGCATCAATGGGACCAGACGGTGTCCCGGGCTGCGTCCTACATGAACTCCAAGAAGAGCTAAACCCAAACATAAAACTACTGTTCGATCTCAGCCTTACTACAGGATATGTGCCCAAAGAGTGGCGTACAGCAACAGTGGTCCCTCTCCATAAAGGTGGTGCCTCAACGGATCCTGGAAACTATCACCCCATAAGCCTGACTAGCTTGGTCTGCAAAGCTATGGAAAGGATCATCATGTACCTCATAAATAAAGATATTGGGGACCTACAAACACTGGATCCTACCCAGTTCGGCTTTAAGGGCAGATCCTGCCTCTTAAACCTGGTTGATTTCTTTGAAACAGTCACCAAGGCCATTGACGAGGGGAAGGTGGTCCACACAGCCTACCTGGACCTCGCAAAAGCCTTCAATACAATACCCCACTCGGGCATTATAGATAAGCTCACCAGCTTAAATATAAACCCCTATGTCACTAGATGGATTGCAAATTGGCTCAAGGACAGAACCCACATGGTTAGAATTGCTGGAGCCATGTCAGACTCCAAACCAGTTACAAGTGGTGTCCCACAAGGCTCAGTCCTGGGACCTCTCTTGTTCGGTATATATTTCTCGGAGGTACAGGCCAACACGGAAGGACTGTGGCTGACCAAGTTCGCAGATGACTGCAAACTGGGTGCCATAATCGACTCTCCAGCCGACACAAGCATCCTCCAAAAGGGCCTCATAGAAACAGACAACTGGTGCCAGAGCCATGGCCTCAAGCTAAATGCCAGAAAGTCTATAGTCATCCCTTTGGCAAAACAAAGTGCCCACAAATTACCACATAGGTGGTAATCCATTAAGTACAGAAGAAGTCATTAGGGACCTGGGGACCCAAGTTGATAGCAATCTCTCATTTGACAACCACGTGGCCAAAGTGGTTAGAAAAACATTTTATATAGCCCACCTAATCATGAAGGGATTCACATCTAGATCAGGGGCGCCATCGTGCCTCTTTACTCATCCCTCATCAGGCCCATAATTGAGTACAATGCCCCTTTTGGGATGTACCTTACCAGACACCTGCAGCAACTGGAAAGACCCCAAAAGTACATCACCAAGAGGATCAAAGGGCTCAAACAGATGCCATATGCTGCCCGGTTAAAGAAACTCCAGCTCTACTCAGTGGCATACCGCCTGTTCAGAGACGATCTGTGCCTGACGTATAAAGCCATGTCCAACCCGGAATTAATGGACATGCTGCACCTCAGAAAATCCAAATCCCATCGAGCTATGCGCTCGAGAGACTTGAACCTCAGCACTGAAATAAATAGGACATGCTGGAGGGACAGATTCATAACCCAGAGGCTCCCTTCACTCTGGAATAAAATCCCAGTCCAGGTTAGGCAGAGTCCCTCATTGACTCTCTTCAAGAGGAATCTTGATGAGTGGATGGGAGATCGTAGGTTTACCCCGGGTATCACTTCTGTGTCACTGTTAGACAGAGGCACGGTATACTAACCTCGAAAAAGGGCATAGCAAAATAAATTTAAAATGGGTGGCGAAAGCCAAACACATTCTGGCTAGGCTTATAAATGCCCTAGGGCAGATAGCCTAGTATGAACCTATGAACCTATAAGACGCGAGTTCTTGCTAAGGTGGCCTTGGTAGGTTAAGTGATGAACTGACTATTCCTGTAGGAGACCAAGCATTTTGTTAACTTTCTTAATTGTTTGGGCTATATGAATGTCAAATCTTAGATTATTGCCAATTTCAACACCTAATAGTTTTGTGTGTGCAGTTGGGGTAATTTGTATGCTGTCTCTAGATGTTATGGTAAAATCATTATTTGGTGGAGGAGCTGTATCAGGGCCACAGAGAATGAGTTTGTTTTTTTTTGGGGATTAAGAATAAGTTTTATGTTACTGAACCATTCTTCAGCTAAGGGGAAGTTTTTTTGGGTTATGGCTGATATCAGACAGGAGGCCCCGTGGACTATGATGTTTGCAGATGACACTGTGATCTGTAGTGAGAGTAGGAATCAGGTTGAGGAGACTCTGGAGAGGTGGAGATATGCTCTAGAGAGCAGAGGAATGAAGGTCAGCAGGGCTAAGACAGAATATATGTGTGTAAATGAGAGGGAGGGTAGAGGAATGGTGAGGATGCAGGGAGTAGAGTTGGTAAAGGTGGACGAGTTTAAGTACTTGGGATCAACAGTTCAGAGTAATGGTGAATGTGGAAGAGAGATGAAGAAGAGAGTACAGGCAGGGTGGAATGGGTGGAGAAGAGTGTCAGGAGTGATTTGTGACAGATGGCTACCAGTAAGAGTGAAAGGGAAGGTCTACAAGAGGGTAGTGAGACCAGCTATGTTATATGGGTTGGAGACAGTGGCATTGACAAAAAGGCAGGAGTCAGAGCTGGATGTGGCAGAGTTAAAGACGTTAAGATTTGCACTCGGTGTGACTAGGATGGATAGGATTAGGAATCAGTATATTAGAGGATCAGCTCATGTTGGACAGTTTGGAGAGAAAGCAAGAGAGACGAGATTGCGTTGGTTTGGACATGTGCTGAGGAGGGATGATGGGTATATTGGGGAAAAGATGCTAAGGATGGAGCTGCCAGGTAAGAGGAAAAGAGGAAGGCCTAAGATAAGGATTATGGATGTGGTGAGAGAGGACATGCAGGCGGTTGGTGGAAAGAGATGATCCGCTGTGGTGACCCCTAATGGGAAAAGCCGAAAGAGGATGATGATGATGATGAGGGTGGGGAGGCACATATAATGGTGGTATTATCTGCATATTGCACAACTGAGGCAGAGTGTGTGGATGTGGCTATTTGGTTAGTAAATAGTGACAATAACAGAGGTCCTAGGATGGACCCTTGGGGGGGGATGCCTATGCCTACTGGTAATAGAGGGGATAGTTGCTTGTGCCATAAAACTGCCCGCTGATGGTCTGTTAACTAGTTACTGAACCATGATATGGTAGAGGAGCTTATGTTAAATGCTGCTAGACTTTCTAGGAGCATACTATGGTTCACCATGTCAAAGGCTTTTGATAAGTCTAGGAATATTGAGGAGACAAACAGACCATTGTTTCTATGGTGATTGACAATGTTGGTGAAGGAGAGTAGTGCTGTAGTAGTGCTATGGGAAGGTCTGAAGCCATGCTGGGGTATGGATATCAGGTTATTTTTTTAGGAGGTACTGCATTAGCTGGGAATGAACTACCCTTTCTAATACTTTTGATAAAGGTGATAGGACTGCAATAGGGCGATAGTAAGTTCAAGGGACTTACCCCCTTTGTGCAGTGGTATAAAATCGTCAGCAAGCCGTACTCTGGAAAAATTCTCTCTCTGCTCTCCTCCCTATCTCTTTAGGAGTTCCTCAAGGGTCTATCCTAGGCCCACTTTTATTTTCCATCTTTATTAATGACCTTCAATCATCTATACCTAATACTACCTGCATACAATATGCAGATGATTCCACTATAATTTGCACTGCCTCTTCTCAAACAGAACTCCAGTTTCAAACACAATCAGCCTTCTCAACTGTTGAACAGTGGTTCTCCAATCGCTGTCTACTCCTTAACCCCAAAAAAACTAAATTATTACTCTTCTCACCTACCCGTAAATCTACTTTGTTAAACTTCTGTATTACTGCAACTGATAACACCATAATTTCTCCTGACTCCTCAACTAAACTTCTTGGTGTTACTATTGATAATAATCTTAACTTTGATTGTCACATCAACAACACAATAAAAGCCCTTAATAAAAGATTGGATCCCTATACAGAATAAAGTCCTTCCTCACACCTGAAACTAAGATAACCCTAGCCCAAACACATCTTATTTCTACCCTTTTGTATGCATCTCCTATTTACACTAATCTATCTAAAAGCAACCTTAAGAAACTCACTACATCTTACCACAATATTGCCCGCTTTGCCACCACATCACAATTTAGAGCTCACCACTGTCTAAACCTACAACAACTACACTGGCTGGAACTCCCTAATAAACTTATTTTTCAACAACTCTTAATTGCACACAAAATTCTATACCAACCTTCTAAAACACCAGCTCTTTCCAAACTCTTGACTCCCTATATCAACCTGAAACAACTACGTTCCTCTGACAAATTACTTGTTAATATTACCAAAACTATGAACTCTGCAGGCAACTGCCTTTTTTCTAACTCAGTAGGTAAAATATGGAATAATCTTCCATCTGATCTGTCCTCTTTGCATACTCTTCCACTATTTAAAAAACAACTTTTAATACATCTTAACAAATTCTGGCTTTGCTCTTGTACCAACCCAGACTAGCCTGTTGGCATCCTTAACTCTATCATAAACTTTTCTTATCCACTTGGATTTTATCTTCTACTTCAACTGATATATTACCCCTATTTACTGTAAATATTACATATCACTTTTTAGCAAAAAAAAAAAAAAAAAAAAAAAAAAAGTTTGTGTATTATCTACCATGGTTCAAAACTACCTTTTATATACTTTATGATCTCATACCTTATTATATTGTTTTGCTAGGATTGTTCTGATAAGTTAAAATCTATAATATTTGTATGTTCATTTTTACCTTTGTATAATCACACTTGTACTATGTCTTCTTATGTATTTCCAATATTGTATCTAACCTCAGGAGCTTTTCTCCCCGGGCCTCCACTGAAAATGGACATTAATCCAGCTGGACTAGCCCGGTCAACAAATGTAAAATAAATAAAATAAATAAATAAATAAAATTTTCCAGGTGTGGGGTACTTTACGTTCTGATATTGACCTATTTATGAGAATGGACACTGGATAGGCTATAGCTTCAGCAGTTATTTGAAGGTAGTCTGCAGGTAGATCATCAGCTGCCAGAGTGGTTGGTTTCAGCTTCTTGAGAAGTCTAGCAATAGTTTTAGTAGGGACTGGTTCCAGGGAGAAACTGGAGGAGGAGTTTGTTATACTGGTGTGGGATGGGGTCTCTGTAGGTAAGGGGCTGCTAGTAGTATTTTGGGTGTTGGCTAGGACATGGACTGTTTCAGTAAAGTATTTGTTGAATTGGGTGAGGATATTTTCATGGTTGTTTGGTAGTACAGGGTTAGGAGTGGTGGATTTTCCTGGGTGCAGTAAAGTATTTAATGTGGCCCAGACTTTTTGAGGGTTGTTGGAGCACTTTTCCTGCATGGTTGTATGGTAGTTTTGTCATGTTTTACTAGTCAATGTTTCCCTGTGCCTGTGCAATGTCCTTTACTTGGAACTTCCTAACACTTAGCTGCTTACAGATGATGCAGTACTCTGCAGCTAGACCACTTAAAAGTATGTCACATTACCAGGACATTACACCTGTTCTGCACAGCTTTCACTGACTGCCTGTGCATTACAGGATCACCTACAACACCAGAGTGTTAAGTTTACTCTTCCATTTGTGACCTCAGTCATTGTTACCTGAAGGAGCTTGTTGTACCATGCTTGGCCTCTGACAAGCTGCACTCTTTTCCACAGGTTAGCTTTGAGACATCTGGGCAACACACGTTTTTCTATCAAGCTGCTCACCTGTGGAACTTGTTACCACAATGGCTCCAAGAGTTCTGGTCACTGTTCAGCTTCAGATGAGCACCAATGTCTTATTATTATTTTTTTTGCCATGGCATTCAGTTGTGTGGGATGAACATAAATGATTGATCTATTATTAATAATTTGTTTTATATGTTATTTGCATTTCAGTATATGTTATTTGTAATTCCTTTTGTTACCAGCGTTTTGTGTAAAAACACCTAAATACATTTGAACTCAAATATATTTTATTCTTCATCTTTATCCTGCATCATATTAGGAGGGAGGAAGGGCTCAGTAATATCCAAGTCGTATACTATATGACTGAATGACTCAGGTCTTCTTACTGATGATAATGAGTCTGTGTTACATAACAGCTGCACAATGTTATATAATGAATGCCTACTCAACAGGTTATGTGCAGCAATTATCACCTGCACCTCAGCATGCATACCTTTGCAGTAATGAAAGGAAAGTCATTACCACATTAGCAATATGTGCAATTACAATAGAGCAGGGAGTCATTATCACTTTTCTGGGAAAAGTCTCAGCTGCTGTCACTGTTATTCAGTTAAGTACAAGTCGTTATCACTTTGATGAATGCACAAGCCAGGTTGCGTTTTTTCTCTGCTTGGAGTCATTGCAAGCAACCCCCCTCATTCTTCATAACTGCCTACCCTCCTAAGCCCCTGATTTTTTTTCTGGCTGTAGATATATATATATATTTGTGCATATGTGTGTATAGGGATATATATGTATGTACTTGCACATATATACATTGGTCACATGTATATATACATATATATAATTTTGGTGATTGTGCAGTATCTCAACATTTCCTGAAGGGGTCATTTGGGTGAATGTTTCATTTAGGGACATGTGAACAGCATGTAGCAATGAAGATATTGGTAGGGAAAATAATTAATTTGTGTACCAGGGAAGTGCTTGTGCATACATGGTCAGACTGCTGAAGACCGTAATACAGATACGATGCAACAAGTATAGGTTATCTATAGCTCAGGTTTCAGTGATGGTTATTATATTTTTTATGTATTCAGCTTTCAAGAATAATTTATCTGTTAACAATATGCACATACTACATTGAGGAAAACTGATGGGTCTTATTGTACCCAGAATGATAGTCAGATGCGCTAACTGGAATTATTACTTTTGTGACTAATTCCTACATGGATGAACCAGATACGTTTGACATTTCTGCTTGTATTACTGTACTTCTGCTTATACTCAGTAGTTGAGCATGTTTCCATTCTTTGTCAGTCATGGGTGGAAATTAGGTGGTACGAGGAAGAGCTCAGTAACATCCACGTGTTATACTATTTTGACTGAATTATAATGATATAGTATTTCTACTGAATGATAATGAATGCCTCTGCACTCCACACTAACATGTATTAGAACATGCTAATGCAAAACTTGTGTGTGTGTGTAGTAGGTATGTACCTCTGCAGTGTCATCACCACTTATGTACCTCAGGCAAAGAATACTGCCCCTGGGGCTAGGATGGAAGATTTGGACACGCTAACCAGGTAATGCATATGATATACATATATACGTAGTCTTCCAATACATCTGTCAAACATCAGTAGTAATCTGTTTGCATTTTCTTTCTTGTGCAGGTTTGTCCACCTTCTGACACTGACAAGGTTTCACGACCAGGAGAACGACAAGTGAGAGTGTGGGTTTGCAGCCATTCATACATTCACTGGGCTGCCAGCCATGCCTCCGAAACTGAAAGCCAGTACAACTTGAGCTTCCCCACATCCAGTGAGAAGGTATACTGGATTGCAAGAAGAGGTATGCATTGGAGCAGGGTACTGCAGCTGTTGGAAGAGAAGTGTTCCATCTACCCTGAGCCCGACATTCTTGTGCTGCACATTGGAGGGAATGATGCCCTCAGTCAAGCAATCGGAAGGCTACGGTTTCAAATCACAGCAATTTTTGAACACCTGCAGTCATGGTGGCCATGTTGTCATTTTGTGTGGTCTGATATAATTCCTCAACAGATATGGAAAACAGAAAACAGTCAACGGGCATCTCATAAGGCCAGACGTTTACAGAATGGGTTCATGCATGGCTTGATGCACAGGGTCGGTGGATCTACAATCTGCCATGACAGCATCACCACAGAAGATGTTCACCTGTTTAGAAGGGATGGTGTTCACCTAACTGAGGAGGGCATTGAGTTGTTCGTGACTGACCTCCACAATGGCGTGCGGAGAGCTATGCAGGATTGGTAACATGCAGCTTGTGAGAAGAGTGGAAAACACCCATAACCAAGTAGGACCTGTATGGTAAGTAAAACTCTATTATGAAATGTGTTTTGTAAAATATATTTTTGTGAGTTTGGCAAATAACTGTGGTAAGGAGTTGGTGAAGATGCTGTTTCAGGAGAGTGCAACCACATACAATCTAATATGTCGGGGACCATCCTGCAATACTTCTTTTTTTTATTTTGCTTTTGTCAGGCATGTATAGAGTTTAGATGACAAGAAGGGCTTACTAATAGAGAACTTGATCCTTTAGGTCCATTGCTGAATGGACACATGTAAAGAGAAATGGCATAGGCAAGGCAGACAGCTGACACTGAAGGAGGTCATGAGACTGCAGTGGTATCAGCTGTCCGAGTGGAATTATTACTTTTATGACTAATTCTTACATGGATGAACCAGATATGTTTGGCATTTCTGCTTGTATTACTGTACTTCTGCTTATACTCAGTAGTTGAGCATGTTTCCATGCTTTGTCAGTCATGGGTGGAAATTAGGTCGTACGAGGAAGGGCTCAGTAACATCCAAGTATTATACTATTTTGACTGAATTATAATGATATAGTATTTCTACTGAATGATAATGAATGCCTCTGCACTCCACACTAACATGTATTAGAACATGCTAATACAAAACCTGTGTGTCCACAGCTATTGGACAGATCAGATGGCCTTGCCTGCCAATGAAGTCCCATGCCTGTCCTGGGTTCATTAGTGGAGTGGTAGTCCTTACCTTGCTTTTTCTCTTTACATGTACCCATTCAACAGTATGTTGGCTACACCAGGAATGTGTATATTTACAATCATATGTGTCTACATGGTAAAACAACTGGTTCTGAATGCTGTACACATATAAAGATATCAGTTTTGTTAGGACTCAGGTTCTGGAAATCATGATTTTTTCATATTTTGGTAAATAACTTTACAAGGGAGCATCTGAATGTGCTAAGTAATACCTCATTTTGAAGACAGCATTGATAGTTCCAACACTGTAAAAAAACTGTCCCTGTATGTTGTACACATGTACAGATATCAAAGTTTGTTTCGGACCTAGATTATGGAAATTATGATTTTTTTCATATTTTGGTAAATAACTTTGCAAAGGAGCATCTGAATGTGCTAAGTAATACCTCATTTTGAAGATAGTATTGCTGGTTCCAACATGGTAAAATAACTGTTCTTGTATGTTGTACACATGTACAGATATCAAAGTTTGTTTCAGACTTAGGTTATGGAAATGATGATGTTTTCATATTTTGGTAAATAACTTTACAAGGGAGCATCTGAATGTGCTAACTAATACCTCATTTTGAAGACAGTATTGCTGGTTCCAACATGGTAAAATAATCGTGCCTGTATGTTGTACACATGTGCATATATCAAAGTTTGTTTTGGAGTTAGGTTATGGAAATTATGATTTTGTTTTCATATTTTGGTAAATAACTTTGCAAGAGAGCATGTCAGTGTGCCAAGTAATACCTCATTTTGAAGACAGTGTTACTCCTTACAACATGGTAAAAGAACTGTGTATGTGGACTGTACACATGTACAGATATCACAGTGTGTTTAGTCTTGTAGGATTATGAAAATTATACATTTCCAATACTTCTCAATATTATGCCCATATCTTTGCAAGGGAGCATGGTAATCACACAAATGATGCATCATTTTGAAGCCAACATTGAGACGCACAACTTCTACACTGATATATAGGCTTTGTCTGTTACAGGTGATGGGATATTATGCTTTGTTTATTTATCAGTTATGAGAAATATATTAATCATATTTCTGTGAATATCGCTATAAAGGAGCATGGTTAAGGTATCATTTTAAAGCTAATATTCATAATTCATACTAACAAATTAAATACACATTGTATGGGTCTACATGATACATTGACCAAGGTATTGTGCTTTGCTTTTCCAAAAAGGTAAAAAATATGCACAATATCAACATTCCTTGCCAAATACTTAATAATGACTTTGATATGCACTTTCAACATTTAAACTGTTGGAAAGGTCAGTGTTTGCTGAACAATTTTCGCGTTTACATTTTTAGTCTAGTTCTTATAGTTAAAGAGTGATGAACATTTGCTTTCTGTATGGTATTACAAATGGATTTTCTGAAAACGAGTTCAGGCTGCACTGTTGTTCCTATGGTGGAGTTAAGCAGGCATCTTTTTCTGAGCTGCTCTGGAGTGAATGAGTTAAGAAGTAACACAAATTATTTAGAGGGGTGGATAAAGGTTAACGTATTGCAGAATAAAGAGAATCTCTGAAACCAAGAAAAGAAGCAACTGCAGAATGCTAAAGAGAAAATAAGGCAGCATCTATATAATATGCATGTGCTTAGAAATGACTCCAGAACAAAAAACAACTTTTAGAGCAGTGACTTAGGCAATAGAAAGTAGAAAGGGTTATCGCCAAACTTATGGAGCATATAAGAAGAAAAATAACCAGAGATCCTATAGAGGTATTAAAGATATTTCAGAAATTGTATGAAACAATAAAGCAGAGAGTGCAAATAGAAAGAGATCAAATGGAAATATTTATGGAAAACTAACTGCCGAGCTTCATCTACCTCTAACCATAGCATACTTAATAGTTAAGCTATGAGATGACAAGATAAAAACATTGATACATGACCAATTTATTTATTTATTTTATTTTACATTTGTTTGACAACTAAAGAACACATAATCTTGGTCAACAGAGCTCCAATAAAGGCTGTCCCTCCTCAAATGAGTACATGATAGTGTCACAAAGGAAACAACTGGCTCAAAGGTGAAAATGTAGAATGTAGATCTTTAATAATTCCAAACACATGATAAAAACAGCAGTATTACACTACAGGATTAAGCGCTTTCATCTTCTTACAGAAGACTTTATCAGAATATTTTGTTTACTGGGAAAGTCCAGCTGGACAGGAGTCCTTTTTCAGTAGAGGCCCGGGGAGAAAAGCTCCAGTGTGATACAGTAACAAAGTATTAAAAAAGTATTACAAAATAATGACAATTTCGAACTTGTAAAGTACATCAAAAAATGTAAGACATTAATGTGGTAGACTGATACACTAAACAATAGGAACTGTAGGAGCAGCATATTATACCCTCATATAAATTTGGAGTTAAGTACAGTGTGCATAATTTCAGTAGAGACAACAATTCAAACAGACAGTTTAGGTTGATTGTTGGGGGTGCAACAGACAGTATTTTACAGAGAGAACTGAGAGTTCAGCATTGCAGAAGTGGTGTAGCAGAGCAGTAAGGGTCAAGAAGAGGGCTTTCAGGAGCTAGGTGATGGGGGAGGGGGCTTATCCTGGGGTGTTACAGGAGCAGAGCCAGGATTTAGCAAGCTGGGTTTTTAGATGCTTTTTAAATTGTTTGGATGTGAGAGTAGTCACTAGTAAATTTGGCAAGCAGTTCCAAAGCTTGGAAATGTAGTTGGAGAACAGACCTGCACCTGCTGAGATTTTTTGCTTTGGTGACTTGGAGGAGAGTTTATTGTTGGAGCAAAGGGACCTAGAAGCAGAGTAGGGTTTAAAAATATCTTTGAGGGCAGGTTTTTTTCTGTGTGGTGGGCATTTTATGAGCTAATGTTAGCTGATTAAATTGAAGGAGCAAAGGGAGTTCAAGCCAATCAAGTTGTGTGAGTGACGGGCAATGACGTGACTTGTAGGAATCATTGGTAGTGGATTTACAGATTTTATTATAGCAGGCTTCAAGCATGGCAAGGTTGGGAAATTAGCAGGAAAGTCTCCAGAAACACATAATGTTCCTGTAGAAGTCTGCATATTAGGCGGGAAGAAAGTGATAAAGACCTGGAACATTTTGTTTAACAGATTTTTAAAAGGAGGGGAAGAATCAACATCTTAGAAGATGACTTTGATGGCTGTAACACCTAAAGATGTTAAAAGTACAGTTTTGTACCTACCATAAATGTAGATGTTCGAGGATCCACATTGCTGCAGTCCTAACTATTGGGTAGTCCGCTGTCCAGTCGGCCCGAATACCAAGTATTAAAAGAGCGTGGGTCGGCGCATTAGACTTGGCGTCAGTGCGTCAACGGGAGGTACTAATCGCATGACCGGCGATCATATCCTCGATCTTTGTCTCTTTCGCCCCCTAAAAGATGGCCAAAACCAAAAACACACCAAACATACCTGCACCAAAACATATACAATATATAAAAAACATATAAAATATAACTCACCTACACAACCACCCCTAAACACAGGGAACACAACCACCTATAAACACAGAGGGGAAGGGATCCTCCGAATTGGACTGCAGCAAGTAGGTGTAAAACTGACACTGTTCTTCATTCCACAAAACTGCAGTCTAACTAATAAGGTAGAATCCCAAAGCAGAACTAAGGGGAGGCTGGCAAATCATAAAGGCTTGGAGCTGATAACATGTCTTATAGAGGAAGCTGTGGCAAAACCAGCCCTAGACTTAGAGTAGAGAGGAAGGTGGTAATGCTTAGAGAAGTATACACTGAACTCCAAGTAGCTACCTCCAAAAATATCCTTAGTTGCCACCCCCTTAGAAATGCTGTTGAAGTGGCAGTAGCTAGTGGAATGAGGCCTAATCCCAGCTGGAGTATCCTTACCATGATGGGAATAACAAATGCAATGCAAAACCCAATCCACTTAGAATAAGTTTGTTTTGACACAGGCTTGCCACTTAGACTCAAAGCAAAAGGAAACAAGTAACTGCTGAGACTTTCTAAAATCCTTAGTCCTGCTTAAATAACTTTCTAAAATTGCTTAGTCTCTGCTAAAATAATAACGCAATTGCCCCTTTATTTTGGGGATCTGCATAGAAAGTAGAGCAAATTTATAGTTTGGTTTAAAGCCACACTAGAAACCAATAGTTTGTTTAAAAAAAGAGAAGGATTAATGCGTAATGATACCTATCCTTGTAAGAAAATCAAAAAGGCTCAGCAGCCATAGGGGGCCTGTAACTCCAGAAGCCCTTCTTGCAGAAGTAATGGCCAACAAAAAGCAGTCTTCCATGATGACAAGTATTTCCAGGTCAGCAGTAGCTGCAGGCTCAAAAAGGGCTCAAGAGTAAGTTCTCCAACTTACAAAATTGAGATCCCAAGCATCCCAAGGGCTCTGCATTGGGGGTCTTATATTCTTTGCCTTTGCTGAAATTGAAATTCTAAGGATGTACTTGAAAACAATGGTGGGTCACAATCATAGTGAGCTGAAATTGCTGGCAGCATGATCTTAATGGAAGAAAAGACAAACCTTTGTCCAATAACTCAGTAAGATATTGAAGAGCCGACTCAACCAGTTCAAATCTCCAAATTCAAAATTCTGTGCTGCAGTCCAAAATAAAAATCTTTTTCTGCATACACTTTCCTTTGTACTAGGTCTTCTGGCTTCCATAATCACATTTAAAACTTGCTGACTTGTTGAGGAACCTGCTGTTTTTCTGTCTTAGAAAACCAGGCTGTTAGATGAAGAGTTTGAAAGAGTTTGAAGAGTACAGATGACCGTCCCTCTGAGACAATAGGTGGAATCATCAAGGGTAGCCCATGGAGGCTTCCTTTACCAGACCCCTCTCAGTAATACCAGTGCTGGCGAGGCCAGGCCAATCTGGCTATTAAAATCATCCTTTGTCTCATCTGCTAGAAGCCTTTAGAAGAGGAGAAGGGAGAAGAGGCAGAGGAGGAAAAAGCATGACATGAAAGATTTTCCAACTGATCCACTTTTCATCCACTTGTGAAGCCAGGTGATGAAAACCTCTCTAGCTGGTGGTTTAGCTGGTGGAGCGAAACAGATCTATAACAGATCTCCCCCTGAGTTCCCCCAATTTTTGTCATCATGAAGATCCAGTTTCACTTGGTTTCACTGTGGGGATCCATGACACATCTGCTTAACACATCTGCTCTCCGCAGAAACCTTGCCTGAAGAGTTTGTTAGGAAGAAGCTGATGCAAGCTGAGCTAGGTGCCTGCACAAATCATGTAAATGTGAAACCTGTTCCCCAATGTTGTTGATGACTTGTTTGTTGTGTGTTGTCATGTACACCTGCCCACCTGTTAGAATCAACTTGAAACCTGGAAGAAGTAATTCCTGGAAAGCATCTATTAATGCAAACTGACTGCTAACATCTTGAAGTGTTGTATGGGCCACTCTGCTGTGTATCCACTTTCCATCTGTCTGAGCTCCACTTTCCATCTAGATGAGCTGTCTACAGAAATCTCTGTTGAGGCTGCTGTCGTTAGAATCTCTCTCTGTTTAGGCCGGTCACCTGTCGTCACTTTGTTTAGGTTTGATTCCAAGGTATTATTTGAATGATAGTGTTCAAATCCTGGCAGTGCTGTGAATGACAGTGTCCAAATCCTGGCAGTGCTGTGATCATAGATTTTTGAGATACCATTGTAGCTTCCATATATGCAGTTTGGCATTGGGAAGGCTTGAAATACAAGATGCCAGAGGACCTAAGGCTTGAAGGACTGTCCTGAAGACAGGATTGATGAAGAGAGATGGAAAGGAAGCAACTGGATCTGTTTGTTGTTGTCCGGGTTACAAGCAGATCTCTGCTGCTGTACCAGAAAGCACACCCAGAAAGCATACATGTCTTGAGAGGGTACTAGCATCTTTCTGACGTTCTGCTTCACAGAATACCTTAGGCAAGTTAGCACTGCTCTTGAGCTAAGGCATGCTGTAGAAGGTCTTCCTTTTAGAATCCAGAATCAGCAGTCATTCGCAAGGATTTATTTGAATTCTTTTAGGCCTGAAGTAAGCTAATACCGCGAACAGAACTCAGGAATAGAATAAAGAGTAGATGAATCAAGCATGCAATGCAGCTGATACTTAATGAGAATAGTCTCTGAAAAAACGCTTAGTTTTTTCTGCACAGTTACCTTATAGGCACATGAATCTAAGCTTTAGAGAGATCTATAAAGTTACGCCAGAGTGATCTTTGCCCAGTAGAGGTAAAGCTGTTGTAACGCCAACATTTTGAACTTGCTGTCCAGATGTTCTTTGAGGATAGGAACTCCAAAATTGGTCTCCACGGTTCCCTTCTTTGGGCATAGGAACAGGCTGAAATAAAACTTCTACAAGGGATCTGGCACAGGAAGGGACTATTTGGCTCCTATTTAGATTTGGTACCAGAGAAATTTGTTTGCGAGAGGAATGTCTTGTAGAGGAGGAATGTCTGGCATGCCTTGAAATAAGGCAAAAAGTGTGGAAAACCTAGAAAACGGTGAATGATGAAAGGAAGAGGTTTCCTCCAGGTAGGTAAACTCAATTTTCTTTGAAAGAGAGCTGAAGGCTCTGGCAGGAGCCGCCAGGCGCAGAAGGTACTGCAAGGCCTCAGGCAGGGTCTGAGCAGGACTTAATGAAAGGACTGACCATGCCTCACACCAGAAGCGTGAGCACCCTCCCTAGACCTACTAGGCCTTGGGCTCTGCCCCTATAAGTCCTCCACGCTCCAGCCAATTACCTAGACTGGGAATCATAAGCAACTGCCTTAATCCCCTAGGCAGGGCCAATTTCTAGCCTTTTGGAGGCTGCACCTGCAAAACTGCCTTAACAGTTTGCATAGACTTAATACAGTCCTCCATTTTTTTAAAACTGCTTCCCACAGTTCTAACCAAACAACACATCAGACTGTAAAAACAACACAGCAAAAATCCTTGTCTAACATGCCCAGCCTGCTGATCTCAACCAGGCTGCCTACTTAAGGAACAGAGCAATGAGAGCCAATTCTGGAGGCAGGAGGCCTACAGCATCAAAACCACATTTCATCACAACAAATACCCACTTGTTCAGACTTATTTCAACTGTCCTGCAACTTACTTTGATATTTAACGCCAGAGCATGATAATTAGATTTCAACTAGAAAGAAGATAATTTGATATTTTAACATTCCCTCATCTGATACACGCCTCATGGCCTTCTTTCCAGAAGAGGGACACTCTTTCCCCATCTGAGTCTTCTTTTTAACCTCTTACCCCCAGGAGACTTTTTTTTAACAACAGAGGCAGGCACCTAAGATACCCTGGAGGCACAGTTTAATTTCTGCCCCAGGGACTCTAAAAGATACTCTATGAGGTTTAACTGGGGCAGGAGGCAAAGAATCAGGATTCAGGGAAGAAAAACATCTTCCACCACATTCACAGGAGGTATAGCTGCCTATAAAACAAGAATTCCTAAGCCTTTTCCTGGAATCAGAGAAATCTTGACCTTCCCATAAAATGCTCCCTCATGGAATGCAGAGTCTCTGAAAATGAAAAATCCTCAGGAGGAGAAGCTGAAGGAGTAGAATCACATCAGAATCAGAATAAGGAGGGTACTCCTGCAAGTCTTCAGGACTCAGAAGCCTCCGAGCATTGCTCAAAACTCTCAAACTCAGGTTCCATCCTAGGCCTCTTATCAGGAGGGGCATAGAACCCTTATCATAGTAATCAAATCTCTGCCTCTGCCATTTTAAGCATATGTTTCTTAGGCAAAGACCCTGAAGCACTAGGGAGAAACCCCACTGAAGCAACTTGGCCCCCTCAAAGAAGCCTTGGAAACAGAAGGGAGGCTCTAAGGAAGAGAGGGAAGAACAGCCACCTGAGAAGCCCTCAGCCTGGCCTACTTCCTGAGAGGATACATCCTGTAACAGTAAAGTCTCTCCCTGAGACTCCAAAGAAACACCTGGCAAAACCTCGCTCCACTGAGTTCTGGGACTGTCTTCCCTCTATTGTCTTTAGCCGAAGCAGTCGGAGCATCCGCATTTTATCGCTTCCCAAACACTAACCTGGCACAGTCTAACCTTCTCTTAATAGTGCGTTTGTTAAATCTAGCACAAGAGCGGCATCCAACAACGCCGTGCTCAGGCCCTAAACAAGGTATACACAAAGTATGGTAATCCCTATGAGGTATCTGTTTCACAAGAAATACAGTTATTCACTTTTTCTGACATCTAAATACTGAGGCAAGAAAAAAAAATATTTCCCCAACGGGTACTTTAGCCAACTTTGATTCGGTCTGAAACTCTGGCTTCAGAAACTTTCAGAACGCCAACCTGCACTCGCAAAATTGCTTCATCGGACCATGCGGCAAAAGACTGAGGATATGAGTCATGCGCATTAGTACCCTGACGTACTGACGTCAGTCTAATGCGCCCTGACCGACGTCAGCCATATACTTTGGTATTCGGGCGGACTACCCAATAGTTAGGACTGCAGCAATGTGGAATGAAGAACATCATCCATCCATCAGGCCCAGTTTCATATAGCCCTATTCCAATTTTAAACTATGAATATAAAGTGTTTAGGTTTATACTAGCTAAAAGTATGGCAAAGATGTTGCCAAAATTAACAGATAGAGATGAATGTGTTTTTTTTTTTTTTTTTGGAGGGGAGGCAAACATTTGACAACATTAACAAAACAGTGATGATCCAGAGGGAAGCAGGATGTAAGAAAATAATGCTGTTGTTGGTGGGTCTTGATGCACAGAAAGTATTCCATCACAATAAGCTGGGATTTTAATGAGTAGGATAATGGAAGCATTTGCATTCTCTGATGCAATAAGGTTAATTAGAAGGATATACCCAGGGATCACTTCTGTGGCTCTGCTCGACAGGGGCACAGGAAATTAACTTTCTTGTGTGGCGTAAGCCAGCGAACCTTGTTGGCTAGGATTCCTTGGGCCGATAGCCTAGTACCTAGCTATGAACCTATGAACCTATACAAAGAATCTGAGGTAAGAAATAAAACGGTAGAGTTCCTCTCTGATAAGTTGTCTCTGATCTCAGGAACCAGGCAGGGCTGTCCTCTTTCTCCTTTATTTGCTTTACATTTACAACCATTGGCAAAGAAAATAAGGGGCTCATAAATTCAAGGGTATAGTTGGTATGGTTATTAAGAAAAGATGGCTTTACTTGCAGATGATATTTTGCAACTGATAAATCCAGAAAAGGACATCTCAGTGTTGTGGAACAATTTCAAGCCCCACACAAACCCTAAGAATACTGCTGCCTACGCGGACCTGCTCACAGAAACCCTATACAAGCATGTTACTAGCTTCAAACAGGCAGCTGAACCCACCAGGAAGAAGTACAGAAAAACAAGCCATGTGGTGGAATTACAACACTAACAGGCTGTATAACAGAGGAAAGAAAATCATGGCAACAATTAGGAGGTGTAGCACCCAGCAGGATAAAAGCACTATCATCAAACTTAGCAAACAACATAGAGGACAAATAAAGTCTACTAAGCCAAATTTGAATTAATTTTGGCCTCCCGGGCCAACGACAATGGCAAGGCATTCTTTAGCTATGTCCATAATCAAAGACAATACACAATTGTGTGAGAAGCCCATTGCTAATAGAGCCACCTACAGTGAGCCAGAAGATATTGCAAACCTACTTGTTAACAAATTCAGCTGCAACTTTAACCCTCTCTCCCCCAGAACCTCGCCCTCAGAAAATACCATCAAATATAACTTCCCCATACTATCACTAGGGGAAAAGGTCCTTAATGCTCACTCTAAGGCTAAGAACAATGCATCAATGGACTCAGACAATATCCCAGGATGCCTTCTACATAGCACAAAACATGACTTATCAAGCCTTCTGGAATTGCTATTTAACTACAGCATCCAAAAATACTTTGTATCTCATGAATGGAGAACAGCAACAGTCATACCTCTGTACAAAGGAGGGCCATCTACAGACCCTGGAAACTACAGACCCATAAGTCGCACTAGGTCTCAAATGCAAAGCCATGGAAATGATGACTAATGACATAGGAAACCTCCAGACACTGAATGCAGCCTAATTTGTTTTTGTCAAGAAAATATCACGCCTATTCAACCTGGTGGACATTTTTAGAAGGTCACCAAAGCAATGGATGAGGGTAAAGTGGTTCACATTTCCTACCTTGACCTAGCCAAGGCATCTGACACAATATCCCACTCGGGCATTGTTGACAAACTCAAGAGGTGAGGCACTTATGTTACCCAGTGGACAGCCATATGACTCATAGACAGGACCCAGGAAGTCAGAAGTGGGGAGTCCAATTCTACAAAGAGGCCAGTCTCAAGCGAAGTCCTTCAGGGATCAGTCCTGGAACCACTCCTTTTTGACATTTATTCCTCTGAAGTCAAAACCAATATCAATGGCCTCTGGCTAGCTAAATTTGATGATGACTGCAAATTAGGAGCAGTCATAGAATCTCCCACCAAGACAAATATTCCCCAGAAAGGGCTGAGACAATTAACTGGTATCAGATTCATGGACTAAAGCTAAATGCCAAGAAATGTGTAGCATTATTCTTTGAGAAGGCATCCAGTTCTGATAACTATCATACTGACATCCCTAAGAGTTGACCCAGAAATCAGGGACTTGGGGACACACATACAGCAATCTAGCCTTTGATCATCACATGTCTACAGTGGTCAGGAAATCATTACGTTATGCAACTGGGTCTATATTATAGTATCAAAGTTTTTAAACTTCGAATGCTATAATACTGACCCGTTTTTGTCAAAAACTCAAAATAGCAAAGCCACGGAACTTTGAAATCTTACCTAGGTTAAGATTTCGGTTGTCCGTTCCATGGCTTCACTATTTACTCTACTGTGGTGGGAAGGTTACGGACCAGGGTAAGGTAAGTATGTGAACGGAGGTTACGGACCGGGTTAAGGTAAGTGTGGGAACGGATCAGGGTAAGGTGAGTGTGCGATAGTTAGGGACATTAGGGTTAGGGAGCAGGTAAGGTGAGCGTGCGATAGTTAGAGACTTTAGGGTTAGGGAGCGGGTAAGGTGACTGCGTGGTAGTTAGGGACTTTAGGGTTAGGGTTGGGTTAAGGTGAGTGGATAGGTAGTAGTGTAGGGTTAGATATATGGTTTTGTTAAGTGTATGTGCGTGGTTTATTTATTTTGGTGTGCTTGTGTTGTGTGTTTGTGTTTCGGAACAGCAATTTTTTTCCCTGGGAAAACATTTGCTGTTCTGTATGTTCGATATTTTGTGGTTTAGATATTTTAGGTATGATGAAATAAGCGTTCGCTATTTAAATAATTCGATATGGTAATATAAACGCATGCAACTTAAAAGCAAAGGTATGGCATCTAGGTCCAAGAAGGTCAGTGTTCCACTGTATTATGCATTCATCAGACCTGTCATCGAGTACAATGTCCCCTTTAGTATGTACTTAACCAGGCAAATCCAACAACTGGAATGGCCACAGAGGTTCTTCACTGAAAGACTACAGGGCATAAGTAACATGTCCTATGCAGACCACCTCAGAACGCTATCCTTGTATTCTGTCTCCTATAGGCTGCTGAAGTGAGATCTATGCCTGGCATATAAGGCATTGTCAGACCCCATCCTGATAGACCTTTTGCATATCCACAAAACAAACAGTACTAGAATTACCCATTCTAAAGACTTAAACCTCACCTCTGATAATGAACAGGAGCTGCTGGAGAGACTACCCCTTCACTGGAACAGGAAAGTCAAACCTGGTTTGACACCTATGTCTCTAATAGACACAGGCAGCCTGTAAATGGTTCATCTTCCAGGCCCCTGCTTGTAAATGTTTCATCTCCCAAGCCCCTGCTTAAACTTATTAAGGGTATCAGAATTTGTCTGAGATTTGGGATGCATGGCTAGGCTTAAAAAGACCTTTGTAGTCATTAGTCTAGTACACACTTATGAACAGTTTGAGACAGTTTCAAGTCTTTTGGGGATACAAAATTAATGAAGATAATTTACAGTTACCGCCTTTATGTGCCCACTCATGAACTGGTTCAGCAATACCTTATTTTTATGGTGAAAACTATAAGATGAAATATGAATATGAATTAAAAAGGCTTCTGTGATAACAGCTAAGGTTATGACGGAAGAGAAAAAACATAAGATAATATAAAAACTTAGAAACTGAAACCTCTTGTTTATGGTTATGGATAGTAAGACACAAACTGTGAAAATGTTTTTCAGTCCCTTTAGTTTTATACTTTTATTAATGAGACTAGTAGTTGTGGGCAAAAATTAAAAAAAAAGAGTTGAAAGAATTTATCTGGGAGGGAAGAGGGCAAGGAATAAGTGGGACACAATTACGGCTCGTATACATAATACAAGCAGAAGTTATAACTCAAAAGTGGAAAGGGATGATGACAAAGCAAGTGGCAGGACTCAAGAAATCAGTACAGGCAGGATTTTGAATACACATGCTTAAGGAGAATAACAACAGTCATACAGAAAATTATTTTCTTATAAAGTAGCACAAAGTATTCCAAGAACTAAGCAAAGAATGGAGAAAAGATATTTTGCCATCAGGAATGACTACAAGTACAGGTATAGAGAATAGGCAAGAAGGCTGGAATTTACTGGAGAAAACTGGCAAATGAAAAAAGGTATTGGAAGCAAATAATTAGAGAGGGGAAAGGTAAAAGAATGGGATGAGGCAAAGAAAACAGACTGCACTGCACCACAGAGCTTCCCTATTAAATAAGCGAACATTCAATGTTTTGAATGTCGCTTTATCGACAGCTAAATGTTGAATAGTCCAAACCCAGAAAAAAAATCGTTGGTCCGCAAAAAAAAAAGCCCAAATACAAAAAGTGAGGGGCTTTGCCCCCACCCCCCCCCCCACTCAAATATAGCAACTCCAAGATCACACCACAGTGGAGGAAACAGTAAAGTCCTGAAAAGGCCCAGTGATTTTTTTCCCTAGGGGGAAAAAAAAAAATCACTGTTCTGTTTGTTCGGGATTTGGATTTGGCCTTTTCGATAGGGTCTATATTATATATTCGAAGTTTCAAAACTTCAAACCTCATATGTTCGACAACATATGAGTGAAGTTTGAAACTTCGAAAATATAATTAAAAAAAAAAAAAACTTACCTGAACGCTCTGAGCAGGGGGGCAAGCCCCCCTGCACCCCCCTTAAATATACCAACTCTGAGATTGCACTTCAGTGCAGAAAAGGGAAATTTCCCCATTTTGCTCCGTACGGAGCAATTGCTTTTAACCTTCGAACTTTTCAAAGTTCAATCATATGGTGTCAACCCGACCACATGACATTCAAACTTTGAAAAGTTTGAATAATAGGGACTCTTTTTGACATTTAGCTGTTGACAAAGCAATGTTCGCTTAAATAATAGGGAACCCACCACAGAGACAGCTTTCCCTACCAGGGACTGACATCATCACAATATAAGCAAACAGAAAGGGATGGGGAATCTTAAGTGAAAAAGCTACTCTGGTAGAGCTTTTAGCTCAATGTAGAACAGAAGCTGCTGTTAAAAAAGGGATAATTAACATGGCATATAAAATACTGCAAAATAGCTATAAGAATCAATCAGAGGAGGTTAAAAAAGATTGGTAAGAGAGACTGGATAAGCAATTTACAAGGAAACAATGGAGGACATACGCATAGCTCCCAAATAAGCAACGTCTAGAAAGTTTAGGATTTTTGCTTGGAAATGTTTGCATAGGTATTTTTTACAATCCAAGCAGACTCCAAAAAAATTTTACTCAGATGACAGCTAGGCAGATGACAAATGCTGGAGGTGTGATGGGGAAGAAAGAGGTAACTGGAAACGTATCTTCTGGACGCTAATGAGTTGGCAGATTTTTTAAATTCCCTACAGAGTACTATCAAGAAATTGTGGGTGAGCAGATGGGCGTAACAAAGAAAAGGATTTTTTTGAGCTGTGGCACAAGATCAGAGTTGCCCACATAGAGTAAAGCCTAAAGTTTAATTCTCGTGGCTGCTAGATAAAAAAAACTCTTCACTATACAAAGCCAAGACAATACCACTCTAGAAGTTGTCCCACACACTAAACTACTAGGCATTATTATAGATGAAAACCTTAACTTTAACCTACACATAAACAAGAACATCAAAAAAACACACCAAAAGCTCGGTATGCTCTACAGCAGACGTGTCCAACCCGCTGGCTGCGAGCCGCATGCGGCCCTCAGAGCTCTTCCATGTGGCCTGTGACCTTTAAGTGCAACTTCAGTGTATGCATACGCCAAAACACTTTTTTTTGTTTGTTTTTCACACCCGTGACCTGTAACTACAACGTTGGTGTGCGCATGTGCCAAAGCACCCTTCCAGTTTTGTTTTTTTCGTGCCGAAGTAGGATCTCTGTGTTCGCACTTAAGAATCAGTGTGTGTTCGCACTGAAGACTGATTCAGATTTGCCATCATTGCCTAACTATATTAATAGGTAAGTAAGAACCAAATAAAATAAAATCCTGCTGTTGCTGCTGTGATTTATACAGTACTTTACACAAATTTTTTTTTTCAGTTTCTGGAATTAGCTGGTTCACTTGCTAAAGAAGATTCCATTTGTTTAACCTGCACTGAAATTGTAACTGAAAGTAACACTGGTTGGGGAACTGCTGACATGGTGATATTGTTTCCTTGAAAGTAAAGTCTCACTAAAAGTACTAACTTCCCTTATTGTCTTCTGCTTAACAACAATAATGTGCTGATAAAAAATTAGCAGTGGTGAGTGAGACAAGTGATGACGGCTAATTAACAGAAATTCATCTTGGGCAACTGTACCTGAGGACATGTTGTATTCTGATCCTTGTGTGGGTGTGTTTGCAGGAAAATAATTGATGTAATATTTGTAATCTAAGAAGAGAAAGTAGTGTGTTAAAAGATAACCTAACAAAGAGTGCCTTAGTGCCGCAATAAGTAACCAAAAAGTGCAGCAGTAGATGGTCCTGCTGGAAACTTCCACTCGTAGAGTAGTCAAAAACGTGGAGTGGATTTAAAAACTTTTATTGCAAGAAACAGACAAACTATGGCAAGTAACAAGTTGAGCCAAAGTTTTGTCCATCACATGAAATGGACCTCATCAGAACTAGATGCGCTTGTGCCACCAATAAATTTAAATCTATATGGTAGCCCATATAATCAACTGTACTCCAACCAGATCCATTATTAAAACAAATAATTCGCTGAGTAAATCATGTCGTCATTCAATTAAATTACAAGTGTGTTTCAACGACATTCCCTTTTAAATGGGGATCTATTAGTATCAAAATACCAAGACTAAAAAGGGGTGGTCACAATGTGAATACAGCTGACCACTGTGGTTATACATAAAAATTCTGGACCACTTGCATAGGAGTTGTTTATTGTTTACCCCATCACAAAACTACACAATTGTGGTTATAATATTTTTAATGTTTTAAATGGTTTGGATTTATTATGTCAACTTGTTACTTGCCGTAGTTTGTCTGTTTTGTGCAGTAAAAGTTTTTAAATCCACTCTGTGCTTTTGACTACTCAAAGAGTGGAAGTTTCCAGGAGGACCATCTACTGGTGTACTTTTTGGTTACTTGGTGTGTTAAAAGAACTACTGAGTGATGCTCCAATTATGTACGAAAATTACAGGCAGTTCCTGTGTATGCATGATCTGGGGAGCCTCTTTATCAGAGCAGTGGTAGACTCAGAGTAAGCTTTTATTGTCACAAATATTTGTTTAATTATTCGGATGCATTTTTTTTTTTTTTTTACATTTGGATGGAATGCAAAGTGAATTTAATCTGAGTAAATCTCAAAGAAGGTCTATTATTCTTCTCTCCCAACTGCGTGGGTAGTGCTCCTGGATATGCTAGTGCACCTGGTTTGTTCCAAGGTCTGGAAAGAGCCAGGCATAGACAAACCATTTTGCAGAAAGCCAGACAGGATTTTCTCTGCTCCCAAAGATTGATTGTAATGGAACTCTTGTTGACCCAGTAGTTGGGGCTGAGGCCAGCTAAAAGGATATTCCTGAGGATGTCCAGTCCATTCATAGAGCCTTTTAGATGACGGACAGAGTAAAGAAGCATGCTTATGCATCCAGTACGTTCTCAATGACAGCCTTGAACTATGTGGCACTTACGATTAGGTTTGAAAGGGACACTGTACAGAAAACAGTAGACATCTTGAAACTGTTGCAAGCTGGTGATCCTATGCTCTCAACTAGAAATGTATGTGGGGGCTGTGATCATGATTTGCAAAGCCAAGAGGTATGATCTCATAAAACTGGAAGGGTTCCATACCCGTTTACTTGTAAAAACAAATATTAGCTAAGATGTTAGAGTTAACGGTTAGATTAAGAATTAGAATTTCAAGGCAAATATTAGGCATTTATTATGTTTATTCATTGTTTGAATGCATCTACAGTACAGCCAGGAGGCCGACTTTGGTCGCCCGCAGCAGTGAAAGAGTTAACTATATGATATATTTTATATGCGTCCCCAAGATAATTTCTGTTCACTCAATGCAGCTCCGGCAGCCAAAAGGGTGGACACCCCTGCTCTGCAAGCACCAACACTTTCTTAGCCTCTCTACTAGACAAACCCTTGTAACCACCTTTTTACTACCCTCTCTCCTTTATGGTGCCCCTCTCCTCACTAATATCCAAAATTCTACAAAATCCAAACTTGATACGTGGTACAATAGAATAGCCAAATTTAACACCAAGTCCAAATTCTAATCCCACCACTGTAACTCACTGAACAATTAGACTGGCTGGAACTACCCCACCATCTCTTATTCACCCAACTAACTACAGCACACAAAATAATCTACAGACCCACAGACTGTGCTGTTCTATCGACACTACTTGCCAAATACCAACCCAGCAGCCAACTATTTTATTTATTTACTTTCTTATTTATTTTACATTTGTTGACCGGGAAAGTCTGACTATATGCATGGCCATTTTCCACGGAGGCCTGGGGAGGAAAACTCCACAGATTAAATTTTAAGCAAAATAAGTATTACACAGAAGCATTCAAATTTACATACTTAGTAACAAACTTCAACACTGACTAGTTACATAGCACTGATGCATAAAACTTAACAAATTTACATAGAATGAACACATCTTTTACAATTTTAGGATGAGACCTTACATAATGATGAACATTGTGAGTAGAAGTTGCATTCTTTTGCTTTATACAGTTGAATTGCGAACAAATTAGACATAGTAACGAGTATAGTAGCAGGAGAAGAGACAGAGTTGGTGATAGGATGTAAAGGTTAATTCAGAAAGCAGGAATGCACAAATAGTTAAAGCAAGAGTAGAGATGTGAACAGAAAGTACATTTTAGCAGATTTATAACAGTGTCTCCTAGCAGTAATTTAGTGCCACTATCTGTATGGGTATTGTCTAAGGGGCTAGAATTAGAGGTGAAATGGAGGAAGCTAGAAATTAAAAGCTGCATTCTTTTAGTGATGAAGCTGGGTCAGAGCTAGATTTAGAGGTGAAAAGTACAGTTGTGTACACTTACCATAAATGTAGATGTTCGAGTGTATTCACTGTTGCAGTCATTACATTTGGGTAATCCTGCGGGCAGGTTGCCCTCAGTTGGCCTGAATTCCAAAGTCCTGGGTCCTGCATCGGCTGCTGTCGCTCCTTCCCTGATGTCAGGTCGTCAGGGGTATAAAAGAAGCGGCCGACACCATTTTCTTTAGTTTTTCTTGCCCCAGATGTCAGGTGCCCCCTAAAAGGGTAGCCAAAATTTATATTTATATATATATATATATATATATATATATATATATATATATATATATATATATATATATATATATATATATATATATATATATATATATATATATATATAAATACATGCACCAATATAAATTTTACCTTCATCTACAAGCAAATACACCACATAGGTTGTATAAATCAGAGAAGGAAAGATAGGTTCCATAAGAAGAAAGGGGGGTGGCGGGTGGGTAACCTGGACTGCAACAGTAAATACACTCAAACATCTACATTTATGGTAAGTGTACACAACTGTCCTATGTTCTTCGTGTTTCACTGCTGCAGTCATTACATTTGGGTAGAGTCCCAAAGCTATGGTTGGGAGGCTGGAGCTAAACAGCATAAGGAGTGGTTATGAGGCCATGCAGAACTGCAGTGGCAAAGCCTGCCCTGGATTTACAGTAGAGCGGCAGATGATAGTGCTTTGTAAAGGTGTGCACTGAACTCCAAGTAGCAGCCTCTAAAATGTCCTTGGTTGGTACTCCCCTGAGAAAGGCTGCTGAAGTGGCTGCAGCTCTGGTTGAATGTGGCCTAATGCCCTTAGGCACCGGCTTGCCATGGTGTAAGTAGCAGAAACGAATGCAGTGGCCTATCCACTTTGAAATAGTCTGCTTTGAGATAGCCTTTCCTTGTGATCCTGCAGTATATGCCATTAGTAATTGCTCTGTCTTTCTGAAAACTTTGGTTCTGTCCAAGTAGAATCTAAGCTGTCTGTGTACGCCCAAAGAATGCAGAATTCTCTCCCCCTTGTTCTCTGGATTTGGATAAAAAGTTGCCAGATGAATAGTTTGGTTAAGAGCCACACTGGACACCACCTTAGGCCTAAATGTTGGGTTTGTCCTTAGAGAGACCCTGTCTGGATAAAAAATGATAAAAAGGTTCCAAAGCCATGAGTGCCTGTAGCGCTGAAACTCGTCTTGCAGAAGTTATTGCTAGGAGCAGAGCTGTTTTCCAAGATAAAAACTTTATATCAGCAGAAGCAGCTGGCTCAAAAGGAGGCAGGGTGAGTTTTTCCAAGACATAGTTGAGGTCCCATGCAGGCATTGGTGATCTCCTTGGAGGCCTTAAATTTTTGGCTCTTCTGAGGTACTGCTTTAATAAGGGATGAGAAAAGATTGGTGGCTCTGTATTGTACTGAGCCGAAATGGCAGGTGCATGAATTTTAATAGATGAAAAAGATGGGCCTTCGTCCAGCATCTCAGTTAAGTATTGCAAAATCTGACGAATATTTGGCACAGCTGTAGCAGTTCCTTGTGCTTGGTTCCAAGCACAGAATCTCTTCCATTTTCCAGCATAAGATTTTCTAGTACTAGGCCTTCTGGCTTCCAAAATGACATCCATCACAGCTTTACTGAGAGGTGTGTTTTGTATGACTACATTATCCGCCATGCTGCCAGGTTTAAAGTCCTGAGTTGGCTGTGCAGGATCGGATTGTTTTGCTGGGACAGTAGATGAGGTATTTGAGGTAAGGTCCAAGCTGGGCATTGAGAAAAGTTCCTTAGGATTGGAAACCTGTACTGTCTGGGGCAATCAGTATCATTTTTGGCTTCTCCTGTCTGACCTTTAGGAGTACCTTGGGGAGGAGAGGCAATGGAGGAAAGGCATATACTGATAGGTTTTTCCAGCTGAAAGATAGGGCGTCCACTTTCCATGCTTGTCTGTGATAAGTCCTTGTGCAGAATCTTTTTAGTTGGTAGTTGTGAGGGGAGGCAAATAGATCTATGTCCGGGCATCCCCATTTCCTTGCCATCATGCTGAAGACTTGTAGATCCAGCTGCCACTCATGGGGATCCATGAGGTTTCTGCTTAGTTCGTCTGCCAGAGTATTTTCCCTTCCTGGCAGGAACTGTGCCTGCAGATGTACTTGGTAAGTCAATGCTGTGTCCCACAAAGTCATGGCTAGTCTGCAAAGGGGGTAAGAATGTGTGTCCCCCTGCTTGTTTATATACCACATGACTGTGGTGTTGTCTGTCTTTTATCAGTAGTTGTCCCGGATGAAGTAGGTCCTTGAAGGCTGTCAGGGCATTCTGAACAGCTAGCATCTCTTTTTCATTGATATGTAAATGCATTTGGGTTGAGGACCATGTGCCCTGAATGCATCTTCCTGTCATGTGGGCCCCCCAGGCATAATCTGATGCATCCGTTGTTAGTGTCTGCCTGGCTGGGGGTGATGTGAATGGCTGTCCCTTGTTTTAGTGACAAGCCTTTGCCCACCATCGAAACTCCTGTTGTAGGCAGGGAATGAGAGTAATCATTGTTTCCAGGCTGTGGCAATGTTGAGTCCAAACACTTTTTAGGTGCCACTGAAGTTTCCTCATATGCAGTCTTGCATATGGAATTAGTAGGATGCAGGATGCCATGAAGCCCAAAGCCTGCAGAATTTTTCTTGCAGATAACTAGGCCTTTGTTGCCAACATTTTGAAATAGGTAGTCAGTTGCCTTTGTTTGTCTGGTGTGAGATAAGCCATCTGGGCAGTTGTATTTAAGCTTGCACCCAGGAATATTATCTCTTGAAAGGGTACTAGTTTTGATTTCTTTTCGTTGACTGTGTACCCTAGGCATGTTAGAAGTCTTTTCACAAACGCCAGATGCTGTAGAAGAATGTCCTTGTTCTCTGTTTGAATTAGACAGTCGTCCAAGTAAGGATATATTTGTATTCCTCAGTCTGCAGAATGCAATTACTGGTGCCAGGCACTTTGTAAAGACCCTGGGCACAGTAGATAAGCCAAAGGGCAGTGCAGATAATTGGTAATGCATTGAGCCAGCCTTGAATCTGAGGTTTCTTCTGCATAATTGTCTGATTGGGACATGCAGGTATGCCTCTTTTAGGTCTAGAGTCACAAGCCAAGCGTTCTTGCCCAGCATGGGCAGAAGCTGCTGCAAAGTCAACATCTTGAATTTTGGTATATCCAGGAATGTGTTCAGAATAGATAGGTCCAGTATTGGTCTCCAGGCCTTGTCTTTTCTTGAGTAAAATCCTTGTCCCTGCTCTTGCTCTGGTACTTGTTGAATGGTCCCCATGTCCATGAGGGATGAAACTTGTTTTTGTGCCACTGCCCATTGATTTTTTGGCAGATCTGGCCAGCCGTTTGCCTTTGGCAGGGTATGGAAATGGAACTTGTAGCATTGTGACACGATATTTAGAACCCACTTGTCCTGGGTTATAATGTGCCAATTTTGAGAAAAAAAGTGCTAATTTTCCCCTAAAGGTGCTGCCAGGAGATAAGTGCTTGGTGCAGGCAGGGGGAAGTCATTGGGACTGTTTCCTGTATGGTTGTGATTTGTCTTCTCCAACTTTGGAGGTAGAAGCACCCCATTGCTTTGACCTGTATGAACCTTGCGCCTGGGATCTGCCCCTTTGAGGTCTGTCTGACACAGGAAAGGACCAATTCTTTGTAGGCCAATGTCTACTAAACCTAGGTGGCTGTACTTGTAAAAAATCTTTGACAGTTTGCATAGACTTAGCTTTGTCCTCCATTTTAACAACTCTTCTGCATTAACACCAAACAAAGTATCATGCTGTAAAGGTGCATCTAATAATTTAACTTTGACATGATCAGGCAGATTTTGTTCCTTTAACCAAGCATACCTCCTAATTACAGAACCCATAACTGCGGCCCTGCAGGAGGCCTCCAAAGAATCAAAACCACATTGCAAAGTATGCTTTCCAACTTGTTCAGCTGCATGCAATAAATCCTGCATTTTCTTGTTTTCTGCACATTTAGAGTTTAATAACATTTTCTGTTTAAGCAATGCCATGACATGTTGCTGATATTTGAGCATATGAAACTGACGGTTTAAGGCCCTTATAGCCAAGGTAGGAGATGTGTAAACCTTTTTCCTCCCATCTATCCAGTGCCCTAGAATCTCTGTCAGAGGGGGTAGGGTTTTTTGCAGCGGAAGCCTTAACTCCTTTGGGACCCTGTGAAATAGTTTCTGGGTCTGCAGCAGGGTTTTTAAAAAGGAATTTATGAGAGTCAGGAACCCTGTAATATCTGTCAGGCTTAACAAGAGCTGGAGGTAAGGAGTCAGGGGTAAGACTAGACTCCGAAAACACATCATCTACAATGTGTGGTGGAATGGCTAGTGGCCTGTGTTGATGTAGTAAAAGGAAATCCCTGAGCCTCTGTTTAGATTCTGCAAAATCTTGGCTCTCCCAGTGGAAATGCTCCCTCATGGTATGCAAGGTTTCCCCAAAAGAATAGTCCTCTGGAGGAGAAGCTGAAGGTATAGATTCTTCAGCATCAGAATCCTCATGGGGGGGAAGAGAATATTCTTGATCAAAAGAAATAGAAACCTGATCTGAAGATTTATAGTCAGTCTCTTTCCTAGGCCTCTTAACAGGAGGGGGATGGGAACCCCTGATCAAGGTAATCAAGTCTTCGGCCATTTTGAGCATCAGTTTTTTGGGCATAGAGGCCTATCCACGTGGCTTTTGAGTTTGTTTCTTTGCTTTAGAAGGTGCTTTAGTCTTTGCTTTTGAAGCTGAAGTTGGTTTAATGTAAAGATGTTTAGGTCTGAATACACCCTCAGAAGCTGGTGCCTGCTCAGCGGCTCCAGACCCATCTGAAGGAATAGTATCCGAGGCTCCAATACCGTGAGTTTCCAGCGGCATGGCCGACTCCACGTGGGAGTCGGTAGTGGCCTGCGACTCTAAAGTAGCGGGCGTCAGGGGCTGCGAAAGTACTTCACTGAGAACCGGCGACTGGCTTAGGAGAAGCTTCGTCGTCGGTTTTGGGCCTCGGTTGTCTATCTCTCTCCTTTTCTTTGCGTTTTTTTTCTGAACTCCGGTAGTCGGATGGGTATTTGACGACATTTCTGGATAATTAAACCGGCGTCCAAAATATTTTAAAGTAAAATCATACCGACGCTTAATAGTGGGTTGGTTAAATCTAGCACAAAACAGACAACCAGAAACGTTGTGATCAGGGCCAAGGCAAGGAATACAGTAAGAATGAAAGTCCTTACAAGGTATTTTCTTTCCACAAGAAATACAATTATTTACTTTTTCTGACATCGGTCTGGAGCAAGAAAAAAGTTTCCCTAACAGGGTACTTACCTTTATTGAAGACTTCGGATCTGAAACTCGAACAAGAAAATCTCAGGAGTCGGCCGAGCGGCACTTGCGAACTGCTTCTGTTTCAGGCACCGCGCGGCAAGAAAGACTAAAGAAAATGGCGTCGGCCGCTTCTTTTATACCCCTGATGACCTGACGTCAGGGAAGGAGTGACAGCAGCCGACGCAGGACCCAGGACTTTGGAATTAAGGCCGACTGAGGGCAACCTGCCAGCAGGATTACCCAAATGCAATGACTGCAACAGTGAAACACGAAGTACATCTGAGAAGCTAGAAATTAAAAGCTGCATTCTTTTAGTGATGAAGCTGAGTCAGAGGGGAGGAGGAAGGGGAAGAGGGTGGGGGAGGGGGTAAGGTTGGGGAGGTCAGCCTGTTGGGGAACATAAGCATATCCATGTGCGTTTTAGGTGATCTTTCAGGAGTCTTTTAAATGTAACCTTTGAGACTGCTGAGGTAATACCAGAAGGTAGGGCATTCCAAATTTTGCCTACATAGTTAGGGAAGAGAGAGTCCCCTGCTGTGTTGTTGGTCTTGATGACCTTGATTAGTTTTTTGTCACTAGAAAGAAGTTGTCTACAATTAGCTTGTAGTTCAAGTAGTTTTGCCACTGCTGGAGTTTTATATGGGAGTAGTAAGAGATCATGGGCAAAGGAAAGTTGATGATAGTTTAGGAGATTAGGGAATTCAAGCTAGTCAAGTTGTTGGTGGGCTCGGTAGGGGGCACCAGTAGCAAATCTGTCAAATTGATTGTAACAGGTCTTGAGTTTGGCGATTTTGGTTTTGGGTAGGTTGGTGAAAATGGGGGAGGCATAGAATAGTGTGGAAAGGAGGTGAGTTTGAGCAATTGTTATCCTAGCAGGTTGGGTTAGACGTGGGTTATTTTTATATAGACTGCCCAGTTTTTTGCAAATATTTTTAATGGTTTGATTTATATGCTGCTCAAATTTGAGGTTATTATTAATGGTCACTCCTAGCAGTTTAGTATGAGTGTCAGGGGAGATGATAGTCCCATCCCTAGACACAATATTAAATGGGCTGGGTATTGTGGTAGATTTGTTAGGTCTAAATAGCAACAGTTTGTTTTTTTGGGGGGATTTAGTATTAGTCTTTTTTTTTTTTTTTTTTTTTTTAAAAACAGTTTTCGGTGGTATGGAAGACGTTTTGGATGATAGAAAGGTGTTTCTGAGGACCACTGGCTGAAGAGACAAGTGTTGAGTCATCAGCATATTGTATAACTGTTGCATCTTGACTGATGCTGTGAAGATTATTGGTGAAAATGGAGAATAGGAGGGGACCGAAAATGAACCCTTGTGGGACTCCTGTGGTAATGGGTAGCAGTGAGGACAGGTTGTTGTCCCATCAAACTGCTTGTTGTCTTTCTTGTAGATAGTAGACAAGAATTAGCCTGGTTTCAGAACTAAGGCTAAGGTAAGGGCCTGTACTAGTTTAAGATGGTTGACCATATCAAAGGCCTTTGACAGTTCCAAAAATATGGCAGATGTTAGACTGCCTGTGTATTTGCTTTGGTTGATGAGGTTTGTGAAAGAGAAGGGAGGTGGTGGTGCTGTGAGCAGGCCAAAATCCATGTTGGGTAGGAGAGAGAAGTTGGATGTTGAGCAGGTATGGCATAAGATGGTGGTGTACATATTTCTCAAGCATTTTAGCTAGTAGAGACAGGATGGTTATGGGGAGATAGTGAGGTCGATAGAGGTACCGCCTTTGTGTAGGGGGATAATATAGGAGGTCTTCCAGATGGGTGGTATTGAGTTTTCTGAGATAGATCTGTTTAGAAGGATGGATATTGGGAAGGCAAGGTCATTGGCAACCAACTGGAGGTATTCAGCAGGGAGGCCATCGACTGCTAGTGTAGTAGGTTTAAGTTTGGTTAGCAGCCTTTTGACATAGTTGGTAAGAATGGATTGAAACTGGAAGGTTGTTTTAGGTCTATTTACAGGTTTGGAGTAATTAGTGGTGGTGGATGTGGGCTGTCTTTGAGCAAGACTGGAAATACTTTCTATAAAGTATTTGTTAAACGTGTCTGGTATATATGTGATTTTGTTTGTGAAGGTTGGAGATGGGGTGGAGGGTCTGCTGGGGTGGGATAGTATATTTACTCCTGTCCAGAATTTTTTGGGTTGTTTTGATACTTGTTTTGTAGCTGTAGAAAATAATTATTTTTATCTAGGAGAACTGCTTTTTTTGTCTCATTTCTAAGTTTTTGGAATTGTTCCTTAGCTGCTGGGGTTTTTGCTGCTCTTCAGTAATTCCAGGCTCTGTTCCTTTCTGATATTCTATTTTTAGTCTCTTTGGTAAGTCAGGGGGCTGTTTTTGTTTTGAGCTTAGTGGTCCAGGCTGGAATGTGGGCATTTAGGATTTTTAGGAAAGTGTTATCAAAATGCGTTATGGATTCTTCTAGGTGTAGCACTTTTAGTATGTTCCAGTTATGATGCTTTAGCTCAAGTATGAATTTGTTGGGGTCTAAGTACTTTTTGTTTTGAGTTGTTTGTAATATGGGGGTAGGGTTGGCCTGGGTTTTGAATTTTAGTAGGAAGGTGGGTTGATGGTCACTAAGGGAGCCCAGAAGAACGCCTGCTTGGTAAGAGGTGTTGGTCTTATTTATTAAGATCCAGTCTAGGAGGCTTTCTTTGATTTTTGAATTTCCTAGTCTAGTGCTTGACTGGATGACTTGTAAGAAATTGTAGAAGTTAATACGGTTTGTGGAGTTAACAGATGAACATGTGTTCCAATATAAAGTAATGTCATCGAGGACGATAGTTTCCTGGGGCAGGTTTTTGACTTGTCCACTGTAAGAAGGCTTCGAGGGTAGGATATTGTTACCTGGGGGTATATAGAATGTGATAATACTGACTGACTTTTTGTCGCTAAGTGTGAGTCTACCTAGGGGGGGTTCAGAATTATTGAAGGGAGGGATTTGTGGACTAACAGTGTTGAATTTTAGGGTGTTCTTATAAAATAATAATACACCTCCCCCTTTTTTAGACAGTCTATCGTGGCATAATACATTGCATCCAGTAGGGAGGAACTCATTGTCTGTTGTTGTGGGCTTTAGCCAGGTTTCAGTCAGACATAATAGGTTAGGGGAGTAGGTGGATAGTAGTGCATGGAATGAGTGTACCTTATTGTTAATGCTCTGAATATTTAAGCTCAGAATTAATAGGCTGTTTTTTGGTCTATTAATGGGTAAATGGCTAGAGGAGAGGGTTGAATTAGCTGTTGTAGCTTGTATAGGGTTAGGCCCTGGATTTGGGTGTATGTCTCCTGCCAGGATCACTTGGTAGTTTATATGGTGCAAGAGTTTGGTGAGTTTAGTTAGGATGGCAATATACTTGTTTGCAGTTGGTAGACTAGGAATGGTTGGGAGGAATATAGGTGAGTTGGATGCTATCATAGTGTGATGGCATGCATTTGGAGATATGTGCAGGCTGTAGTGTGGAGTATGAGGAATATAAGTGAAGGTATGTTTTGTTGAGATAGCATAGGTAGTATTTAGTGTGATGTGGTAGGAGGTGAAGTAGTGGGCTAATGTTAGGATAAGTAGGATACTGAGACTGCTTGTAAGGATAGCGGTTAACCTATGATCATGTGAAGCTATCATATTTGTAGGTGGGGGGTATGGAAGGGGATGTAATGTGGTTAGGTTAATGGAGGGTTAGTGAGAGGGAGTGTCTAATCTGTGATTGGTTGGAATTGTGGTGGGAGACGATGGCTAGGTATAAGACTAAGAGTAGTGGGGGGGCAGGGTAGGGGAGTGGAGTGACCCGAGTGGTAGCGAGGGTGAACAGAGCGGGGCTGCACCGAGGTCCACAGGTAAGGATCTTCAATAAACTATCAGTAAGCTTGAAAAGGGTATGGTACACTAATACAATCTATTTGTTGAAATTTGAATACAGAGAAGCCAATTGTAAAATGTAAGGATAGTTAAATGTGGGGACTAGCAAGAGCTGAGGTAAGCTTTCAAATAAAGGGGGGACTAGGAGCACGTTAGAGTACTGAAACAATGCTATAGCTGTGCCAGGACTCTTTCTACTCATCTATGGCTGCTGAAGTGTTAGAGTATTAACTACTGGGACAGGGACTCAACTGCAAATAACACCTTGTCTGCTATCAGTTCTGTGGAAAAAGAGTAACAGAATTAAATAACCTGGCTTTCAAGGCCATTTCAGACCCAGCCTTGTTGGAGTTGCTGCAAATCCGTAAGACAAACTCCACTCATGCAACCCACATGCAAGGCCTTAACCTGGTCTGTGACATTAATAGAACTTGCTGGCAGGATACATTGGTGTCCCAAAGACTCCCCATCTGTGGAATAGACTCCCTCTCTATGTCAAGCACAGTACCTCTCTAGCCCTCTTTAAGAGGAGCCTGGACAACTGGATGGGAAACAGAAAATACACCCCTGGGATCCCACCTGTGTCCCTTCTGGATAGGGGAAACAAGTGCTGACTTTGAGGGAACATGGGCAGAATTATTGGCTAGGCTTATAAGGGCCTCAAGGCCAATAGCCTAGTATTATCCTATGAACCTATGAATGTATGTTAAAGAGCTGGTTTCAGCTTAGTTTTGGTGGTTTTCAACTTGCAGTAATTCAGGGTGAGAGATCTGATTCCCGAGTCGGTGGATGCTCTGTGGAATAAATGAGATAAACAGGAGTAAATGAGCAGTCGTAGTAGGTAGTTTAGTATGGTCTATTTGCTAACTGGAATAAATTGGGAGCAGTTGTTTAGGGATATCTAGACATAAAATAAGCTTTAACCAATGTTCTAGGCATAACAAATGCTTCAACCAGTGTGCTAGGCAGAACTGCAGTTAAGTATTAGCAGTAAGTCAAGAAAAAGATAATATCAGTTTAAAAGGTTGCTACGGGAATTGGGGTTTGATCATTATGTTATTACCGTAGAAGGGACGTCACAGCCCGATCAGTTGTGGGATTGGGCTACCAGATAGAAAGAAGAAAATTAATTATTAAGCCACCAGGTGGCGCTGATTACCATATATGGTGCTAGTTGTGACTAGATTAATGGAAAATATGGTCGCAGTGTGTGCGCCTTAGTGAAGAATATGTTACAACTGTCAAACCGTGATTACAGTTGGACTATCTAGCTCAGTGCAAGAAGGTGTGCTAAAAGCTACAAAGGAGTTCTTAAGCAAGAACAAAGTACAAAATAGCTAGGCATTGTTAGGTAGTGTGTTCATACCAGTACCCTATGAATTTTAGCAAGAACAGAGTAGGACATGGGATACAGAAGCAATCCAGAGAATACAGTTACAGCAGATGCATTAAAACATCACAAATAACAGTGAAGGCTACTCTATCACAAACTGAACTGACTGCTGTTGCAGTTCCATCCTGCTTAACAGACATACATTAGTGTAAGTGTAGCAGACTGCATATATCTCATTAATACCAAGATCTACTACCAACTAAGATCTGAAAATCATTTCCTTCTAAAAGCAGAAAAGCCCACCTTACCTGCTGGTCCACTCCTCTACTCCTTCACCATCATCAAACTATGGAACTCACTTCCACCTTCTATAAGAAAAAGACAGGCAGCGCTACCACCTTCAAACAAATTCTGAAAAATAATCTCAACTCTTCCTGGCTATGTATCTGCTCTATAACCTAACCTCTTCCTTCTCCTTATATGATAACTAAGCTCCTATGCTTTTTGCTACTGCTGACTGATGACATTTTCTCCATAACTATTATTTTTTCACCACTTGTTGATACTGGTACAATAATGCTGATTAATACATCTCTGTTTATACCTCTCTGATTGAATTCATCTGGCGACCAACTAAATTCTTGCTTATATATATATATATATATATATATATATATATATATATATATATATATATATTTATATTCTCTATATATTACTGTAATCAAACAAACTAAATTCCTGCTTTTATGTATATATTCTGTATATATTACTGCAATCAAACCAACTAAATTCCTGCTTTTATGTATATATTCTGTATATACTACCGTAATCACTATGTGTAGCACTGTTTCTACTTCTGTACCAATTAATGTATAATTTTTTTCTATATATATGTTCTTGTCTGAGCTTTTCTCCCCGGGCCTCCACTGAAAATGGGCTCTTTTACACCCAGTGGACTTTCCCAGTAAACAAATGCAATAAATAAAATAAAATAATTAACAAACAATTACTAGAAATAGAAATCAAAGCAGGATTGAGACAAAAAAAAAAAAAAAAAAGGAAGTGGGATCTTTACAAAAGGGAAGTAGCAAATGGTATAGAAATAAAAGGAAAATGTGGGAATGATGCATGCAGAATAACATTTTGGAGAATGACTGAGGTTTAAGGCAAAGCAGGAAATGAGCGATTTATGTAATGTTGGATTGATGATGATTAAAAAAAATGTGATGTATTATGCACTACACTACACCTCAAGCAACACATAGCCCTTCAAAACGCATGGTACCAACATCCACACATAGTAACACTAAACCCATTTATGTGGAGGCCCTTAACATTAACCTGCCCAAGCAACAAGGACCTCCGAAGCTGAA